>NC_079290.1:99229142-99537392 GCF_023638135.1 Falco biarmicus
TTCAAAGCTCACTTGCAGATCAAGAACTCCATGTTGAATGTTTTATTTCACTATTGTGCTTTCTGAATTGTTGCTCTTTATCTTTCTTGGTTGCTTGCCGTGTGTGTGTGCATGCGTGCGTGCATGCGTGTGTGTGTGTGTGCGCGCGCGCGCACTTGGAACAATATGTATATGGATGGGAAAATATTTTAAAAGTTCTCATGGCTTTTAGCTGTGGTCTTGGAAATAGACCAATGTAATCATTAGACTGAGAATTATAGCTGGATTTTGACCACTTTGTGTGATCTATATTTTAAACAATGTAGGAATTATTATGATCTAGGAGGCAGCATGGGTGTCTAGGACCTCGCTCCCTATTACTTGCCATCATATGAGTTGCTCTGTTGAGTCTTTTTATTTCCTTGGTATCGAGTAACAAATATTGGCAACATATTATATTTGCTGAATGATTACCTCTAATAAACTACTTCTTCCTAAAATGAAAAATGTGATGGTATCTTCTGCATTTCTTCTGTTTTGTCCAGTAGGAATGCATTCAGAAAGAGTCCATATATTTATATATTTATATATTATTTACAGGGAAGTGAAGGGAAAGGTCATCAAATAATTTTCTATGAAAAGTCTATTTCACACAGAAAAGCAAAAAAAAACCCCAAAGCTTCTGTTTCCAGTCCTGAACTAAACTGGAACGGCCAGGAACCAGTGAACATAAAGATTCAGATTTGGGTCATATTTTAGGTGAGTGTCTCTAATTGAATGTTCTTCCTTGCTGGATTTTTGGCTCGAATTTTCTTCTTTCACTAAATGAGATGGATCTGTGGGATATTCCATAAATGAGGCTCAGAATTTGGGGTGAAAGTTTTTATCCAAGCTATGTTAACAGTATGTCTTGTTTTAACAAAGTTTTTATACTTATCACAGGGACCCAAGGTGTTAGAAATGTCTGTGGTGATACAGGTGGTACAGGTCTAAGGTGATGCAGTGTACCGGGAGATATACTGTGAGATAGGGGGCATATGGATACAGATGGATGCATATGGTATAGATGGGCTGTGGACTTTGCTAACCGATCAGTTATTTTACCTGTTTGCCAGCAACCATGGTGGTCTGGATACACTGATTTTTTATTTCGAGCTGTATGCTCCCAGGTTTATGTCTGAATCTGAGTTTTATGGTTTGTGCCCATCTATAAAATTAATTTACAGTAGTACAGAAGGAAAGTGCCTTTTATTTTCTTTTTTTTTTTTTCCTTTTTTTTTTTCTTCCAGTTTGAACAGAACATTTTCACTTTATTGTGAGGCATGGTAACTGCTTACAGCTTCTGTTTCAGCCCTGTGGTATTTCAACATTCAAAAGATTATGGAAGGCTTCTTGTAAAAATCCTTTCTCCAGTGGGGGGAAAATGGCAAAACTTGGGAACATGTGAACTTTTCTTTTTCTTTTGATTATTTTGGCATGATTTGTAGGACTAGATCTGCAGCTGCCTGTGCTTAAATGTTATTCACTAAAGGTACTGCAAAACAAAGCCCCAAACACAGTTTCTAACTACTCTGCTCAAAGCCATATTGCCATTTTTGATGGTAAGTTTCTCTGAAAATTATGGTTTTCTTTTTTTAACATGTACAGGCATAAATCAGGAGTAGCCACATCAAAATCAGTTCAGTAACAATCACTGGGTGTGATTAGACACCTATAGCTCTTACAATTTGTGACTATCATGATGCTTTGTCTCACATCTTATTATCAGAGGGTAGGAATCGCTGGGGTGCCTGAATGCAGGTACTGCAGCACTTATCAAAGAAGAGTTAAATTAACCACCATCTTCTAAAAAGAATAACCCAGACACATTTAACAAAGATGTCTTATGGAACTCTACCACGTGATTGTGAAAATTATCTTTCAAATGAACGTTAGAGACCTCCAATGTGGATGTAATTATTAAATTATATTGGTTGATCAGAAAATTCAGCAGAGGAGCTGCCATTCCTTGGCATTCTAATTACCTTACAGGATTTTTATTTGGTGATTTATGTAGAATTCATCAATCAGAGTTATTTCTGTGGAAACAGTGCTCTTTTTCTAGGGAGCCCTGTTGCTTTACCTCGTCCTCAATTTGACATGGATTTTCAAAATAGGAGGTTGTTTTTTTGTAAAAATCTTCAAAGATACCAAACTAATGGGTGGAAAGACAGGAAAACAAAGACTGGTAGAGCTCCTGATGAAGGCAGAAATACTGTATTTCTATTTCTTTTTAACTGGTGTCTACTAACATGTATCGTGGGGATAACGGTACCTATGTATGAAACCGTAAATGGATACTAGTTCAGGTAAATACACAATTTCTTTAGATTTCAAACAAAAACTTTACATGTGAAGTCTTTGTCCCTCCTGTTCCCCCTTGGGCTGTAAGAGGACATGCCTGTCCTTGTTTCCAGTTCTACCCAGAACTGTGATTTGGATAGGCAAGATGTGCTGGAGGAAGAATAAACATATAGGCATACCCCAGAGATGGAACACATGAAAAAAGTAAGAAATATTGCAGATCTCCTTGATTGGCACAGGAAACTCTGTGGGGCAGGACAAATTCTGGGAAAGCTAAAACTCTGGGGCTCTGAACTGGCTGGAGACTGCAGAAGCAGTAGCAGGTCTCTTCTGTCGCAGTTCAGGAAAACTCTATGTAAGGGAAGAAATTTAGGGGATTTTTGTACATCACTACCACAAAAGGATAGATTAACCAATCAGTAAAAGGAAATTCAGCACCTGCTGCAGCAGCAGCATGGTAAGAGGTAAAGGATTTTGCCACAGAGCTTAACCCAACTCCCACTGAGTTCCCTGGGAACTGAATTCAGCCTTTTCAACTCAGAGCAAAAGAAGTTTTCCAAGCTGTTCGGAATATTTTTATTGTCAGGAACAAAGCTACTGGGTAAGGCGTAAGCACACAAACAAAAAAACCCACCCAGATACAGTAATTACCAACAGTGTACAAAGTTGTCGAGCAGCAGGCAAGAATAAAAAAAAATCCACACATCCTCTGCCGGATCGTTAAGCATTTGTCTCAGCAGTGTTTGCCGCCCTGTTGCATCTGCTTGCCACCTGCATTGTGCGAAAGTGGTTGACTAGACCAAATGGTTTGGGAAAATAGATTTCAGGCACCACGTTTCTAATATTCTTGGGCAGAGAAGTCAGGAAATCTCAGAAGGAGTTTTATGGGCCAGATTTTCTGCCATGAATCCCTATGGGCCACACTGAAGATGCTGGGACCTGGCCTGTGACTGCTCCTGCTGGGGAGCACAGGTAGAACTTAGAAAGATGCATTTTACAGAAGCCACACAATTCAAAGAGAAATTTTCGATTCAAATAACATTTTCCATGTACTGTTTAGCCACCAAAGCACTTGAGGAAATAATGTCTTTGACACTGCTTAAAGCACACTGAAAAATTGGGGAAAATCACTGAACTGGTGACTCGCTCTGGATGATGTCTCCAGCTCTTTCCCCCTTGCTCAGTTAAACAGAACTTGGAGTACCTGTTTTTTAATGTGTGTGTCTCTCTCTCCCCTGCCTGTGATTTCATGGTGTTTGAATCCAGCTTGGGTGGGATATGCTGGGAATGAACAGCAGTGCTGCCCAACACTTCTCCAACCTGAATTCAAGGGGCCTTCTGATGGTGACACTTCTTAGGCAGTGCAGAGGGTTAACAGCTGCCAGAGACACAAATGAGATAATGGAATAATCTTGGGCAGTCCTAAAGTACTGGGAGAAACCAGGCTGGACAGAAAAAAAAAAACCAAAACCCAAAACCAAACAACCAACTTTCCTCTCTCCAGGGCATTCACACTGCCAAGCAACTTATTTTTCGTCCATCTGTGATGTGAGTGTGTTGTGAAATGTAGCTCACTTGCTAAATGTTGTTTTGATGTGTTGTTTGGGACATGGGGAAAGAGAAATGGACTGCATTCAATCTCTATTAAAGCAGAGAGACGACTTCTACAGAATTTATTTTCAGCAGCTTTGCGCTAACTTCATTTTCTTATTAGCTGAAATTGCTAGTGAGACAGTTTTAGCAATGATGCTAAATGCATTCATGGAAAAGATGTGTCTGTCTGTGCTCAATGAATTGCCTACTGTTGTGTCAGCTCAGAGAGAACAGATCCTTACTATGGGATTTGGGGATCTGGGATTAGGTCCTAGTGATAATTCACGTGGGAAAAATGTTAGATGTAATTACAGAAAGACAGAAATATGGGAAGGTAGAAAGAAAGTGTTACAGGTAGTGGGAGCTGCAGGAAAAAATGAATTTATAGCCCACAAAAACCACAAAAAAAGATATTAATATTTGTGGTTGTTGAGAATTGGGAACAAAAAAATTGGGAAATTGATTTTTTTGGAATTAAAAGTCCAAAAGAGTTATCTTGGGCATATGTTTTTGGGGCATTTTTTATATCATCATGAAACAAGTGGAGAGAGAAGTTAAACTGGTCCCAAACGCACTGGGTCACCAGAAAAGCATGTTTGCTGATCATGGGACAGTGAAGCTGAAGGTGGGGAGCATCATGCTCCCACTTTTCCCACAAGGGCATAATTCCCTGTTTGGGCTACAACTCTCACAACACATCTGTAGGGATGCAGTGCTCATGGCAAATCCTCCCTCTGAAGGAGGAGACTGTGGGGCATCACAGGAGGCATTTGGCTTCTGGGAGGCAACATGTCACTAACGAGAGACGGGGTTTAAGCTGGAACTGCTGCAGAATGAACGGTTTATGTCAATCTAGTAATCTGGGGCATTCTGATCTGTAACGAGTCCAAGCAACAGAAAGACTTTAATGATGATATCTGTGAAGGGGGGGTGGGGTGGGGGTGGGGGGGTGGGGAGGAAGGGGGAAGAAGAAAAACAAAAAGAGAGAGAAAATTTTGTCAAAAATGAGAACAAAATAATCTCCAAAAAATTCAGCGTTGTCGAAACTGCATTTTTCATGGGAAATTCACTCTGAAGAAGTGGGTTAGATGATCATTGTAGGTCTCTTCCAACTGAAATATTCAATTTTATTCTAAGAGTTACCCAGCCACCATCTTGATAGTCTGCAGGATGTTAAGCCATAACTTCCAGGAACTTGGCAGTGCAGCCAATGGAGACAGTACGTTTTCCCCACTCACGCTCCTGTGTCTATCGTGTGTTGCACAGACTATGGAAAGCTGCGTCTTTAGAGGAGAACTTGATTGAAAGAATTGAGGAGTATGGTGGATAACCTGGACATCGCACAGGCTGCACCGCTGAGGCTGAGGAAAGCCCAGAGTTAGATCCTCTCTCATCCTGCAGCCTTATCTCTAACATCTCCTCCTGGGAGGTGAAGCATGAGCTGTGAGTAGCAGAGTGGGTGAATCATTACTGGGTCATGCAGGTACACACTGGGATTTCAGGCCAGCCCAGCTGCCTAGGAAGCATCACTTCAGATTGCCCTCAGCTCCTTTGAAGAGTACGGGATGAGGTGAGGTTAGGGATGAGGGTGAGGAAGGTTGTCTCAGCTGTAGCGAGAAAAACCTGCCATATCTTGCGCTCCCTTTCAGGGTGAGCTAGGAAGGATGCTGAGCTGTCTCTAGAGGACATGTTGACACTGATCATGCTGTCACACCGACACGTACGGAAAGCTGGACTTGGGGCTGCCCAGCTGAATTTCTTTAAACAAGCCAGTGCCTTTCAACAGCTCCACAACAATGCTGGTTTTATGCATGTTTCTCTGTAAGCAGAACGTATAGGGCCATGTTCCACCCGTGTATCTGCCTGTGCATCCCTGTCTCCAATAACTTTTGCTCATTTCAAGAAAATTTGACGAAAGAGGTTTCTAGGTATTTCTAGGTATTTGCCAGTTTGTTAGATGTGACATATCAAACATGGAGCTACACAGAGCGTGATAGCTGGACATGCTGGCATGGCTCATTTGCAAGATTACGCTGTTGCTGTTCACTCAGTATTACCTTCACTTTCCCACTCCTTACTGCTTTTAAAAGCGGGATGAAGAGCAGGAGCAGCTGCTGCCAGGAAAGGAAACTGCAGGAGATGGAGGAACACACACGAGGGAGTGCAAAGATGCAGGCTTTCCCTGCTGGTGACCTTGGCTTCTCGCACAGCCCGTGATCAGACTGGCTGCTTCCAGACGGGGAGGCATGGGGGCTGAATCGAGGCACCACATCTAGGGCTTGGGGAAAGGAAAAAAAAAATCTGTCCTGCTTAACAAACTGAGTGAAAAATTGGTGAATTTCTACTTCTAGTTACTGAACCTTGGGTGGGAAAAATACTTTGAGGAATTATTTTATTCCTTAAAAAGAGACCTACTGCTCCATAGCTATTAGAGGGACACAGGTCAGTATTTGTTCTGTCTCCCCTTCTGCTCACTTCTGTTTCACACTTTAAAGCATTTTGCTCTGTGTCATTACTGATGGACCGTTGCTCCTGTTTTCACTACTCTGTAGGTGCCGCCTTTTTTCTCAGGATTGGTATGAAAGAATGGTTTACCTTGGTGTGCTCTCCCCTCCAACCACCTCTTAGTCAAGAATAAGACCTGTTTAGGTGACTGGTGCTGTTTCTGTTTGTTATGTTAGCATCAGCAGCTGCATGTAAAACTATCTGGCTTCTTTGGAAACCTTACCCAGTGGGTGGAAGATGCTGCCAAAAATGGAGAGTTAAAGTAAACAAAATTAGTTAAGTTCTCAAAAAGTCCTGCCTGCCCTTCTGCTGTGATGACCTTTGCATAGACTCAGGAAAGGGCAATTTTGTTCTTTGGTGCAGCTGTGTACAAACTGAGTTGGAAAAATACTAAATAAAAATGACAGGTATCGACTCTTCTGCTAACCATGTTATCAGGTGGCCACAACAGTGGGGAGGTGGTGAAGAATTGTGCCCCAGGAACACCCTCAGGAGCTGCTCGTGTCTCCCACCTGTCATTTCACAGGATGCTCCCTTGGCGTCGCATCATTTCCTTCTCTCCCTATTTACCTTCTTTTATCTGCTCACAACGATTTTTTTCATTATTCATTATATATATATAATGAATATATTTATTCATTATATTTATATTAAAAATTTTCCATTTTTTCCATTTTCATTATTTCTTTCTTCTGTTTTTCTCCTGCCTGTATTTCTGTTTCCATTTTCACAACTAGGATAACAACCTGATACCTTCCCATCCAGACACTTGCTCTGTAATACTTGAGTGCACCTGGAATGACAAAAATTAAGTGTGTCCATTTCTTGATGCTTTTAATTTGGGTTCTTTCTGCACATCCCCAGGGACACTGAATACTAAATGCAGTATGGGAAAACTTAAATATTTAGGTTCATTAGGAGTCAATCAGAAATTGCCTATAAAGTATTTTCCTAATGGAAATATCTCTGGGGGGAGGTTGTTGGGGACTGATGTTTCTTTAATCTAGTAGACATATAACACGTAAAAATTAAGTACTGAATATATTTAGCCAGCTGATTCCAGTAAAGGACAATTCCTGCGTGCTATTCTACACTACCGTGTGAATTATCTACGAATACTGAATTGGTTTTGAGAGGAAATATGTAAAAGCATGAGGGGGTCATCAGCTGACCTCTGCTCCGAACTGAACTGTGCAGTTCAGGAAACAATGGGGAAAATAAAGTTCTTTTTCAACTAGAATTTGATGGTGAAATGAATAAGCAGCTATTTCCATGCAAGTTTGTGAGCTAAAAGGAAAAAATTTGCTTGCAGCAGGAAACAGCTATTTTTAAAGCTTTTAATAACCTTTTGGCCAAGACTAAGACTCCGCTTCTATTTCCATGGCCTGTATAGAGTCATGATGATTAGAGCTGGCCACAATGGCTATTCCATTTTCAATGAAAAAATTAAGGCAAGACGTTTCCTTTTTCCACCCTGGATTTTTTTTTTCCTAATCATTCTCAATTGACTCACCTTTATGAACTTTCGTGTACGTTAACCAGCTAGAAAAAAATTAGTAAAAAAAATTGGCAACTGTGGTAAAGAGCAACAGACTCTCTCCTGCAGGTGTGGATGCTTGCAGTGTTGACAGGCAGGCTCTGGGGCACTGCCCTGCTCGGCTTCCATTTACGCACCCCACTTTCCTTTGGAAGTAAATCCAGGGCATAAGCAGGGAAAGAACTGGGACAGCCCCCAAGAGGGTACCCTGGTCATGGGCCAGGTCTGTGGGGAATACAGTGGGTCATACCCGTCACACTGTGCAGCCACAGATCCTTGGGCAGAGTGTGTTCAGAGTGAGTGTGTTGATAACAGCTGATCCCAGTAAAGGATGCTGGAATGGCTACTATGGCTTTGTGCCAATCACCAAGCTGAACCAGGAGGAGCCAAGAACAAGGCATTCTCCTAGATGGAGTTCCCTCCTTCTCATCCATAAGCCTGTCTGCTGGAAAAAGTGGAAAAAGAACTAAGAAAAACTTTTAAAAATCAGCCTTTACACAACGATGCATAACCCAGACTTTGAGGAAAGTAAGTGAATGAAAGATGGGACTGTGTTCATTATCCACAGAGTGAAACAAGCCTGGTATCTTTTGGTACCTGCTTTAGTGAAGAAAGGTTAGGGCTCATTCACTCTATCTTATTGCACACTGTACTCATTTCAACTGTCTCCAGCTGAGGACAGGCATTGGAGTAATATGAATAGAGGCTCTTATCCTGTGAGCAATTACACTTGGGTTTAAAGTAGCTGTAATGGTCTAATGGCCTTTACAAAAATTTTTTGCTCAGTATTCTATGCTATAGCAGCTATTCTGAAACAAGAATATTCTGTACGTACATAAGGTGTAACCCTTTTTTGATATGCACACAACTATTTTCAAGAGTTCTTGTTAAATAACATTACATAGGCTTGTTTCGGAATAAAATCTTTGGCTTCTATCTGCCGGTATGTGTTTCTGCAAGGGGTAGGGCTTCTTTCCCCCACTGTTCTTTTCCTTTGGCGTTAATTTTGTTTGCTTTATTCAGACCTCAGGTCAAAGAATTTTTACATTTAATGCATGTTTCCTGATGGGGGCTCTAAGCACAGTTTTGAATCTGGGAATTTAGCAGCGCACCTCTGTTTGATATGTGGAAATGTACACCTGCAAAGTCTCAGCCTGAATCATTCCAACCTGCAGGCCTTATGCCTGTGATCACACACAGCTGCTAATTTGTGCATGTGCCTATTGTTCCCTTTGATTTCAGAAGCTGAGGCAGTTTAATGCCTGAATACGCCACTCAGGACTGAACTAGAGGAACCCAGGCTGTGCGAATGTTGCCCTTGGTTCACACAGAGTTATCAAAGTGCAAAATGCAAGTCCTCCGTTGTTTTACTCTCTGTTGTAGGTGTCCCTGTGACATAGTGATATCCCTCCCTTTTCTTGTAATGACACCCTAACCTTACCCTTGAAAGAGC
Organism: Falco biarmicus; assembly: GCF_023638135.1. NCBI lineage: Eukaryota > Metazoa > Chordata > Aves > Falconiformes > Falconidae > Falco > Falco biarmicus. The sequence goes on from NC_079290.1 coordinate 99,238,553, forward strand.
CGATGTCTTTTAGCCCAGTGAGTTGTGTCTTTATAATGCCCAGGGAGCAATAGCTCTTCTTCTTCAACCAAAAGCAAAACAAATTCCACCTTGTAATTACGGCTGGACTCACAGTCTGTGTTTCCACGCCTTCTGCGTTACAATATTATAATGCAAGATGTCACTGTGTTCTTAATAGAGTTTCCCAGGCACAAATACCATGCTTGCCCAGCTCGCCCTCCCTCCACACGGAGAGGGTAGGTCGTAGGCACCTCTTGCTGGCTCTAACTGCGCTATGCCGTGTGGTGAAAAATGGCTTCTGCCAGCAGTGCCGCAAACCTGCTTTGTCTCATAGAGAAGCATTTTTGTAAGAGGTTTGATAAATTGTCTTGTCACCCTTGGATTAAACTATTGATTTACCAACACCCTTTGTATGTTGACCCAAGAAAACACAGTGGATGCTATTTAGAATATTACAAACCCTCTGCCATATGCATGTTGTCTAGCCTACACTTCAACCCTATCACCTTTCAGCAGATTGCTTTAGACAAGAGATCTCATGGGCAGGGAATCTGCAATGCATATAAGCTAACTTGCTCATTTAATACAAGAGAGTCCTAGACACTGACCTTGTCTATAGCTTCCAGCTTGGCAGGGCTGTAACACCGCAAAGACCTGCAAATCCCTTTTTAACAAGGCTACCTGAACCCAATGGCCCAGGTCCAAATAGATGAAAACCTGAAGATGTCCAGCAGATCAGTTGACTGTATCGCTAAGTAGGAAATTGTCTGACGCTGCGCATGCTGGTGTCTGCTTACATGGGTCAGTACCAGCTCCCAGCACAGTAGCGGGTCTGTTGTCGGTTCCTAAAATGCGATATATATGTTGTTAATTAATTAGTGAAGTGGGGAAGCCTATTTTACATGGTAGATACGGAAGTGCAAACGTTGACCCAAGACGTCTCATAATTTGTACCAAAACCCGTATTCCACCAAACTGGATTTTGTTTTTAATTGTTTGAAATAGACAACAGTTTGGGTTTGGGCTGGAGAGCTTAGAAAAAGTCTCCACGTAAATGAGAATCGGTCTTTTTATCTGTGTGATAGCACTATGACATAAAAGGATGAAAAAGTGTGTGAGTTAAGGTGGTGTTTGGGGGGCGCATGGGGAAAGGGAGGTGTGAAGCTTCCTGTATCCCCCCAAGCTTGTTTCCACAGCCCTTTCCATGAGCCTGGCAAAGAACAGAGAGCAGCTGGACATGGAAGCGCACACGGTGAGGACATGGCACGCTGCTCTGCAGGAATTTGCTGCTTTACCACAGCAACCTTCTCTTAGCCGAGATCAACATTTCCAGCAGCTTCAGCATAAGCAGGGCTTGTCCCATTGTAGTTGATACTTCTGGGCTTTTAAAGTGTTTTCCTAATCATCGTACAAGCTGTTTCATGGCAGTGCTGTTCTATGCCTAGCACCAGCAAACAATATTAAATTGGGGAAAAAAATATTAAAGACATATATTTGGCCCCAGGGAGAAAAAAGACAATGCCTAAGCCTAAACTGCAATTCAGCAAAACTGTGTCAATTAGGGGTTACAGTTGGATGGAAACAAACCCAAAGATCATTCCCACTTCTGGTTTACTCATATCAGCAAAGTTCAAGGTAGTGTCAGATATTAAATGCATGAGCAAAAAGGCTTCACTTTTGTCCTGCCTAGGAATAGCTTGTGCGTTTCAAACAATGCCATGTTTTCTTTCGCTGGTGATGATGGAGGAATGACATAGCAACTGCTATAGGAGTTGCATTTGAAAGCAATAGCCAAGTAACTTGGCAAAATTGCTACACTATTGTCTATCATATACATGTTTAAATACTTACAGGACCAGGGACATCTGCACTGCTCAGAATTTCCCATATAATTTTTTTGTGCTGGCTCATGCATGATGCCACTCAGCTTCTATGATGTTAGGTCAAATGATGTCATGTCGTAGGATGTGATATTCCCTGGTACACTGTGCAATATAACAACCTCTTCAGCTTCTAAACAGAAAAAGACAAGTACTCTTGAAACCTGGATATTTTGCTGCATTGTTATTTAAATATTTGGAGTGCCTGTTGACATAGCAGTTAGTCGCATATTAATACTTCAAATAAAAATAATAAAGCACACAAACTCACCACCCACAATGGATGCAGTTAAAATTGTCACCCTTACCTTCACTTTACATTCAGATAAAAACAAACAACTTAAGTCCCTGCAGAATCACCGAAATCTAAACCAAATAAACTCCTCTCAAATCGCCCTCTGAAGCTGATGGAAGAGGCACATCAACGGGCATAGCAGAGGGAGGGTTTCCAGCCAAAAGTCCTTGCCTAAGCATGCACGCCTCTGAGCCTGATAGCTCTGGGGACTGACAGCGAGAGCTCCTCAGCTGCACTTATCTGAGAAGGCTGGAGGGGGAAAGTGGCAGATGTGTAGACAAAGGTGGTGTCCTTCCTACAGCAGGCTCTGAAAAATTCAGGGTTATCACTGACATCTTGAGCAGTGATCAGCAAAGGACAGCAAGCGACTGTGCGAGTGGAAAATATGATACCAGTGTTCGCAGGATGCCCCTGGCAGGCAGGAATGGTGGTCGTATGTGGTTGCTGTATCACTGCCACCGATACAAAAGCACCATGTGTATCCCAACCACACCTAACAAAAGCACCCAGATAAAAGGTATAACAGGTGAGGTTCCATTTGTAAATAATGTTTCTCAGCCATTTTCTCATATAACACATGTCCAGCATCGTGGCCCCTGAGCACAAGCAATGAAACTCAAAAATGGAAATCACCAACCTGTGACCATGTGAGATTAGAAACACTGCCCAGAAATTACACCAAACATTACCAAAAAAGAAATAAAATCAGTCAATCAAACTGTTGCTGGGCAACCTGCAGATAACTCTCATCCTATAGAAGGGAATTATGCCACTCTTTTGTCCGCAGTCAGCAATATAATGATCTCTGAGCAGGCTCCACTCTGGCTTCAGCTTTGCAAATTATTTTCATGCACAGATATCCTGCACATGAGAACAGATGAGGAGAGTACCGGTAATGAAAAACACTGTCTACTAAGTTTACTGGAAACTAATGCAAAAGGATATTCAGAAGAGAAGTCTAATTAAAGAGCTGCTTGCTGGCCCGTAGCTTTCCGGGTCCTTGCGGTTCCCTATTTAGGCAGAAATAAAATATTTCCCAGTGTAAGAAGGGAAACTATTTCTCATGGAGAAGGCTGCTTTTCGTCTGGATTTCATTCTCTGCTCTTAAGAATAGGGCAGGATAAATTATTTGATCTTTGTAGGCTGACTGCCAAATAAGAAAAACTCCACCAAATTCCAAATACCCATGCTGTACTTCCCAGAATCACTCGTGAAGTTTTGGGTAGTGATAATCTCTGACTCTGACTGAACGGATTGCATAAATGTCCTTTGCAATGGAAAACACTATCTGGAGAAACAGGATTCCTTGTCTTAAAATACTCTTTAGTCAGATGTTGAAGGCGTTTCCTGAAAGATCATAAACCTTTTCTTCAGGCATGCCCCAAGCACGTTTCCACCAGCCCTGTTCTTTTCTGGTTCTTGTAGGCAATTTGGATGTTCATCAAACTTTCCCTCCCTAAAGAACTTAAAGATTCTAGTTAGTATAAATTCTTTTTTTTTCTTATTTTACTTTTATAGAATTCCTAGTGTTGTTCAAAATAATTGCTCCTTACCATTACTTTCATAGACAGTCCTTTGTCTTCTCATCTTAACTTTTTGTACTGGTTAGGCTTGACTACTGGTTTAGGTCTATGAATCTTTTATATCTCTACAATTTTCAGTGCCCACATTTTGCAGCTGTGCCCTCTTCCACCTTCCTTCTAGAACCTGTTGTAAAAAGAAAGATGTGGTGGTTTTATTGTATTTTACCATCTGTTCCTCTACATGAGTGATTGAAGCAACATCTACTCTACAAGTGGCATCAATGCTACTCTGGACACTGTATGTCCATCATTGCTCGACCAAGTAGGAATGAAGTCAAGATTTGTGTGGTTGAAGGGAACAGGCTAAACACTCATGTTCTGGCACAAGATCAATTCACACGCCCTTAGTGCAAATGCTGGCAGGTTTTATATGGGTCAAGCTCTGTTCCTCTAAGAGTTTTTCCAGTTGTGTTGAGAAATGGAGGCTGTCACAAAGCCACTGAGGTCACGCTTGCTCACCAGTTGTGACTGGGTTTGAACTCAAGCCTTTGGTATTTGAGTGCTTCAACACTAATCCAATTTTCATTTAAAACAAAACAAAAGAAAATGGAGAGAGAGAGGGAAAAGATGCTTTTTGTTCATGATCATAATAAAAATCTATGTTTTTCTGGGTCCCTGAAGGGATGGTTTGGCTCAGGCAGACACAAACACACCACAGAAGGTTTGCGCAGATCCCACACTCCAGGCCCACCGCTGCTGCCCTTTCTTCAGTCACCCATAGCTACAGTAATCGGATCTTTAGGTACAGGTTAATGGGATAATTAGCCAAACAAGATCAAACTTGTACGCTATGTAGAAATGGATGGCTGCTATCTCACAGCTACCTGGTGCACTCCGCTAGGGCAAACTGCCTTTCTTTTCAATGGGTAAGAAAGGGGGAGGAGGTGAGGTAGATGTGGGTGATTCTGCCTGCTCATGGTGGTAAGGACAGCTTCACTGGTATTGCATTTTAAAGAATGAATAATACAATTAGCAATTGCGGTTGGAAGCGTCATGGCAGGGAGGTCTCCCACTCATGGTGCTCCTGAGGCAGGCCAAGCACAACAGCTTCCATCCGAGGACGTTCCTAGGGGACAGCTCTGCCTAAAGAAGGGCTGTCTGCTAAATTGTCCTTGTACAGAGAACCCCAAAGACCCTTCAATTTTGGTACTTTTATAATAGAACCAAGATAGTTTCAATAGCCCATGGAGCTTGCTTACAGACTCACATTTCTTCATAGTTCATGGCTGATAGGGATGTTCAGACCCAAACAATTTCAGGATTCTTTTCAGAGGAAAAGATTTTAGGTTTTAATTTGGGTTTTTAGGACTATCACAAATGCTTATCATTCAGAGATCACTTTTTAGATCAGGTCTTGGTGACATGAATGAACTAATGTTCTTCTAAAAGTGTTGGCAGAGACTGTGTTCATCCTACGCTGATGGATGAGGAAGCCCACAGAGAAATTTTAAACTAATGCCAGAAACATATTTTGTGGCGGAGTTAGGAATGCCATCCCAGTCTTCAGACTTTTATTACTGACTCAAGAGGCCATCTTCTGCAAAGTCAGTGATTCATGCAGAGTGATTTGAAAGGAGCTTCCTGTGTATTTGTCACAGTTTATGGCTTTTTAATAACAAATCATTATTACTGTGAATTATGAAGCCCAGAATCCTCCATAAATCTTTTCAAACTGATCTCTATTTATAACCTGGGGAGGAACCTGTTCACTGTTTTTGCTCATTCCACTGTCGTTGATTCATGGATTATTATTAGAGTGGTTTTAAAAATTTCAAATGGTGTAGGAGAGAGGATTTGGTTCATAAAGTCATGATTTTTTACTTTTTTGTTTGTTTGTTTGTTTGTTTTTCCCCCTGTGACAGAGGGCTTGCTTGGTTTATACCACAGGCTCCACTAGGGAGCACAGAGACCTACTACAGGCAGTGTAGACTTCCACCCAGGAGAAGTGAGACTGCCACGCAGCAGACATGACTCCAGTGCAGTGCGTTCAACTGGTTGTAAATTAGCTGAGGAAGGGGGTAAACTTGCCACACCAGGTCCAGCCCTGTCACAGCCAGCCTGCCTTCCAAAGGAGCTAACTGGAAAGCAGATCAATGATCACCCCCCACTACAGCCACTTTTGGAATTACAGTGGAGACAAAGAGGAGAGCCATTTTTCCCCCCCTTTGCTGCAATTAGAAGCAGTAGTTGTCCATGAAGCCAGAAAAGATGTGATGTATGTGCACTTTGAAGTTTAGCAAGTCATTTTGATCTCACAACGTACATTTGGGCATTTCTTGCTTGCAAAATTCCCAGAGTGTTCTGTTGCAAGCTCAGTAATAACATGGATACATGAGGTTATACAGAAAGAAGCGATGAAGTGAACCCTTATTTAAACACTTTGAAAACTTTAAAAAAATATAAAAATCAGGGTTGTGTTCACTTCCAGTAATAGGCTGCGGTTTCTAGTCAGCTGGCACATTGGAGAGTTGGGGCTGAAAGCTGTTTTTTTCTTTAACTGGTTCAGCCTTTCCTATATGTGACCAGCATGGATCCTGAACCTGCAAGATACTGATAAATCTATAGGAGGCAAAGTCATTTATCATCTCATAGAAAGCGTTCATTGTCTAGTAGCATGAGGCCATGATGTTTGTACAGTCTTCTAAATTGGTGAAAGCATTAATTACGCTGAATAATGGTAACCCTGGTATCTTGGCAGACATCTGAAACCTTGGATAATTATAGCTTCTGCTAAACAAATTTTAGTTCTTCTCTAAATTTTGATTTTAGGGGACAGAAATAATTTTCAGATAACCCAGATAATTTCTCAGATGCCTGAGAAATCAGGATGTGAAGAACTGCAATTTTACCTGTATAAAAATGACTGACAGACAGGAGTAAAAGACTTTTTCTAACTGTTCCTGATGAGATCATGTATTTCTCCTAACTCTGAGGAGATGGAAAGCATTGAAAAACCAGTGCAAAAGCAAACAAAACAAACTCACAAAACACACTTTTAGCAAAGGAACACAACATAATGGAACATGAAATTAAAAGAAAAAAAATGGAAACAGTCTTGATGAAGATTGGAAAATCTACATGTCAGCAAAAATAAACTTGTTACTTAATAAGGTTAATAATAGATAAAGTCCCCTAAAGATAAATTGTTATCACATTTGACGACCATTTTATTAAAATGTTAATGGCCTGAGGCAAAAGCAAACTGTTCCCTTAATCTGCCAGAAGAACTGCTTTCTCAGGAATTATACATGCCAGAGCACTTGGGCTCTGAGCTAACTGTAACAAGCACGTTTGAAAATTGGAGCATCCGCAGCTTGTGAATTTGTGACTAAAAGGGGATGGATCTCCCATGTCTCGAAATGGCTGTGCCCTCTTCTGCCAAATGCAACTTTCACATTTTTGAGTGAAAAATCTGTTGGATTCAATTGCTGCAGTGAAAACAGCTGAGGTGTCAGTGGCTGCAGGAAGGATTTTTACTTTGCCTTCTTCTGTACTGTGGAAAAGGTATAACTTAATAGGGGCAGTTGCTGTAACAGCCGACAGAATGAAAATGTTTTCATCTGCACCTCTAAGCATGGCAAAACTATGAAGCAACCTGGTAAGTACTCTAAGATTCAGTTAATTGTGAGAGAGTGCAGTATGATTTGTCTGGGATGGGAACACCAACAAAAAAGCTTCCACAAAACTTGACGAAAACTCATCCTGTACAGAAAGACTTCTTCCTACAAGCACAGTATCAGCTCAAAACCCAGTGGGGTGATGGAGGCGAGTTCACGTCCTGTATTTCCTTGCAACTTATGAAACGTGTATCCTGCAATGCCCTTGCACACCTGAGCAGTGAGAAAGAAAAGGTAAAGCAGCAAGCATCTGCGACACTGAATGCTGCATTTCTTCCCAATTTATCTCAATGGCAAAGGTATAAAAAAATGGCATAAAAGCTACATTATAAACACATGCCTAACACCCAAATCTCCTCTGACAAAGTTTGCACAAAATAGAAGGGAATAATTAAGACTAAACCAGTTTAGCACAGCCAAGGCTGTTTCCACTTTGGAGAAGGGAGGTATGTCCTCATTCCCAAGTCGTTCCAGTATGGGTGATTCAGGACTGGAAGACAGCCTGAGGTAGCTCCACCAGTGAAGCTGGCTTGTGTGTGCAGCAGGCACTCAGACTCCGACTGGGTCTGGGCTGGGGAGGAACGTTAGAAAACCTTATTTCCTTCCTTCTCCCTGTTACACAAGGTGCATGGCAACGATGGTTTTGCTGTGGGCTTTTGGGGTGGTGGTGGGGAAAGTGGGCTGAGAGCAGCCCTGTGTTGGGCCACAGCCAAGAGGTACTCTAGGAGAAATCACAACGGCCTTTGCCTATGGGTGTAGTGTTTCTCCACGCTTTAAGGTCTCTACTAAGATAACATAGGGGGTTATACCATCTTCTTTTCAGCAGCATTTATTCTTATTTTAACCAGTCTTTATGCGTATATGCAGTTTTTAACATGGGTTCTCCAGTTTCGCTCAAGGAGTTCCACTGTTTAAAGTGAAAGTTCCTCCTGTCCCTTGCCTTTATAAAACTAAAGGCAAAGGTTTCATGGGTGTGTATCTGATCATCAGTCTTTTGGAGAGACGCTTACATTGCTTTTTGTGGAATTTTCTGTGCCATTTGAATCAGAGAGGGAGCACAAATATTTTGGTGCAGAGGGAGAAAAGATCTGTAAGGCCATCTTTTTAATCTGTGTCATAGATATGTACACACTTCTCCTTTAGCACCTGTTTTCCAGGGCAGCTGTTAACCTTCCTTTAGAGAAACTGCAATTTTCTGGGCCCAATTTATTGAAGTACCTTGCCACACCTGCAGTCCATTTATTCATTTCCTTCGACAACAGCAAGCGGTCTTCCTCAAAAACTGGGAGGTGGTTGAGTATTAATCACTAATAACACTCTCCTGTTCTTCCATTCAGCTTTAGTATAATAAAAATGTGACTAGTATTCTTACCTCTGGCATAACTTTGATGTAAAAATTACCACCTAATTAGTGTCAAGAAACCCAATGAGGCAAAAAAGATGGTGCCTGCAGGTATTTCTGCAGGAGTGGTGCACTCAAAACACCTGTCCACCTGCAATGATGGCATTTAAGCCACCTGAGGTTTGTGCTGTGCTGTGCTGGGAAGAGGTGAAGTTCAGGATATCTGGTCCTGGAGCAGCCTGTGGTATGCTCAGTTGTGCTTGTTCATGCTGTGTCAAGCTATTTGGTCTGCACTAAAGCCTTACACATGTTCTCTCCCATCAGGAGAGGCACCAGGGCTGAGCCCATCTTTGTGCTAGAGAAAGCACCACGCTTTTGCAACAGACCTGCTCTGTGCTGAGGTGATAGCATAAACATTTTCTGTGCATCTGCCTGCTTTCATCACTGTTTATTCTGTTGGTTGTTTGGTTTTGTTTTGGGTTTTTTTTGTCAGAGCAACCCCGAAAGCGTGTTGCCTGATAAGCACCACTGCATGCAAGGCTGGCCCAAGCATGGGAAGTTGGAGGACAGCAGGTAAATGGTAGCTTCCTCCTTGACAGAACTCACGTGAGATGACACTTTTTCAACCCAGTGCAGACAGAGCTATTGCTTTGAAGCAAGAAACAAAGGCCAGGACACAGAAGTAAGCAAGCACCTCACAAATTTTAACAAATAAATTCACATTTCTTCTGGGACAAAAGCCTTTCACCACTTTTCCCTTCTTCTAACCTGGTGACTGATGTGTACTGTTGCAAAGAATTCAGAAGTGGGGCTGTCTGGTGGGAAGTAGAGATGAGGAGGTAGCTAAACTACTCATTAGACTATGGACTTCTGCATTGTGATGTCAAGCAACGCAGTACAGCAGCACAGCCCCCAGTTCGGTACTCTTCTTTTGTAGATAGCTGGGCAGTAAAGCTGCCACCATCCACAGGAAAACACTCACGCTGTACTGGGTCGTTTGGTTTTGCATTAATTGTAATCATGCCAATCCCAGCACCTGGCGAGGCCGTGGGCTGGCAGCCTTTTGGGGGCCTCCCCAGCGAACTCAAAGCACGGGGGCTGCGGTGTGGTGGGCTCATCTGCCCGGTGCATGGGGCTGCAGTGAGGCAGGTGTGTGTTTCAGGCCAGGGTCAGCAGCCTCACAAGCTGCGTCCAGGCGGTGGGGCTGGCCCGCCAGATCTTCCAGAGGGTGACAGTGTCTTGCCCGGCAGTGCCAAGCCGGGGTGCCACGGCCGGGTCTCTCGCAGGCTGGGGGGAGCGCTGTCCCCGTGCAGCTGTACAGCTGTCCCACTGCAGCTCTTGCAAGCCCGGCCAGCTCTGGCTCTAGTGAGCAAACATGCTGCTCTGTGGCCGGCCCAGAGTGTCCAGAAAGGCTGAGTGATGGAAATTAACAGCTTCCATTATAGCAGTCTAACTACCCCGTGCAGGCGAGCCCTCAGAAGCCACATTAACTCGAGTTTAGACCGTAATTTGAACTCTCTGGCAAAGGTACTCCCTAACTAAATGCAGAAAATCTCTGTGATGAGCAGTAACAGTGCATATAAAATAAAATAACAGCAGGACTGGGGAATAGCAATGGCACATCTTTCCTTCCAAATTGAATTGTTCACTTCACTGTGAGAAGGAATAATTATCATGTTTATTGCGTTTGGCTCAATTAGGCTGTAATCTTAGGCCAGGAACCTTTCTTTTTACATTTCTGTAAATGTTGTCCATGTATGGCTGCATCAACACTGATTTTGTTATCACGAAGGTACCACAGCTGTCTGCCTGTGTTGGAACATGCAAACCTGAACTAATTCTTAAAGTCTCTCTTTTTCTCATTTTAATCAGCTACATTTTCTGGTAAGCTGCAAGAAGAGCAAGCAAGCCTCTTGTATTATTTCTAAAGAGAAATATTTCTATTGCCCTTGAATACGCTAGGGACAGGAGCATGGGCTGAAACTGCTTCCTTTTGTACGTGGTGCACATGTAACTCATGGAACTTAACTCAACAAGGTGCATTAAGACCACATACACAGGGAGGTTACAAAATGCTCCTGACTTTCATCAGGTGACATACATCTATCCCTCTAAGACTGGCTCACAGCATAATGAGACCAGAGTAGGAGACAGTAAAGCTTGTGGCAGCTCCCAGCATGGTGAGCAGAAGGTAAGTCCCTGACATGGAGAGCGCAGGTACCTACAGTTTAGTTAACAGAGTTTGTCTGGGACTCTGTGGTAGTACCCTACTGCTTGCCATGGCAGGGGTGCATGCAAGAGCTATACATTTAAACACTGAAAGAAGCTCTTTTAGAGACACCTGTCTTCAAGCTCCACTTGTAGAAGTGTGGTCTCACAGCAGGAGGTGGGCCAGGATCAAATGTGCAAGAGGAGGAGGAACTCTGACCACTCCTACAGGTATAGGAAGTCCTGGAGGGAGTAGGTATATTTGTGTGAGATCTCTCAAGAGTCTCTTAAATGTGATTATTTGAATGCCGGATACAGCAGTGGCTGGGAATATTGTGAGTATCAGATTGACCCAGCAAATCATTTGTTCCGCATTTGCATTAATCCTTCTACAGCTGTGGAGGCATCTAATTTCATGGTCACTACCAGCGAGTGGTAAGGTTGAATAGAAAGATCTATATCTACACTTACATAAATTTGGTTTAGGTCCATTTCCTCTGATTATTTGCAATTTTCTTTTCCATATGAAGAGATAGAGAAGCATAGAGAACTACAGATTATAAATATATAAATAATGCAACGTGAAAAGTGAGGGATAGTACGTATCTTGAGCACTAGTTAAAATTCTGGGAAAGGGCAGACTCTGCCTGAGTTATAGAGAGAGATGAGAGATCAGATCTTTGGTAAAGTCTGTCAAGGGGTAGACTAGAGATAAAATGATAGGTCCTGACTTTCAAGATTTTCGTTAGTGTGCTTCATGTCAGGAGACATTTCTATATCCAGTCAGAGACTGGACCAAAATCACAGCTGCAATGTATGTGGGACAGGTTTTGGACTGGAAAAACAGCCAAGGTAGAGACAAGTTTGTCCAACTAGTGAACGCAATAAAAATAAAATATTGGTATTCCATTGTGAGAAGTTGAGGTGAACCAGAATACATAACACAGGAAGAACATGTAAAGAAAACTGTCATCTTTCAAATTCATTAGTTGTGGAATAAGGTGACTGTGATGTCTGTTTGTTAGCTCAATTCATTTTAATGTCCTAACATGTAGAAGGGGGAGAGGAGTAGCACAGGGAATAGCTGTATTAGAAAGACAGTGTTTGGTTTTTTTTTTTCCTCACATCATGCTAAAACCCACAAAATGCTTTATGATATCATAGTACATAGACTTGAAGTCTAGCCTGAACTGTATGAAATGGCCAGTCCAGATGTAACGCAGTGCCCTAGGTGTCTGCAACACACAGGATGAGTACATCCACACGTGTAGTTCAGTATCTAAGTTCTTCCATCTGGGTTGGTTTGCTTAAATAGGACTTCCAAGAAATTTAGTCTTCTGAATCTGCTGTTAACAAACAAACAAACAAAAAGTAAACCTAAATCCCATTTTCCCCTACTGATGCACTAATTTTTGTGTCCAACTTCAGTTTTGATTGCCCCAGGACCTGGTGGTTTTCCCTGTATCATCATGTGGGATTGGACATTAAATGCAACCTGTGCTGCTTCTCATATTCTGAGAGTTGCTGCTTTAAACAAAACTGTGCTGCATGACTCTGTGCAGGTACAGAGGTCCGTGCTAAGCAGGGACCGATCACTTCAAGAAGCCAGCAGAAGACTTTCTGCAGTCAGGAGTGGTGCAGCATCATTTCCGTAGTGCAGAGCTGGGTGAAGTCTAAAGGCAGAGCAATTCCGTGCCATCCTCAGTGCCGGCATGTAGGGAGTTCTTGGCAGCTCAGACGGTGGGTCATAAACTCTCCTTCACTAGTTTGGGGGCTTGATTGTTCTTTTGTGCTCTGCTGGAAACATTACTTATGAGAATTGGGGCATTTTAATTTGGCTGTGCTACCACTTTATTAATATTTGAACATCTCACTGTATTCTGTCTTGGCACAACAGGATCCACGAAAGGAGGCTAAAAGAGAAAACGCTCCCCTCCCTGGCACTGTATTCCTGCCCTTTTATTTTTAATTACTTTGAATTATTTCTGTAACTTTATATGCCATTTTGAGAATACAAATTAAGTTTCGACTGTAAGAAAGAATACTGTAGCAAGCGAGCAAATGTGGCCTTACACGTCCATCCAGAGACTGCATCAAACATGCGAGGGACAGACACTTGCCAATCTATCCATTATATCCTGGCATGACAATGATCCATTAGCCCGAGCAAGGCCTACGTGAACTGTATGCACATTTGGCTAAACCCACTCAGTTTGTTTAGCCTCTGGTGTGCTCTGGATTAAAGCAGGCACTCATTAGAAAATAGTATTTCTTCCACAAATGTTGTTTTCCATCATCTAGAGAAGTGACGGAGTTTTTCAAAAGCCTTTGGTATTTAGGGACAAATGCTCCCTTCTTGTAAGTGTTCATCCAAGATTCGATGGGTTTTAACCATTAGTGTTTCTAAAAGCAAAAGTTGATCCTGAGGCTAAAAGCAGACAACCAGAATCACGGAAGATTGTGCACCTTTAGCCTGGATTTACCACTTGACCACGACGTGTTTCTGTTCCGCAGCAGCTTGCTTTAAGAGGTTGCACCCCCCGACGCTCAGCCCCCTGACATTTCTGAAGCATACCCTGAGATCCCAAAGGAAAAGTTACCTCATGCAGCAGGACAATTCTGTCCTGTGGCTTTCCAGGAGGATTCGATCACCAAATCAGGAGTTAGAAGGAAAAGACACCCCAGAATATTCAATAATTATCTGACTGTCAAATGTAGGGGACCCGATCCTTAGTGGCACTGCCGCATCTTTACACCAATTACGCAATGAGCTTTGGAGCAGTGATTTTAGCCCATTTTAGCTCCTTTCAGGTGTTCAGACTTCAGACTGCTTTCCAGGAGTAGAGGGAACCTACCATATGTGCCAGGGCAACATAGCATTTATTTTCTTTAAAATCACATTGGTGTATTTTTAGCAGATTCACTGGGACAACTATTACTTGTTATTGTAAGGGCATTTAAATGCAGCATATATTTTCCAGTGAACAAAAAACCCATGGGTTTAAACCCTAAATCTAATAAAAATCAGTGCAAGTCCTCAATTTTTTCCCACTAGTTCACAATCCTTGGCTGGAGAAGATTACTTGTTCAAATGGACTTTGCTGCCCTAGACAGTAGTTGAGTTAATAACTTTATGATAAATGTGTCAAATTCAGTCCAGATACAAATCTGTTACCCTGAAATGCCAGTTCTGCTATTATCCAACCTGTGTAAAGCTTCATAGATTAACAGCATATTCCATTTACTTTTATATTTTGTTCTGAGCTCCAGTCACCTGCCATCATTTGCATTGCAGCATGCACAAAACCTGTCCACTTTTGAACTTAAATACTTGGCAGCTTCAGACATATAAGTAATAATGCCTAATAATAGCAGGAATGAATTTAAAACAACTGTTTCCCAGAACACAACTGATTTTATACTTGCCTTCCATTTTCAGAGCACAAAGTCTATACATTGTGTACCATACATTTTACTGTGGGAGGATGAAGGCATGGTAAGCGGTCCGGAGAAACACAACTTGGCTATCTACAACACTGTCACAGTTGGGTGTAATTCCCCCTTCCAGCTGGACCCCAGGGCTGTGCTTTTGGATAGTAAAAATGACCAGGTGCAACCTCTTTCTCCATCTCTGAGGAATTATTAGGCAATAGCACGTGAGACAGTGGAGGCAGCAGGGTCAAGGCCAGGGCTAAATGACGGACCTACATACCAATTAGCAAACAGGCTGTTTAAAACTCATAGTATCAGAGCTTACAATATTGCAATGGGAAAAGACTCGATCTTATTAAGATATTATTTCATACTCATTTGGTGAAAGTTATTCATTAAATATTCTTGGCTCACATATAAAGATATTTATGGATATAAGAAAGAGATATTAAAGGGAAGACATGTTGACATTAAAAAGAGGATTTTACAAAAGAAACAATGTCCAGAAGTTAAAAGTTTCCTCATTCCTCCTCCCCCCAAACAAAGACCCAAATTAATGCATCCTAAACTCTACTGGGCACAGGATGACTATTGTCCACCAGCTTTCAGAAGCTCCAGCAAGTGACAGTCCTGGGAAAGCAGGTGACGTGTAGCCTGGGTGAATCTGCACAAAGACTGTACCTCTTTGACTATAAAGACCCTTTGGGAAAGGTTTGGTTTTGTTTTACAGAAGAGTTTGGAGGTGTGCAGAGGGGCCTGGGAGGAACAACAGGTAGGAGGGTGAGTAAGCAGCAGGGGCAGCAGCTCCCACTGCAAATAGTGCAAGAGCTGTGGCAGCGAAGGGGACGCTGCTGTCAGCACCTCGGCTGGGCTCAGGTAGTGCCCTCACTAAAGTGTGAGACCTGACATGGTAAATGACACCGAGACCCTAGAAGTGAATCCAGGAGCAAATAACTCCATGCAGAGGATAAAATCCATCCACGCATCCCCTCTCAGAGACACCCTGCCTAACTTCAGGTAGCTCTTGCAGAGGCAGGTACTGGCAGAGGGCACCTCTTTCCACCCTACATTTGCGTAGCTTTCTAGTGATACAGAGTCTGTCTGTCTGTCTCTGTCCCTCCCAAGTCAGTCAAAGAGTTCAGTGCCTACAGGTAGGTGGGAGGAATTCAGGCCACCGTGCTCTCATTGCCCGCAGGGGTAAAAGGCATTTTGAAATGCTGTGTCTGCTGTGATGTATCTAAGAGAGCAGAATGGTAAATACATCTCCTGGCTGCTCCTGCTGCTTCCTATTCCTCAGCCTTCAGAAATGAACAGGAGTCTGGCTGGAGCAGGCTCTGCTAGCTAACAGATGTGCATGAACCATCAGGTTTGTTTTGTGTACATTCCCTGAGCTCTTTGGCTCCTTCTTCTCCAGGTGACCTCCACCTATCTGCCTAACCTCACCTCTGTCTGCTCCAGGTGAAATCAGCCCTCCAGCATCCAAGGCTGGGATCCGACAAAGCATGAGCAGCAGTCAGTCCCCACTAAGCAGCGTGTGTAGGCGGTGCTGTTGTGCTTTATTTCCTCCTCTGTGCACCAAACAGAAAGGGAACCAGACCCCTGTTGCCATCAGGAGGGACAACCTATCAGTCTTTTCAGCCTGCTCGGTCCCCTCCGAGGGATGAGGATGGGACTGCTGAAAGGCAATGACATCTATTCCTGCCATGTCAGCAACACTTGATAGTATCAGAAGCAGCTGACGGATCGCAAAGGAGGGTAGTAACTTTATTAACCACTTCTCCTGTGTTGAGCAGCTTTAGTAGAAATCTGAATAACCGTCTCATCCCTTGGGTTTATTGGACGTGGTTTGTTTTGCAAGTGGGAAAACAATTGTGAGTTTCATGCCTCGATGAGCTAACGTGTTTACACAACACTGCTGATGCAGCAGAAACAGGATACAATATGTGTCAAATATTGCTTGGGCTGCAGGCAAAATAACTGTTGAGCTGAAAGGCAGTGCAGGATTCCTTTTGCCAGAGGCAGCTGTCGGGTACGTGTGAGTGAGACGGGAAAGGAGTGGGGCTCAGCGTTCAAATCCCTTGTTGCAGAGCAGCTCCCAGAACAAGAAGTTTTCCAAGGTTGCTGCTGCTCTTCTCCTGGTAATGCATCATATCCATTCCCATAAATTAATTTGTTTAAAGAGGAACTTGGTGCATAGACCTCAGCTTCACCCTTAGGATCTGACTCAAAGCCATCTGAAGCCCATGGGACACTTTTCACTGACTGGTGTGAGGCTCGTTTCTTATTTTGGATTGTGAGGAGACAGATTTGCAGAGTAGCCTGATTTCTGCATTGGGACCTCTGCACAGCAAGGAGAGAGGGAGCTTTGCTCTTTCTGGTACACAGTAATGCAGAGCACAGAAAGAGGGGCATTTCAGATGATTGGCTTAAAAGAGCTATCCTATAATGGCAGCACAATTACAAACCTGCAGGGAAAATTTCTGGGCTTTTGTATAAAAAGGAGCAAAGAAGAACACGAAAAGGTTTTAGCGAGTGACAGTGCCAGGGTTTCAGTTACCAGTTCTGTTGGAAAGCCAACCGGCTGGCTTAACTAAAGGTATTTCCAGCACTGAGCCCATACACTACACGGGTGGATATGCAGGAGCAGGGCAGGAGGCAGAACGGGAGAGGAGAAGGGGCTGTGGCACAGGGGCAACCTGCTACAGACAAGAATCGCCACAGAAAGCAGCCAGCCAGACCAGTGAGGAGCAGAGGGTCTTTCTGGGCAGAGAAGGGTGGTCTGATGCTCTCTAAATAAATGAAGATTTCAAAAAAGGAAAAGAGACAGAGTGAAATCAGCTGCCAAGGAGTGCTGGGGCCAGAAAAAGCAACAAAGCCCTATTTTTAATGTAACTTTTTTTTTTTCTGCCAGTAAAAAAGCAAATGATAAAATAGGCTAGAGAAAGGAAGCAATTGGGAATGGCTGAAGAGGATTCCCAGCTGTGCTTGCAATCAGTGCAATTCATGACTCACAACATGCTGGCCACATCACTTCTCAGGAGCAACGTATTCTCATGAACAAGCAAAACAAGTCAGAGACAATCTTTAAAGGCTTTTTGGACCATTCATGGGCTTAGTTGTGAAATCGCCCCTGAAGCAGCTCGCTGGCTTTGAGGGCCAGGGTAATCTGAGGACTGGTCAGCTTTCCTTTTCCTTCCACTTGAGCCGCTGCCCTGTCCACCAGCCTTTGGCGGTGTGGGGAGGACATCTGCTCTTTTCCATCTTCTGACCAAAACAAAGAGCTGGAAATGAAACTGCTTTACTGGCTTTCAAACAATTCCTGTCCTTCCAGTTTCCCAAAGGACTTTCTGCTACTCTACAAAGAGGGGGGGGTGGGGGGGGTGGGGGGGGCGGGTGTGTGTGGGGGTGGGGGGGCCTGTGTGTGTGTGGGAAGCATCTGAAAATCATATTTATACCTTGATGTGAAGCCAAATGTCTCAGAATTGACTGCCTATATCTAGGTCTTGCTAGTTCTCACCTGGCTGGTACCTAAATTATCTGATTCAAGTGATAGTACTGTAGGTCCACCCAAATGTCCCAAATTTCAGCTTCAGTTCAACTGAGTCAGATTGCAGCTTTTACTGAGCGATATTTTTTAAAATAGATTTGTTCACTTGCCCTACCACACAGTGAAATGTTTGGCAATATATATAATTAACATCTAGCTACACTGCTAAAATAAAGGAGAAACATTTTGTGCTGCAGTAACCTTCATTTTTTCTCATGGTTACTGTTTATTTACTTATTTTCATGGTTGAGTAATTTTTCTTTTTTTTTCTTGTTTCGGAAGTCTCATCACGGATTACATGTTACAGGTCCCATTTATAATAGCAGTGCAGACCACACACTGGCTGTTAGGGTTAGAGTCCAACTAAAGTTGCAGGTTCTGCAAAGTGCCGTCCCTGTCATCAGTTTTCTTACCCAGCTGTGACATCTCCCTTGTGTCGGATTTTTCTGTGCAGAGGTCACAGCTACACCCACATGCAGCAGATAATCTCTGCTCCTCAGGGAACTGCAACAGTTTCAAGCTTGTCAGTACTCTGAATCTGAATCCTAAGTCAAAATTTTGAAATTTCCAAGGGAAAAATGCTGTGAAAATAACAAAAACTAAACATCAAAAAGTTTTTTCCTGCTTGATTGAGACACCGAATATTTTCTTTTATAAGATTAAAATATTTTACTATTGAGATGTTAGAAACAAATAGCTGTTTGATACATGTACATTTTCAATGAATAAGGAAAATAACTACTATACGCTAGCACAGAGAGAAAAATCAGGTGATCTCAAAATGAAATATTTTTATATTCTTGGAATAACATGTTCTATCAGAACTGGGTGGGGGGTGGGGGGAGAGAATCCCACAAGAATACCAGAATGTTTTTCAACACTTTTCTTTTGGAAATGTAATTGGATTTTGTGCTGATTTTATTTTTTTTTTAAACAAAATGCATTCTCTGATGTAACAACATGTGTGATGTCCTTCTAACCAGCTCTCTTATTAATGCATCTTAGACGAATGCAACTTATGAGCTTTAACGGAGGGCGAGAGGACTTCCTTTAGGAAAACAAAATTTCAGCTGTAAAGATATAAACCACACACACAAGTTACTGTGTTTCAGTAGCATCATGGTAAGCCAGGTGGCAAAAAAGTGTTGATTATTTTATGCACTATAGCTGAAACACATCCTTTAAATATGTGCTGTAAAAATATCAAACCAATGGGCCAATTAAGGCCAGGGATCTGTGCTCTGGAATTAATTTGATTGAGATGTGTATTGCAGTAATTAATAAAACTTCTAGAAATAATGATATAAAAACATTTTAACTTGCACAGAACCACTGTTAACTTGTACTTGTAGTTGGGGCCAAGAAGTCTCTAGTAGTCCTGTCCACTTTTGGGACATTATATTTGGGGTTGTCCTGGACTTCACCACAGATTTCTAGTGAGTGATATCTGAGAGTTGAATTTTAGAGGAAAAACAAGTGTGTGAAACACTTTTTTTTTTTTTTTCTTTTTTCATTTAGTGTCTAATTTTTAAGGAAGCAGACAATTTCCAAGTCACTGGGAAATTCAGAGTTTAGCACATCAGTAAACAGACCATTAGCTTTAGCTTTTGATCTAAAATGTAGTCCTAAAAAATGGGAATCAGTGGAATACAATAACACTGTTTTGCCTTTGCAAAGGCCAGTTTCACCACAAATAAGTCACATCTTTAAGATGTTGACCTTCTCTTGACAGACCCCCTCCACCGCTCCTAGCAAGTAAAAGGCTAGGGCCTGACCACAATAATGAAAAAAAAAATAGTTTTTCTGTTGCTGAGAGATTTCATTTAAAAAAATCCATGAAGTATTGACATGTCTATTGCTTCTTCTCTTTGAAATTCTTGCTAGACAAGTTTTGACTGATTTTGTTTAGTCCAGCCGGCAGAGGATTGGTTACCTGAAATCACTCCTACAGCAGCATTTATCCCTGCACAGTCTGGAAATCCGGGGAAGCTGTGAATTACAGTATTAAAATGCTGAGCCATAAAAGAAACAAGGAAAGAACCTTTCCATTTCCAGCATGAGAAAGGGGACGTCTCAGCCTAGCAATATTTATGAGCTGGTAAAAAGCTGTTTATGTCACCGTGGTCATATGTTCTTTAAATGTCAAGTCACAATCAATAACCTCACTGAAATCTGACGCTGTTGGGCACAGTGTGGAATTGGATGCTCTCCAGGCTATCGGTTGAAAGGCAAGAACCAGCAAGCAACTGATGAGAAGCTATCAATAAAACCTCAGTATTGTTTTGAGTTCAATTTCAAGTAATTGCTAGACATCTGAGAGAGAGTCTGACAGACATGAAGAGGGCTAATGTTGGCGCCTAGTAATGAAAAGTAGGTTTCTTGTTCGAAATAACATAATGGGACCTAATAGTGAAATGGCTTCCCCTTCGAAAAACAAGTTGCTGTATGAGCGTAAGAATCAGTGGAGCCTGTGTTTTTATGGATTTGTGCCCGGTATCCTTACAGCCTTCTCCTGTGGAAACCCCTTTGTCCTTCCCTTTTCCCCCTCTGCTTCCCCAGCAGCTCCAGTTTCTCCCCCGTATCCTCTGTTCACTGCATAAAGCAACATGTGCCCCCATCTGTTACTGCAGTGCTCACCAAAAATCCCAGGTCAGGGGTGAGTTTTCCTTTTTTGTTGTTGTCTTCTCTTAATGATAGAAATTATGCTGGCAGAAAATATGCCATCTCAATTGTTTTTTGAGTGAATTTTCCATAAAAGTGCCATCTCCCTTCACCAAATTGGGACTTACTTGGCACCCTAAGTTAAAGCAAAGGTTTAAATGGTACATTTATTTTGCCTCTCCAGTGTAGGCAGGTTATGTGCCTATGGAGAATTACAGTAGCAAGACTGAGAAAGGGTTACTTGTTAAGCTGCTCTTAACATAATTATCTGTGATCATATGCTGGAACCGCCTTTTTTATATTATTTAACATGCTCTATAAAATAATTTGTCATAAGGTTCTCCAGTGATGTGGAAATCAGGAAATTAATCCTTAAAAGAAATGTCACCCCCCATTCTCATACTGCTAGCTGGGAACTTGCCAGAACACAAACTTTTGGTAGAAATACTATTGAGCATATAATAGCACCAAGGTAATTGAAGGGAATTACAGTCTTGAGGAGGCTTTCACTTCCCACACAGAGCTCTGCATCAGTTTTTCAGTTGCCTTGTGCTTTGACCCCATAGTATTTCAGGAGTAGTCAGAGGCAGAGGTGTTAGCAGGCACACAAGCGTAAGGCTTGATCCTGAGGCTGAATCGGGGTTTGCTGTTCAGACTGGCTAAAAGAGCTGAAACTACTGAGGCTGTTCTCTTACTACATTTACATCCTGACCATCAAGTAGAAACCTGGTAACATTTTTAAATTTCCTTGGCCAAAACCTCATGGAGGCAGGTAATCATATAAAATTAAAGGTGTATTTAGAATCTGGTTTTGGTTTTGTTTTGGTTTTTTTTTTTTTTTCCATTTTGCCTTCTTTGGGAGGATTCTTTTAAGCTTTCATCTATGGCTTGCGCTCTGCCCTGGCTGTGAGCTAGGGCTGGATTCCTCGAGTGCACACACATTGACCACAGCAAGGATTTGTGATTTATGAAGTGCATACTGAGTCTCTGGCATGAAATGATTCATTTGCAGGTGAATTTTCCTGCATTTTACTAAGTATTTGAGCAACTTTTTTTAGAAAGCATTTTAGAAAGCTTGTCTATGGAATGGGCAACTAAGCCTAACTGGACCTAACATTACTCTGATGGATAGTTCCATCAAAAGGTCTGATGCTATGGTTGTCTGATACTGCAGTAATGTGACTCACGTTTCCAAATTAACCCTCTAATTTTCTGCAGGTCCCTGCACAGGGCTCTCTTTCCATCCCCAGAATTCCTAGGCTTGCTTCTCTTCTTCAACAGTACACAGGCCTCATTTTCAGCTCTTCAGAAAAACAGAAAAAAAATTTTTCTTAGATTCCCTTTTTTCAGCTGCACTTATAAGTCTTTTTTATCTTTTGGGTTATTTATTTTTTTTCTTGTTGTGGCTAATATATTCTATTGTGTTTAGAAAGACAGGGTAGGAACCACACAGAGGGTGAAAATGCAATCTGCAGCTTCTTTCTGGCAAACCAAACCTTACGACTCCAGTAGCCAAGTGCTCCATTTCTCTGCTGAGGTCTTGTATGTGTTGAAGTCAAGCCCAGACCAAAGTGTGAACAGGTGCAAATTTCAATGTGAGTATTACATAAAATTTTCTTTGAGCTCTCAGCCCAAAAGTCCCATCAGATGTGAGTTTTAATGTGGCAGATGAGGTTTATTCAGGATATCCTAGCACCCTTGCAACTGAAGCTGTGTACGTTCCCCTTTGGTGCTTTTACTGTGTTTCCTTTTGACTGTCCACTTTGCCAGTTGGAATTTGCCTCTTTCGATGGGGGGCAGGAGTGGGATATTCTGCTACTGCTCTTGATGTATGGGGTTTTTTTTTTGTTTTTCTTTTTTTTTTGTTTTTGTTTTTTTGGGTGTTTTTGGTTTTGTTTTTTTTTTTTATACTTTCATGAGCTTGACATTTGGAGATTCTAGTTCCTGTCTTTCTTTTGACATGAATGTGGATAGATGTGCATATTTGCCTTTGGAAATTGCTGTGCTAAATTTGATGGTTGCTCTTAAGGTCAACTTACATATTCTGGAATTACACCTGCTTCACGTCGCTTCTTCCGTGATCATACTGTGCTAAAACATATAAAATGGTGCAGCCTGAAGCTTTTTAAACTCTTTTTAATAGCAAAGAGTAGCTTGGTCAAGGGAAGAATTATGCTGTGAATATAACTTCAAATGTGATGGAAAAACAGATTTCCTTTGTGAAAGATTCCT
Organism: Falco biarmicus; assembly: GCF_023638135.1. NCBI lineage: Eukaryota > Metazoa > Chordata > Aves > Falconiformes > Falconidae > Falco > Falco biarmicus. The sequence continues at coordinate 99,261,350 of NC_079290.1, forward strand.
AGTACCTGTGACTGATAGAGGAGAACTGGATTGGAAAGAGACCTCTTAGTGCCTCTATCATAAGATGGAGAGTGAGCAGAGAGTGAATTTTGCTATTTAATTGCTTATTCAAAAGAAATTAATATAATTTGAACAGCTTTGGTCTGAGAAACTCGTTTCCATGTAACTAGTTGTCTATACTCCCAATATCCCCAATGTCAGTCACTCTAGGAAATATTCTGATTTTTAAAATAAAATTATTTCTGGATGGAAATAAGGAGGGAAAAAAATGAGAAGCTAGTCAAAAGAAGAACCAACAGCAACATTTGACCCCCATCAATGGTTTGATTTGCAGTCATTTAAATTTCAGTGTGAGATCTGGAGATAAGAGTTCTTCATTCGCAGCTCCACAGGGTGTGAGGGAGCCATGGTAAAATAGATGTCTCTATGGTACATTGTTTACTGAGGGCTGCTACTCTTCCTGTGATTTATATGATCTGCATAGATGCAAGGGGAAAGAATGCAATGTCATTAGTTTGCTTTCTTTCTCCATCAAACATGCTGGCAGAGGAATTCTACATATAGTCTGTCCCAAAGTCTTTTTTGTTTGTTCAGAATAGGGGAATTTTGATGCACGCTGAAAGCAAAACAGAAACTGATCTTTGAGCTATAGGGAAATGTCATGTGTGGCAAGGGCAATTCAGCTGCTGGAGGCTCTGCTTCACAGGGTGCTTTCTGCTGGGGTCCCGCATCTCCTAACACCCCCACACTGTGAGCACTGGGTTACAGTACTTAAAAAGGCCTGCTTCCAGGTATGTGTTGATGAGGAGTCCGTCCCATCAGCAAGGGTCAAAGCAAACCGAGTGTAAAAAGAATCAGCTAGATAGCAGAGATGGTCTTTTTAGTGGTTTCTGTTCAAACTGTGTTTCTTCTCTGCTTCTCTCCTCTGCTTTTCTCTGTTCTACAAGCACAGTCCCCTATAGTGTGCAAGCCCAACTTAGCTCTCTATGGGAAGAGAATAAAAACAAAGTAGTATTAAAGGTTATCTGTATTCATTTCCCTCCTTCAGGAATGCTTATCCCAAAATCCTGCTAATAGCCATGTGAAGCAACAAATTGACCTGTCCAAGTGGATAGAATACATTCCACCTAGTCACTATCTGGCTAAAGGGGTTCAAATTAATCTTGCCTGGCTGCTTTGTTTATTGTTCATCTCCCCCCAGCTCCCTGTCCCCAGGAGCACCCATTCCACTTTGATCCCCTTCTTTTTCTTACACTTAAATGAAACGCTGGCATTTGCCGGGAGAACGGTGGGAAGGTTTCTATGTCTGCTTTCCCATGGAGGCATCCAAACTGGTGTCAGGGAACTCCATGAGCTACCCTTTCCTGAGGATGCTTTGGCACATTTACTGGTGTGTTTGACAGATACTCTGGGAAGGATCACAGCCTCCAAAGACCACTTCATTTAATGCCCCATATTACCATGTAACTTCCCAGCAGACCCGGAGATCTTTGCAGAGCTTCTGGAATAATAAAAGACACTGGGATGAACTTAGTTTAATAAAGCAAAGTCTGCTTACTATGGGGAATTCTTTCCCCTTTTTTACTACATTTTCTGGTATCCCTGAAAGAAGGAATGAAGAAACCTTTGAATTTCAAGAGTGTTATCTCCTGTGGGGGGACCTCTGATGCTTCAGGAGCAATCCTCCCATGTGCAGTTGTCTGTGGTGGCCAGCCTGAAGAACACACTGGTGCAGCCAGTGCGGTCACGTTCTAACAATATATTTCACAAAAAAAAATGCAGCGCTTGCATCTATGGTGATTTTCTTTGATCAACAGTTGTTAATCTCATTACTTTAAAGACTTGCCTTCATGGGATTGGTGAGTCAGTAATTTGAGTCTACTTTATAATCCAATCTAATAGAAGTCAATTATGAAAAATAAGAAATGGGAAAGGAAGCAAGCTCACTAGGTTCATTCCTCTTTGGATTTGTCATAAGCTGATCTTCTAAAGAATGCAGAGAAATATTTCCTTCCAGCCAGCTTTGTGGATACAACTCAGGTTTCAGAAACTCAACCTCTGTCAGCTTCCTACTCTTGCATGTAAATCCTGATGAGGTCTTTTTTTAGTTTTATTGTTTGTACCCCTTTGTTCTGAAGCAAACATACTTTTCATTGAAGGTGCCAGTAGTCTCATTGGTCAAATGTACAAAGAGAATAAACATAAATAATCTTTTTTTCTCTTTGTAAATTTTATAAGATCCATAGGTTCTAAAGAAAAAAAATCCGTTACATTTTGACAACATATAAATACCTAGCTACATAGGAAGACGAGTATACTGCAGCATTGGTAACTGTCATGGGAGCAGCAGGTATTCCGTAAAATGCCACTTTATTTACTTGTGTCCATGAGGGCACTTGCATTTAGAAATGGGAGAAAGAGCATGTACAATCCCTTCCTATTACTTGAAAAATTGGAATTAAGTGAATCTCTCTAACAAATGTTCTTCCCAAATCTGATTCTGGATATTACCGAGTTGTTTTTGTAAGATTTTTTGGGGCTTTTTCTTCCAATAAGGAATTGCTGAACATTGTGATCTGATATAAAGGTTTATGTTTAACACTGGGGCTATTTGCAAGGCTATTTGTAGAAAGATGTGTAGTGTGGGATCAGTGATCAGATATCATACCCTCAGAGTGTCATTAAAACTCAACCTTTTTTGTAGTGCACTGTTGTGAACATTTATGATCAGGCTATAACAAGAGAAGGTAATGTTAATGAAGTTGAAGCCATTTAGTACCCTACCATCTATTTAAGACATCATGCAGAAGAGGATTTACTTCCAAAAGGAGACTGAAAACAGCAGACTAAACTTTGCAGATTCAATACTTGACCTTCAATCACTACCATGCAGGTTTGGGGTGGAGAGGGGTTGAAAAAGAAAAAGCAAATTGTGGAAGCAGCTAAGCCCTAACCTGGGTTCAGAGCAGCTTTCCTTCTCGATGTAAATTTAATATCACAACATCCTAAAGATCTTAGTGCATTATCAAAAGAGTATTCAGATTCTCAATGTCACAACTCTCATATATGTGACTGGAAATATTAGTGTAGTATTGTGAACACTCTGCACTGTTAAGCTACTGCTGCCCTCCACATCCAGACACAACCAGCCTTCAGTTGCCTGTGAAATCACAGCAGGACACATTACCGTGGAGAAAGCTCTGACTCTCTGTGCCTGAATAACATGGGTATACTGTTACTTGCTGTGGAAGCCTGTTGGATGAGGCAGTTTTATTGTTACTTACTGTCCTAGAAGCTGTCAAGCTGCAACCCAATGCACCTCCCGAGAAACATCCCTTTTGTTAAATCACAACAGTTTTTTCCATGCGTATCCACCAATACATGGATTTTTTTGAAATAGCAAAGACTAGCTGCTTGTGAGCTCTACCACATCAGTTTTACCTGAATTGATGTGATAGTATGAACCACTGTGAACATAAGAACCTTGGAAGTACAACTGTGAGGAAAAGTTTAAATTAGATTCCATCAGAACTTTGATTTATTACTAACAAAGCAAAAAAATATTTGTATTTGTTGTGATAACTTTAGAACTGTGATGACTTAAGCTAAAAGAGATATTTTTTTTGTTTTCACAAGAATGTAAGTGCAACGTTATTTACTTCACCTACTGGCAGCTTCAATGAAAGTTCAGCTTTCAATGGGAGGAAAGATGTGTTCTTAGCATGTTTCTAGCATGCAATCAATAGTAATTTCCCTCTCCTGGCCTTCAGCTTGAATATCCTGGTGCACTTCTGAGGGACTGATAGGAATTTTGGTGTACAACAAGGTGTACACAGTGGTTTAATTCACTATATGAATGTGTTTCCATTCAGAGGAAGAAGTGACATAGCAAGGTTAAGCACATTTTGGAATTATTTTATTAAATCCCAATGCCTGCACTGACTTCTTGCCTGCAAACTGGAGCTCATCAGCCTGACCATTGCCTCTGAACTAGGCTCATTTGTACTGAATTACGGAACTATAATTCCCACTACTGTTTATGTGACATGAGCATGTTGATCATGTTTTACCTTTTCTAGGAAATATTAAATACTGCAAACCGGGAGATACCGAGGTCAAAATGGATTATGCTTTCTTTCCATGCATATCTGCTTTACTGTAGAGGAATGAAGCTGGGTTAATTAGCATTGATAACATACAGTTGTGGCTGCCTTCAGGGGTGGTGGGTTGGTTGATGTAGACAAGGTGCAGGTGTGGCTGGTTCTGTTAAGTGATTGAGAGCCAATGAAGAGAGAGCAGCCGAGGAAGAAGTAAGGGGAGAGAGAATACATGCCCTGGATGAAGTGAGGAGAGGGCAGCAGAAGGACTGTATGGAGAATATACTGGATGAGATGGTAAAAGACCTTGTTGCAGCTTGATAGTTTGGAGAGTGCTGTGACACTTTACTTGTGCCTTCTTCGGAGAAAAATAAATATATGGGTAATTGTTCTATGTTGCATTTAGAATCAGATGTAGACATCATTCTAGTCCAGTGTTTACTTTGCTTTACTATTTGGTGATGTTTTTTTGGTTTCTAAGACCACTTTGGAGCAGAGAGTATTGACCTGTGCATGCAAAGAGAGCAAAAATGCTGCTGGTGCAGGGTCTAAAACCTGATGTCATTAACTTACCTCTCCTAAAATTAGGGCAGGTTCCCAATGATTTATCAGCCTCTGTAGCTAACAAGCATTGCCAGCGAGAGTATCACCCACAGAAACCCTGTTTGACTTCTGCCCAGTGCAAACACGCTGGCCCCTAAAGCGAATGTGGTGAATCTTAGCTCTGGCTGCTCAGTCCCTATCGCACCCCACCTCCATAACCCCGGAAAGCAGACGCAGTCCTGTGTAATGTACAGATATAGTAGCTTGCATGACAGGACCACCATTCTGAATGCAAAGATATACAAGCATTCTGTTCCCAGGGCCTTACAGGTCTAGCATAAAGGTTGTTGAGAGCTGCATCTTGGGGTCATGGCATCGTGTAATCTCATGGGTGTGCCCCCACTACATATGACCTCTTGATGATGTTGTGGAAGCTTTATTTAAAAAGAAGACAAAACAGTTCAAGCCCTCGCTTCAAAAATGGGGAAATAAATGACATTGTCTACAAGCTCAATGAGCCATATTTCTCAACTTACAAGCAATGAATTAACTGCTAAATAAATAGGTTGACACAATCAGAATGTAAATTGTAAGGAGGGGAAAGGAGAAGAAGGGAAATAATTTGGAAAACTTTAATTGTTCACAGTAGGTTAAATTCTTACCCTAAGGCACATTGACAATAGCTCCTTACAAAGCCTTCTTGTAGTAGTCAGTGGGTGTACCACATTAGCATTTGAGTTTGGATCAGGCATGCATTTGTGCAATAAATCTCCTGGCTGCCCCCACACTCCTACTACGCTCGGCTCATACTGTGGAGTGGTCTTGGAACATGCAAACTGGGGTCCTTTTAGATGAAACTCAATTGCAATATGTGCTCCAGCAGTGCACTTAGTGTGATCCAGCTGCCAGTAGAATTCATAACTTTGGGACCAAACTAAAGCTAGTATAAATTAACCCCCAACCAACCACAGATAGTGCAGATATGTGATGCGCAGTACCATTTATTCCACTCTATGGATGCTCTTTTGGCCACAAGACTTGCTAATGAACAGCCAAGTTGCTTGCTACTACTTTTTCTCTGGTTTCACTCTTCTCAGAGACTGCTTGTCAGGCTCAGAAAGGTCATCTGAAAGGTGTTCCAGCCAAGGTGAAGCTTGGGTTAGTCATTCTGAACATGCAAAGAGTAGTTGTTGCATACACAACAGTGATAATCAGAGAGATTAAAATCGGGAGGCACCAAAAAGGAGAGCTGTATTGCTGTTAAAAGACCACAAAAGTGTGAGGGGTGAAATCTGATGACATTTTTGCACCTGAACTTTGCAGGGGGTTTTCTAGGCTCAAAGCAGCTTTGGAATAATGTTTCCTGAGAAGAATATAAGGCCAGAATAAAGATCCAGTGCAATATCATGTCTCTGCCTGTGGCTGGTAGTAGAGAAAGAGTAAGGAACGTAAACTGTGGTTCTAGCTTCAGAAAATCTGAAGCTTTTCCTGACCTGTAAATTACATCTACATCATTTAACTCGTCACAGACTTTTCTTCCATTAATTTGTATAATTTCTTTTTGAACTCATTTATGGCTTTGGCCTTGCAAGCATCCTGTGTAATGTGTTCCACAATTTCATTATGCTGTGTGTGAAAAAATACTTCCTTTTGCTTTAAGCCTGTTGCCTGATAATTTAATTTGGTATCTTTATTTCTTATGTTAGAAGAAAACGGGAATCATTGTCCCTTGTTTACCTTTCCCAAGTAATCTTAAATTTTGTAGACCTCTGTTATAGCCCTTTCCAACCACTTTTCTTCTACTCTGGACAAGAAGATGCTATGTAATTAAAAAAGGCATACAAACAAACCCCCAACCACTCTGTCTGTACATTAGTACTTTTGTTTAATGTGAGGTCTGAAGCAGCTACTTTAATTTACTCTTCATTGTTTGGTTGCTTCTGGCTGTACCAAACAAGAAGCTCTGCCCCAGGGTTGCTGTAAACATGCTCCAGGTCCTACCAGAAACAGAAGGGTCCAAACCACTGGCTGGTTCCACAGTCAGCTGTGGACCCCATGTGTGGTAAGGACATTCAGCCAAGGTGGCTGAACTAAATCTAGCCTGAAATGATTGCCCTTCAGATGCAGATAGAGCTCTCAGCATCAATTGCTTCTATCGGTCAGTCCACTCTTCAACACCCAATTACTTCCTAATATAGATGTGACCTTATTCTTCCAGTATGGAAGCTTTATCTAAATCCTAGTCATCCCAGTTGCCTGCTCTGCACTTTGTCTCAGTCTAGTGATTCCTCTTTGTGGTAATGGGAGCAGCACAAAACTTTTATACAATGTCATAGCCATGTTTTCTTTTTTTGCCCTCGATTTCTTCCTAACTAATTCTTAACATCTGCTTTGCAGATGATAGGTGCTGAACCGATGTTTTCAGAGCCTTGTCCACATGACGCAAAGTCTCCTTCCTGAGTGGTAAGAGCTCAACCAGAACACACTGTGTATATGTGTACATACATCGGTGTTGTTTTCTTAATGTATGATATTTCACAACTGTCAGAATCAGATTTACTTTGCCCTGTTATTTTCCAGTCACTCAATATCATGAGATATTCCTGAACTCTTTGCAAATTGCGTTTTCACTGCCTTGAATTATTTAGTATCATCAACATACTTCTTTATTTACCCAGGTTTTAGTCTTAGAATATAGCTCCAGTACTCATCACTGTGATTCCACTAGGGTTCCCTACACTGTCATATATTCCTTTGCTTCCTATCCTTTACCAGTTTACCACTTCACATGAGAATCTTATCTTTTACTGTAAGAATTAATCAAAACCTTTTTGGATATGCAGGTAAACTGTGCCAGTGAGATCACCCTTCTCCAGCTGTCCACCCTCTGACGACCTTCGTAAGTTTCGGTGGTGTGACTTCCTTCCTCAAAAGCTTTGTTGACCATGCCATTATATTGAATTTATCCATGTGTAAACGGATTACTTTCTTTTTCATAGTTGCACATAATTAACCTGCTGTGGAATCAGACAAATTGCCTCTAGTTTTCTGGACCACCTCCCCTTCAGGACTCTATTTTAATTAGTGGCAACACTTCTGCCATTTTCTGAACCTCTGAGATGGAGAACAGTTTTCAATATTTTAGTTTCTTCAGAACTTTTGGGTAACTCCACATGAAAGTAAGAATTTACTATTAATTTTGATGATGTATTTTAAAACCTCTTCTACTGACATTTTGATATTAAACAGTTGCTCAGACTTATTCCTTCATGTTCCACTGTGGAAAATTCCCTAAGCTTTCCTGTAATGAAAACTGATACAGGCAATTAATTTGGGTTCTTGTGATTCTGGCTAAAATACTCTAGGTTTTCATTCACAAAACTGTCTCAGATTTCCATTAACAAAAAAGCCCAGTCATTCCCACTGAAGTGTTGCAGATCATCAGGAGTTAAAGAAGTTGCAGAGGGAAGAGCCCTATTACTTCAATTGTTTATTCTCCTTGTCTCCTCTGAGATCACTGTGGTGGCTATGCCAGATAAAGCTGTCTGTGGAAACTGGACATTCTCTTATCTCTGCTACACCCATCAGTGAAATACCAAGGTATCTAGGAGACATTTAAAAGTAGAGATAAGTTGTTGGGTTTTTTTCCTGCTTCTGACTTCTTTTGCTATTTCTTTTACAGAAATCTCATTGGAACTCCATTTACTGACAGAATATGTAGGGTAATTAAAAAAAAAAATCAGTATCTATACTCCCAGTCAAGAAGGATTCATTGACTTTCATGGTTTCTTTCCATTAAGACCATTGCTGTCTACTCATAGGACTTCCAAGCCTTTTGTTTTCAACTTTCTTCAAGGATTCTGGACTCTGACTTCTCATGTTGTGGATCTCTAATCAGGAATCACCAGCCAGCTGGAACAGCAGGAGAAGGATAGTTTGTACATGCCCTGTGCTCCAGTTAGGCTCTGTGAGAAGTGCACAGAAGCTCTGCTGTTTCCTGTCTAATGCTGGCAGAGAAATTACCAGCAGCTTATCACCCCAGCAAGTTTTAAGGTAAGCTTAGCAGCTAAGTGTTGATACTGGAATATTTGTCATCAGCACTCAGGGGAACCATTCACACCTCAGATTTGTATAAACTTTACATCTTAATGTGAAAAACCATATGCATCCAACACATGTAAAGCTGCATTTGAATTCAAATGAGATTAAGAAGTGGTTCCCTGACAGTCTTGCTTTTAGAAGTCCGTAGTAATGCCTTGCTGCTGAAATATTTTTCTTTTTTTTTTTTTTTCCTTTTTTTATCTTTTGGTCCCCCGTGGTGCTAAATACCATTTACTCTGAATTGCTGAACCTTCAACAACAAAAGCAACAGCAAACCTTGATTCCTATGGCAGAGGCCACTTCTGGCCTTTGTGAATTGCTATTCCTATATACTTTTGCCATCACTGTTTGTTAGGGTTAAGTCCAACAAATGGCCCTTTGTGATACTGATATGAATCAATGGAGATATGTGGAAGTGGGAGATGACAATAATTGGAGAACCTTGATGACTAAGGACTTGCTAGCTCAGGGACTTCCAAGTAACAGCTCAGCCATCTGGCCAGCCATTCAGCTGCCTGCTGTGAAGGCTCTGCATTTAAAAATTGTGTTATCAACTTTACAATAAAGAAGCAGCCACTTGAGCATCAGCTTGCAGAGCAGACAAGACTAAGGGATCCATTATTTAAATATGACCCTTTCAGCCAGATAGGAGTAGGAGGAAAAAACAAGAACTCTCCCTTATCACTCAACCACCCAAGCAGCAAGAAATGAACAGAGAGAGACAGGGTTTCAATAGTTACTTCATGTTGCTAGAGGAAGATCAAATTAGTGGTGGTGTGTTCTATCCATCTGTTCCCCACTACCTTCTCCTCCTTCCAGAGGAACTGCACAAGGTACTGTTTCATATGAAAAACAGACAAATTGAAAGGCACTGCCAAAATCCATACCTTAACAAAAAACCCAACCAACCAAACTACTGAGTGCTTGCATAGGTGATGAAACAGATGTAAATAGATGGGGAAAAAACCAGCCTCTGATAGCAGTTAGACAGGCTAAGGTCTATCTTGGCCTGAAGAACCACCTTAGATGGTTTTGTGCAAAGATGGATGCTTTCTTCCTGGGTAAGCTAGTACAGCAATTATGACAGCATTTTTTTCTCTTAGTTGGCATGCAATTGTTAGAGAGAATAAACTCCTCCCAGCACCATCTTTACAAGCAATAACTTGATTTACTGTGTAGAAGATTCACTGGACATTTGGTAAAGCTGCTGTAAGAAAGCAATACCCTTCTGCTGCTGTGAACACGTCATCTGCTCAATGCAGATAATCCAAGCTCCCTTCTTTCAGGCATTTAGCCTTACTAATAATTCAGATCTTCCTGGGTAGTGACTGTAAATGTTGTCAGATTGAAGCTGCCCACCAAACTAATTTTTCTTGCTATTCTGGGAACTAGGTACTGGTTACCTTCTTCACTCATATGAACTAATCATTAGCTGTAAGCAGTGCATTGGTAATGAAAGAATAACGAGTATACAAGTATACAATGACTTGGCAAGTTTCACAGAACTGTGCGATAACATGCTGTGGGGAAAAGGTGGGAGGCAGGAGACTTGCCTGTGATTTCAGTGACTCAGAATATATCATTACACACAGTAACATACATATGTATATGTACGTGCCTGCCATCAAATACTGTTTATAATGGTCCAACAAAACATTAGCCATGAATGTGTCCTTCTTGTTCTTGAGAAAAAAAGATTATTTTTTTTTAGTCTTATTTGTATGTTATATGATTAAAACATTCATACATTTACTGTGCATGTATTATGCTCAAGTGCTGTCCTACAACTGGTTTAGGACACATTTTTACTTCTATCGAAATTAATAGTGAAATCTCAGTGTCCTCTATTACAGGAATGGACTTACAGCTTTTTAGTGGTCTCTGAAAGTAGTACACAACTCTTTGTTGTGCAGTGCATACTAAAAAGCTAGTCAGGGGCTAAACTTAATGTCAAGGCTTAGACCCTTAGATATGCCTGACTGTAAAGTGAATAGGAAACACACTTTAAGTGTACTTATTTGCTCACTGTGTATCTGCCTCTGTGATATCATCAAGTAAAACAGTAGTTTGGGATCTCTCAAAGCACACAGAGCCTTGTTCACCTCACTTGGTTTCCTAAGGGAAGGGGACTGAAGGTCAAGACTGAAGGTGTAACTTATTTCTAATTTCATCCTCACAATCTCTGAGTCAGCAGTAATTCTCAGTTATAAAAAGGAGGCACACAGTTTAAGCTTAAAAAACCCGCTAGAGCTCTTCAGGATGGTTATGTTTTGAGCCTTATAGTTGTGGCTGCTCCCTCACACCTTGGTGAATCCTGTGGATGTCCTTCAACAGGCCTTCACAAAAATTCAGGATCCCATTTTGGGTGGTACACTGGCCAATTCTGTGAAAAGAAAGGAAGAAACCTGTTATTTTCCTTTCTCCCCAGGTGAGCTCTCTGGTGTCCTGTTTCTTTGGAAACCTATTTCTCATCCAGAGAAAAGGAGAGAGTGGGTGAACAGACACTGGGGAGTGCAGATGCTTCACAGACATAATTTTTTCTTTTCTCAGCAAGGTATCATCTGTGCCTCAAAGTACTTTATTTTCTCTTCTGCTTGCTTGGAAACATGGTCCAGACAAGGATCAGATGGTTTTTGTCAGCTCCAGGATGGATTATTGACTTGTGTCATGTCTGAATGTGAACACAGCATGCAAGTTCTGGCTGGTATAGAAATTGGCTGTGCACTTTCTGGAGGGTTCAGTCCTGTGCTCAAGTCTCTTCCTAACTGGTTCCCAGACAGCTTCTGGTTCTTCTTCATTTGCAGAAGAACAAAAGGTTCAAGCCTTTTCTATGTGGGACACCGCAGTTTGATCTAGGAGCTATCTTTTTCCTGGCCAGTGCAGATTTCAAAGCCCAAGATGAGGTGTGATAGGACTGGGAGTCCCTCATTCCTTGTGACTGGGGCCCAGCTATGTACTGGAGCACCTTCCAGAAGAGATCAAGTGAATCATGAGTCTGCCTGCTTGCATTAAGCATTGAAAAACCATCTTTGAGGGGCATCTTTCTTTTATGCTTCCAGATCAAAGAGCCCTTTTGTTCTAATGAATCCCTCAATCCTAAACACAGTTTTGACTTTCTAAATGCCAAAGCGCTAGATAACACAAAGACTACTGCTTTTGTGATTTTATGCTGATGGGGCTCTGTTGATGATGGACAGCAAATATAAGACTCTTCTTAATGTTGAACATTGATACCAAGTCTACTTACGTAATCTTCTGCCTAATTTTGGTCTCCTGTGGAAACAGGCATTGCAGAGGCTCAGAAAGCGGATAGGGAATTGATACGCTTAAGGATGGGAAACCCTTTTACTCCTAGCTTCAAAGCTTGAAAGAAAAACACAGAGAATAAAGAAGAGTCTTCAGAGCCTGTCTTCTGGCCTAAGGCAACGGAACAACCCTATAATAGGCTCCTTTTTTTTTTCTCAGGCACCCTGGTAACATAAATTACTTCTGTTCTGTCACAGGATCACATTAGGGATGTGTCATGTAGGATCCCACAATCTTGAGGCATGACTCCGAATGGCAACAGAAAACCACATGAAGCTTCACAGAGTTATTAACTCAACTCGTGTCACACCCGGACACAGCCAGATATAGAATGTACCATGGCAAATTACCACCATAAGGAGCTTTGGCAAAAATGCTACTTGACAAGTGAGCTCTTTGTCTCGACAATCCCCCTAAAAGTACGATCAAAGAGGAACAGGTTTGCTTTTTTATATTGCTACCAGGAGGATACCTATGAATCTCAGTGGTGCAGTGCTTTTAAGTCTTGTAAGTCAGTAGTAGCTACTAAGGGCTATGATACCCAGCTGACACTGTCAAATTACTGTGGTTTACCAGCTATTTTACCAGGCGTAGCAGACTGGTGCATGACCTGTTTAAATACCAATGCAAGCACACTCCTGATTGAAGACACACACACAGGAACTGCTTTAGAGTTGTCCTTGGTGGGCCCACGATGCCCCACTGATGATTTGGGTTGCTTGCTCCTCTTCCCGCCACACTGTGCATAACATTTGGGATGTCTGCTTCTCTTCCAGCACTCACTTTTCCTTCACAGTTGCATATGCCCTTGAAACAGGCAGAATGTGGAAGTTTGTGTGTGGGAGGGGGTGGGGAGGCATTGGGGAAGAAGTGGGACACCTTCATGGAGTACTGTGTGTTGAATAACAGACTGAGAGAGGGAGTGATGAGTCTCTCAAGGAAGCATAAACACTATGTACTCATTAGAAGACTCATTATAAATAAAGTACAGGGAAGGTGCTCTGAGAGCAAGCTTTTTCGTTGGTATTTATTAGGACAAAGATCTCCTTTAATAGGGCAACTGAAAAGCACTCTGCCGCAGTCATTAATAGGCATTACCACTTTTACTGACTTCTTGGGAACAGTTTTGCCCTTCTCACTGCCTCTGCATTAAAGGGACAGGCTCTTTATTTCATATTTATTCCAAAAGTACAAACCAGGCCAAAACTTGGGGGGAAAAGTGCAAAACCCCAAGAACTTTTACATCTCAACCCAGAGGCAAAGCTTTGCTGATGGAGCGAGACACGGCAGGCTGCTGGTAGACTTGGATAGGCTCTTCTGCCTGGATTTCCTTTATTTTGGGAGGTCCAACTGGGTACCTCGACCCACCAGAGGAAAAATATAGCAAAAAAGGGGAGTAAGAGAGAAAAAATGGAGCTTAGTCTCTGAAGTTCCACTATGTATTTTATCACTTCTGCCAGGCTGGAGCAGAGTTGCCTGCTTTAACTAAGAACTGTGCTTCTGGCTTTCAAACCACTAGGATGGTTGTAATCTGTGCCTGAAGATGGCAGCCATTTTCTCTGTCAAGTTAACATGCCTTTCCTGGAAGCTGTGGGAACCACCAGCCTGCTGGAATGCAGCTGTGGTGAATGGGAAGGTTTGCTTTCTGCCCTTTTTAGGGTTTTTTTTATCCCTCTGCCCAGTAGAATTTTAAGGTATGAAAACATTACTTTTTTTCTGAGATTTCTTTCCTGCTTGTTGGTGGATTTTACCAGGCTGCGCTTGATAAATGTGCATGGAAGGCTGAGCACTGTGAACAATTTGCAAATTTTGCATTATGTGATCTTGAGCCAACACATGTGATGAGCACTTGGAAGGGAAAATATTACAAATGATTGTAAAGAGAAGTGAACTTTGTTTTTTCCTTTAAAAACATACACGTGACTTTGAATTGGCTGGCTCTTCCATCTGTACAGGCACATATGCACGTAGAAGTCCTTCTGCTTTTCAGAAGGAAATGAAACAGGTGAAATGTTTTTTTGTTGTGCCTGCAATTGCAAATGTTGCGTTCCATAGATATTGTCCCTGTAGGGCTGCAGAGTCACCACAGCAAGGTGCAGTGGAGAACGAGGCTTGGAGTAACCTGTCTCCTTCACCAGCTGGATGAATTGCATGGTGCTGAACCCCACCGGACTTGGCTACATTGCTTCTGGGCTAGAGGCGCTTGCTTCAGGCTGTCCCAAAATGTAGAAGGAGTCGATGCACGACAGCCTATGCCCAGAAAGGTCTGTGTCTGGCACTGCTTGGCAGACAAGCACTGCACAGAATGTGAACTTCTGTGCATCGCAGCTTTAGGTCCTTATTATTTCCCAATTTTTCTCTCAAGGCAAGCACATCAGCTACCAGTCAAACCCTTGAGAAGACTTTGTCTTCAGTCTCAGTTTCAGTCCTCTGTGTTTCTGTTTTCTCTTTGCTTGCTTTCTCCTTCTCTCCTCTAGTTCTGTTTGTACAGTTCAACACTGCATGGTTCCCTCAGCCCCTGATGTGTGGCAGTGCTGGGTGAGATCAATGGTCTGCCCTGCTCAGCACCTTGTTTCTGAAAGGAGCCAGAACCAGGTGCTCTGAAGAGTGCAAGAACAGTGCAAAAATGTGGATAGAAGTAATGTCTTTGCCTTTTCATATAACATTAGGCTTTGATTCATATAACAATAACTTTGATATTCATTTTGTCTATAGAGGAGCTTACTTAGAATGAACAAAGTAATCTAGATGAATTCTCCGGCCCATTATTTCTCATTCTTATTGCTGTCACACAAAATAAGAATCTTTTTCTAGGTTGCCTTTGCTATATATTTACTTAGGCAAAGTATTGACCGTTCCATGCTCCAAATAACTTTCCTCAGCTGCCTGCAGTGAAGGTTAATGAGAGAACTGTCAAAATCAGTATCGAGCTGTGAGTTTTGTCTTTGTGAGAAACATGCAGCATTTTGGTCAAAGGTTTTCTTTTAAATTCATGGACTTGTAAACAAGTGCATAGCGCTCTTCAGACAGGCTTAGTTCATTTGAAATCAGGCTTATATCAATTTAGATTAGACAGACAAGAATCAATGCAAGCTGTCATCCATGCCAGCCAATGTTAAATTGAACTGAGAGCAACCACACGGTGGTTTACACTAGTTTAATCACTGGTTTAAAAAAGAACTTACATTGAACTGCTGTGACTACGGTGTAAAGAGAGGGCTTTGCTTTATCCCCAAACATGTTGGCTGTGGGCTTTAGCTGAAACAACAGGACCAACAATGAGCATTTCTTAGCTTTCTCTGTCTGCATGCACCTCCCTCAAGATCTATTTCATAGGGTAGAGGCCCCAGGAGGTTTTAAGAAAGGGCATGCACAGGTGGTACAACCCAGCACTGTGTAGCAGTACTTGCTCCAAGCAAGGTAGCTCAGGGGCTGTGTGAAGTGTGATGCCTCCTGCAGTGTAATGTCCAGCCTAATTAAGCTGGGCTATATCTGACTAAAAAGGTACAGCTAGGTAGGACTGTGGGCTGCATGGCAGCTGAGAGGTATATGGCATGAAGAAATGCGGATGAGCATTTAACCCTGTTCTTGCTGACCTCCCATTTTCTGCTGCGGACTGCTGGGCTCTGGGTAGGAACATCTGCTGCCATTCCCTGTAGCACAAGCTGAACTCGGAGCCTCCTGGAGCAAGTGGAAAATCCCCTCAGAGCTTCCCTCCTGATGCAGACAGACCTCTGGAGGAGGCCACTTTCGCTTTTGAATGTTGTAGAGGGGGTCGAGTGATTATTTTACAAAATCTCTCTGAATTTCAATTTGCCGAGCAGACCTAAAAAGCAAAATGATGAGAGGTTTGCCTATTAATAAGTTGCATCCAGGTCACTAAAATTTGCAGTTATGGAAGAATCAGGGGAGCTTGTGCTCTCTATAATGTCCTGATTGCCTTATGATGGTGTTACAACCAACCAACACTACTCTTCCCCAAAGAAATCAAGGTAGGAAAAAAGCCCCAAACCCAAACAACCTTACTTACAACAGGCCTGTGGTGAGTATCTAACTTCCTTAGAAATTAATCTGGACAACTTCCCAGGTAACATAGCTGCCCCTCTAATGCCTGCCTCAGGGATGAAGCCGATCAGAGAAGAACTGTACAGGACTGGTGAGTTATTGTCAGTGTTTATCAGGGTAGCACCTGGAGGTGATCTGATCTTCCCGCCTCCTCAAAAAAAAGAAATCTGTCTTCCCTTGGCTAGCTTGCAAATCTGTGAGCCAAACAAGTGCAGGTGTACAGTATGTGTGTTACTACTGAGCCATCTGCAGCCTCCCCTGCATGGCAGTTGTTTCACTTTGGAGTTCCTTTCCCAACCAAATGGAAGTCCACAGAACAGTTTCAATAGCACAAATTAAGAAGCTAATGCTTTCTCACAGTGAGATCAGCTCTGCCTGAGCTCACATTGCAGGAACAGGAGATCTTTCTCTCATCCTGCTTGTCTCACTAGAGAACATACATGACAGGCAAAGGAAGTGATATCAGAGGGTCCAGCTCAACCCACCACAAAGGGCATTAGTTGCACAAACAGTCTCTCTGAAGGGAAACAAATGCTAGGATTAATTTTCACCCTGAGGAGTTTTGGTCAGTTGGTCAGAGCATCATGGTCTGACAGCACTGAGGATGTGTCCTCCCCCAGACCTGGCCCCCTTAGCAGTACAACCCTTGATCTCAAGATCACCCTGAGCATCCACTGTCAGACGTATGAGGCATCCCAGCTTCCCAACCCTCTCCCAAAAAGCACTGGCTTCTCCCCAGAGTAAGCCATTCCCTCTCTCTAGCCCCTTCAGATCATGACGTGCTCAGCATTACTGTGAACAAACAATGCAGTCCCTGTGTTTGTAAGAGAAGGCAGGCAGCAGTCTGTCCGTGAAACTGGGAATGTCACCACTTCTAGTTCTTGTTCCAGTTGGTGCAACAGAAAGCATCAATGTGCCCTCCTGTTTTTCTTGTAAACCTCAAGGAGCTGCCAGCCAACACGCTGAGCTGGTGAAATTGATGGCTGACTGGATGAACAAAAGTGCACTTTGGGGACCTCCCCATAGTCTGTCATTCACTAATGTTGTCCTCCCCTTGACTTCCGTAGGCTTCCCGGGGAGCCAGCTGTTCCCCACACGTAGGTCGGTGGCAGTGTTGTGTTTGCGAGCTTAGGCACAGCTGTGAGTGGTGAACCAGAAACGGGTAGAGAACTTGTCCTAGTGCCAGCAGGAGGTAGTATGGATGACGTTATATCTGGGGGCTTCCCGAAGAGTCTAGGCACTTCTGCCTAACGTAGCTCCAGATCCCCAAAGCTAAGCCCAGCTAACCACAGGGGGCCTACAAATAACATGCTTTTTTAAAAAAATCCAACACTGAAACTTTTGGCCCTACTGAGCAGATTAATTGTGTAACGTTTTCAGAGATCTCTTCCCAAGAAAAGGCAAGTAGAAACTGTTCTCTGTTTATAGTTCTTCCTGTTTCTCTAGCACCAATATTTAAGCCAGTGTTACTGTAGAAGCACACTCTGCCTGTGCCCACAACTGTTCAGGCCCACAAAGAGAGGTGGAAATTGTGACAGGATGAACAAAGTAGCGTGTAACTGCTTTGAAAGAAGTGTTAGCTGAACAAAGTCTGTTTCTGCTGCTTATGATTTCAAGAGCTTGTTTTACTTGCATGTTTTCCATGCCCCTGTATGCTATATTTTAGCAGGAGGGACAAAAGGGTGATAGTCCATATCATCTGATGAATAGGAAGAAGTCCAGGATGTGGAATGCTGTGTGTCAATGGGAGAAACATGTCAGCTCAGACTTTTCTGGACTGCAGTCAGAATGTTTAAAATTTAAAAGTGAGCCACACAGCAAAGGTATGCTTTCCCCAAAAGTCTAAAATGGACTCAAAAAATTGTTGAGATCCTCCATTACTGGTGTCACATAAATAATCTGGACAGCACAATATTTAATGTAAGGAGTCAAGCTGTTTGCACAGGGTTGAGTTGCATCGACAGTGTACTGCATTGGTAGAAATACTGCCTGTGTTTGCTGAAACAGTAGAGCGAGCCTCAGCCAGTGCCTCAGGTGAGTGCAGGAGTTAAGCCTTCACTTCTCCCAGTACCTGCAAAGCACTGACTGTCTGCATCTCTTATAAAGTTGCCGGTGTCCCCAGTTCTGAGAAGTCACTTAAGGTTTCTTCAGTTCTACTTTGTATTCTCTTTGCTTTCTCCCCCTCCTCTTCCCCTGGCCCCCACCACCAGAGCTTCCTTTTGCATGTTTGTGCCAAAACAGAACAAGAAAAGGGAGAAAAGTAGCTTGTAACTGGCATTCAATTATCATAGAAAGTTTTTGTATATGCATTTTTTAAGTTTCAGTGTGTGTTCTTTTTACTAGAAAAGATTTACTAATCCCTCTGGAATGAAAATGATTCAGAAAACGTCGGTTCAAAGTTATTTAGAGAAGTAATTAGCAACCTTAGCCAGCTCTTAGAAATATCTGTTTAGGCCAAATCCTTTTGCACAAAACTTTCTAATGACTTACTGTGTCTGCAACTCCGACCTTGAGTAGATATTCTGTTCACTGTTTGTCTCTACATGCAAGTAGCCATTAATCTAGTGTAAACATCAATATTTTTGTAAAATATAATCTTCTCCCAGCATCACTTTATGACTCCATGATTTACGAAGTCTTCAACTTAGTTAAAATCATCACGTGCATTGTTTATGGCTTAATTACATAGCTGTTTTCCAGCAACAATCAGGTGTTATTCACACAGAACTTCTTGACTGTCCTTGGCTCTGCCTGGAAAGGGAACACACCCTCTCTGAGGCAGAGATGCAAGAGTAAACATTTGGCAAAGGTTATGTTCCTTTCCAACCTGCTCCCTCTGTGCATGGTCAAGGATTTTATTTTAGCAAAGGTATTGTATTCTTTCCAATGAACCTGAACACTCTGCTGTCTTACTGACATCAATCTGGCAGTTTCTGTGTGAATGATATCACTGTCATTCCCACCTAGAGGAGCTGTTTGTAAAAGCGAGCAGTGGCATCAGTTTCCAAACAGACTAAACACAATGGCCTGTCTTACAAATAAAGCACTTTCCAACCTGACAGTTGTCAAAGTGCCTACCTTCCAGTGTCTAGCGTGCATTTTGTTTTCATTTTTAAGTGGATTTCAGTCAAAGCATTGGTGTGCTTGCATACTGTATACGAAATCACCTCTGAAAATGATTCTTTGCTTCCAGCCTCCCCGGGTTTCACGGAAGCTTCTCTCAGTCATATGTACAGAAGAAACCAGTCTGGGATCAACAATGTTATCGTTAGCCCAGAAGTTTCCTCTTTGTAAGTCCCCAGGGTGGAAGACAGCCATTCCTTTTTACAGGGCTGTGTTCTGGTATAAAAGGTAGGAACTGAGAGCTTAGCAACATTTGGGAAGCCAAAGCATTACTTTAATGGAAGAAGTGATCAAATTAGCCAAAGAAACTTAACTATGACAGATGCCATCTCGACTGAGCGGTTTACAATTTACTACCACAGAAAGAGCACAGAGGAAGGTGAATACTGACAAAAAAGCGTTCTTTTCCAAGCTAACTGCTTTTGAGATGAATGTCATCTCCTTACCTTATAATGAGACATATCTATAAATCCTTTATGTGAGAGGTTAATAGGAGCTGGCAGTCTCTGACTCGTGTGGTTCGTTCAGTGCTACAAGGAAGGAACCACAGGCGGCACATCAGCAGAAATGAGCCTAAGTGCCAGGAGTCAAAACTGGTATCCCCCACAGTGATTAGATGGCACATTTGATATATGCTAGAGCAGGACGACTGACAGATAGCCCTGTGGAAGTGGCAAAATCTTATACATAATAACTACTTTGGCTTTCTCAAAGCAAGCTATACCAATAGCTGCATATGTTTTTTAAGAAGTCCTGAAAAACTAGAGCCAACCACAGTAATGAATTCAGGGGGTAGTTTAATGGAAATCTCAAGAAGGAATGTAATTAGATGAAGTCAATTAGGCTGCTTGGGGATTTCTAGCTGCTGTTGTTGCTATCTGGGAACCCTAATAGGACGATTAGGATTAACTGAAATCAGCCTGATTGATTAGGGCATATAAAACCTACATATGCCAAATTCCAGGGGGACAGTGTGCTCGAGCTTGAATCCATCTGGAGCTATGAGTCAGGAGGATGAGTTTACTTTGCTGGCCTTGGAGAAAGTGACAGATCAAGACTAGATACACACAACATAAGCAAAGCCAAGCGGTGACACAAAAAGGCTGCTAGGGAAAGGACTGATTTTATCTGTTATGGCACTGCGTGTGAAGGCCATCCAGTCTGTCCTGAGGAAGTGAGACTAATACCAAGCAGATCTTTTTCTTTAACAAAAAAAAAAAAAAAAAAAAAAAAAAAAAAGGTAAAAAAAAGGTAAAGTGTATATAATAAAATACATCTACATCTTCTTTATACAGCTTTTCAGGTTCAAGTCCTTACTCAGTATGGCTGTGAAATTTCCCAAGGATGTTGGAATCTTGTTATTACTGCATTTCTGTTAGTTTTGTAGCCAAATTTGCAAATGTGAATTTAAAAGTGCATGACAAAACTGTCAGTGAGTAAATCCTGATGCTTTTGTGTCATGGGGTCAAGCACACAAATGCTTATTTGCATACATTTAAAATCCAATCTACTCTGTGCATGGGAACCCCACCTGCAACCT
Organism: Falco biarmicus; assembly: GCF_023638135.1. Taxonomy (NCBI): domain Eukaryota; kingdom Metazoa; phylum Chordata; class Aves; order Falconiformes; family Falconidae; genus Falco; species Falco biarmicus. The sequence goes on from NC_079290.1 coordinate 99,282,125, forward strand.
GCTTAGAGGACAACTGAGTTATCTTGGCTCTATTTGTTGCAAAGAAAGATCCTTACGGCCACTAAAGAGTTTCAGGAATAAAGACTGGTGTATGTGTCTGTGTGCATGCGTCTTGGCAGGGGCAGGGGGAAGTGGAGGGAATCGACGGGGCGGGGGGGGGTGACAGACCAGCTCTCTGTTATTCAAAGAAACTGCTCTAAAGCAAGGTAAAGCAGTCCAGGCAGGAGCCTGAGGGATCTGATCCCAGTCATTACCACTCATGCGAGGGAGAGGATATGTCAAGGGTAGGGAACGTCTTGGGGGACCTGCAATATGGTAACTCACTTTCAGCTAAGTGGAGAACAACAGCTTTAGCTGTACAGTTTAATAACAGGCTAGGCCACTTTGTGCACCGGCAGGGCTGTTAATGCACAGTAGTCTGCCTTTCATTGTTAGGAGAGGAACCCTGCAGTTCCCATTTGACAGCCAGGAGTGAAATTATTTTGCCGCTAACATTTCTCTTTGGCAGGAGACAGTGGGGTTGCGCATTGCACTCATCCTGCCTGCAGCCCCCTGCACCTGCAGCTCCCTCCTCACAACACAGGAAGGTTCCCATGGGCTTGGAAGCAAGGGTTTTTTACTTTCCTCCTGCAGCTCCTGTGCTATTCAGCTCTATTTGGGTGGCATACCCGCCTGTGTACCATGGCTGCCAGCTGTGGAGTGCTGTGCAGCATCCTGGAGTGCCTCCAATGGTATTTTGAACAATTAGTAACCAGCCCGGCATGATCATATCCTAATGAATTACTGAACTGTTTTCTTCTGGTTGAATACTGGGCTAAATGCTGAAAGAAAGTGGACACCTGCAGATAGTATTGGCCAAAACCTGTCAGTGAGAATTTGCCTGAGTTAGGACCACAGGACTTGCCTCAATTCTTCCCAAATATGTCCTATATTCACCTTAATATTGTTAATTTCTCTTGATGTTTTAGAAAGCATGTGTCACACAAGCATCACGCAGCAATTCAAAGAAAGAGAGGCCCTATCATAACATCAAATACCACAATCACTAAATGGCCCTTTCCTTAGTTACCTGTTGACCCATGAAAGCATTTTTCTTCCATTAACTGGGCTTTATTAGGAACTGATGGGGAGCAGAGGATTTTTCCCAGTACTGCCACCTTGCCGATATTAATAATAATCCAGCTCATGTATTCACAAAGCCAGTGTAAATCTTCCAAGAGAAAAGCCATTATAAAAAATAGATTACTCAGAGAAAAATGTCTGGATTTATCCAATATTTTTTGCATCTCTTGCTCTATTTTGCAACATCTTTATCAATACATTAATTTGGATGGTTATAAAAATGCTACTGATCACTGTTGAAATCACCTTAATCAAAGCACTTGCTTTACTGAAAAATACTGTATAATATATTCAATAACAATCTTAACATAAAATCTGGTAAAAATAATGACAGGAAATCTCCTTTGAATTTTGCTCAGTAGAAATTATTCTGCTATTCCCCCCCCAACAAGTCAAGGATGTTTTTTTCCTTTCATAAACGTTTCATATCTATGGATCTGACTTTGTGGTAGGTGTAATCATAGAGGTAATTCTTTCAGCAAAACAGATCACCTCTGACAGCAGATACCACTGTGTTTTCTCTTCTATAACAAACCAGTTATAATTGACTGGGGCATCTGCTAACAGAGCTGTTCTTCTTTGTGCCGATTTTTTTGTGTGCTATAATCGTTTTCATAATCTATTTTTCAATAAGTTGTTTTATTGCACCTGGCTTGCAGGAAGATTTCATCTATATCATAAATGGTTCGACTGTTCATTTTTTATTCTAGTTTAAAGAACTAAAATCACCATATATCACGGAGTTAATGTCATTTTTCTTCACAATGAATCCCAGTATCCAGACAGTCCTGGATACGCAAGAGATACTGCAGCCAGCACTTCCTTCTATTGCTAGACTATTTCACAGCTTATTTCATTTGCTCTAAGTTTTCACAAGGTTCGATAGAAAGTCTGTAGGACTTTGGGGGAAAAATACAGATTGTTTTTTAACATGGTGGCATTTGACCAAACAGGAGGGAAGAGGAAGGGGAACGTGAAAGTCAAAAGTGTAATAAAGGCTGGAAATTCTTGAACAGATGTAGCAGGTGTAAACATGTTTCCTTATTTTGGTTCCTGGATTTAACATCCTCCTACAAGACTTCCATGTGCTCAGAAAAAAAGGTTATATGTGCAGATGGTAAACTGCTAAAATGCCCAGAAGGTTCAAACTCATCTGTGCTTGTGAAGACAGGGAGAATTTCCCATCGTCTGACTCACAGGTGTTTGGAGCACTCTGAGTTAGAAGCAGGTTAGGCAGTGCTGCTTTGCTTGAGCAGATGCCTTAGGTCGTGTGTTGGAAACATGCAGGCTCTTTTTCTCATGATGTCCAAGCGGCTAAGAACATTAGGAGAGCTCCCTGGAGCAAGGAGGTGGGGAGAGACTTTTTGGCATGTGGTCCACACAGTCATTACAAATTGAGGCTCTGGGCTGTTGCTGTCCCTGGGCTGCTGCTCTCTCTTCCTGACACATTGTGCTGCCTCGGGTCACTGCCTCGCTGCTTGCCTGCCCATTGTAGTTTTGATCATGCATTCCCTTTTGGCACAGGATGATTATTTTCTGCATTCTGCTAGGTCCTCTTCCTGTTTGTCCCTATTAGTCCATGGCCAGCGCAGGAGCGAAAAGAAGCAGGTGTCTTAAACGCTTGGCTGACACGTTGGAATGGGGACGCACCGGGGACAGCTCTAACTGTGCAAGTACCGCTCACAGCATGCTCTGACCAGCCTCACTCAGCACCAACAAGCAGCGAGAAAGCACAGGGCCTGCCTCCAAAAGCCTTGCTCGTTATTAATAATAATCATACCTGCCTTGCGTGTAGGGAGGCATGGTGATACCACCACGAGATGGTATCAAACCTCCCTCAACGCAGGACTGCCCTGGGGACTCTCAGGCCACCACACCTGTCTCAACTGCAGCATCCAGCTGAGGACATCGCACCGCCATGTCACATGTCCCCATCCCCCTGATGGGCTGACTAGCACTTGCGACTCCATGTCTTTGTCCAGATCCTCGGCTAGCATAAATTGGTTATGTCAGCTGAACAGCTGGCCCTACGCATGCCGGCCGGCCTTCACCAGCATCCCTCCCAATATGCTGCAGGGTTGGAAAGAGCCTGCCAGCACCTCCCTGAGGAGCATCTGGCTCAATCTAAACCTAGATGAGATGTAAGCCATGCTGATGGAAAGACAAGAAATAGTCAAGGTACCCACTACCTCCTCCCCCCAGCATCCTTTGTGTTTTGCCAGGATCTTAAGTAGGTATCAAATTTGTCTGCTGGACTCACATACTGGAAAGGGGATGAACAGCAAGGTGGCAAACTTGTGGGTGACACAACGTTATTTATGGTAGCAAAAACATGACACATGACAAAAACACCATCTCATGATACTGAGTAATTGGGTGATAAAATGAAGGAGGAAATGCAGCATAGATATGTGTATTACAATGTCAGTGGGCAAAGCAGACAACTTTATGTACAGAGCTGAGGGTGCTGGACTAGCAGTTAGCTCTCAGAGAATAAAACCTTGAAGTGCTGTGAAATCTAGACATATTTATGAAAATGCCAGATCCATCCTTAGCAGTATTCAGAAAAACAAATCGAATTTAGGATTTAGTATGGAAGGAACAAAACTGAAAATACTGCTACCTCCTGGTATAAACACATTTGACATGCCTGCACCCTGAACATGGTGTTGTTCAAGCCCACTAGCTCAAAAATGGTAGTGGTGGAGGTAGAGGAAGGTCCAGGCATGTTTCTGGGACAGTTTCTGTATTAGGATTTCAAAAAGCATATGTATGTGGAAAATGAAAATGTGAGTAGGATATGAGAGAAGTCTACAAAATCAAGAATGGCACTGAGAAGGCAAATGGGGAATGATTGTAATTGACTCTCATACTATGAGAACTAGGAGCATCAGATGAAATTATAAGGTGGCCTGTTCAAAACAAACAAAATAAGGGCTCTTTATACCCTGCTTTGTTGGAGCGTGCCACTAATTGTCACAGGATGCTGCAATGTCAAAAATTGATATGGGTTCAAAAAGCAATTACACAAATTCATGGAAGCAAAAATCCATCAAGGGCTATTAAATTTAAAGATAGCACATCTGTCTCAGGGAAGTCCCTGAGCCACAGCTTTCTGGAGTTTGGGACAGCATGCCAGGGAACTATCACTGTGTGCTTAGCCCTCTCTTATGCTGTTCCCCAGGCATCAGCTGTTGTTTATGTTTGAGGCAGGCTACTGGGCTGGATGGACTTGTCTCAACCAGCATGGCTGTTCTTATGTTTGGATGCCAGGAAATTAATTTTTCCACATCCAGTCTGTCGGAAATGATGGCCTTTCTTTCATACAAGGACTTGGGTAGGATCATTCGTGAATTTGCTATCTCTTGATTATTGTAATCACTTGTAATGGGATTTGAAGTCTGAGGCAACACAGGCGTTGCTCTGAGCAGAACATGGTAGTACATCTTGAAAGCACGAGAAAAAGCAGGGGGTATATGCTTCGCTGGATTTTAGGTCCCCCCACATGCTAATTCCAGGCCTAGTGCTCAGTCTTCAAGGCCTAAGTAGACAGGGCTTCACTGATAATCAGAAATTCACCTAGCAGAAGTTTCTGAGATACACTTTGAGGTCTCACTTCCGTGGGACTGGAGCAAACTGCAGAGGCTTATGAGAGCCTGAAGCCTCACAAGCAGCCTGTGACAGACAAGGAATCATTTCTTCTTTAATTATTTACAATGTAGATATATTCTAAGACGAAGCCTACACTTTATTTTAAGCTTTTCACTACCCACCAATGCATCTAACTGCAACCGATTCCTATGGTCACCAGCTTCCTGATGCTCCTAACGAACAACAGATCGCAGATACCTATTTTTTAATCGCGAAGGCACATGTCTCCTTCACATTGTGCTGGCTGAGGTGAAGCCTGAGAGCAGCTGCACCATGAGTGACCACAAGTTACCATGGTACACACACCAGAAGGTTGGCCTTTTCTGCCCATTATCTTCAACAGCCGCATGGCCGCAGAGCCCCGACCCTGTACTTCACAGCCGTGCAAAGCCCACACAGATCTAAATTTGCCTGCAGCACGGCTGTATTAATCAGCTTTTCAGGGGAAACCGTATTTGAGTTAATGGGCCCCATGTGTTGGTAGCTATCGTTTGAGGTGGCTATTGTTATTCCAGAGCCTTCTGCCTTTAAAGGGGGATGTCCATGTAATGATTACTGATTAATTTTGTAATAATTATTATTGTTATTATTTATTACTACACAGATGCTGAAGCAGGGGGTGACCCTCCTGGCTTGCAAAAGCAGCCGTGAGGCTCGGCACCCCTCACAGCTTGCCCCCGGCTGCCACCCCGCTTTCCCAGTGGGCCCCAAGCCAGCATTCGTAGCCGGCTGCTGCTCTGAGGCCGCAGCCACCTCCGTGAGGGAAAGACGGAGCCCCGCCTTGAAGATCAGCCCCTGGACAGATCATTAATTTAGCGCGGGGGTCCAGCGACCCACCGGGCCACACCGGGCGGAGCCCTCAGGTAACTGGCTCCGCGCCGGTCTCCCGGCAACGCCGCCGCCCGCCGCCCGCCACCCCTAGGGGGAGCCCGGCGGCCGTTGGCCGCTCAAGCGCCGCCCGCGGTGCCGGGGCGGGCGGTGCGGGCCGCCGAGCGCCATTAGCGCGGGCCCGGGGAGCGGCGGCCTCCGGAGGCAGAGTGCTGAGGAGGGAGGGCGGGAAAACTCAGCCCTCCCCACCCCCACCCCCCGCGCCTTTCCGTAAGGCGGGAGGTCTGAGGAGAAAGCTGTGCCTCAGCCTCGGCGTACCAAACATCCCTCCTTGCCAGGGATTGCACGTACACAACGAAAACCAGTTTTCACTTGGGGTTTTTTGTGGTAATCGTGCGTGTTGAGGAGCTGTTTGTTGTTTGGTGGAGGAGAGGGGGACACTAGGGAATCTGCAGAACATTTCTGTTCGGATTTCTGAGGTGGCGAGGGTTGTCCTCCCCACCACCACCCCCAGATACACACCGAAAAGAGGTTACAGACTCAATCCCCTCACATCTATCTACAGCCAGTTCTTGGCACACTGTTGTGGGGCAGATGAGTAAATATTGTAATGAGAGTAAATCCTTCAGTATCTGAAATACTCAGTAAAAGTACAAGTAAAGGAGTATACAAGACAATTAAGTTAACTCTGGTAGCTGAGTCAGGGCATTGGGGCTTGTTATACCACAGGGGAAGATGGGGCATGGGCAATTTGCCCAAGGTCATGGAGGCAGCCCTGGCAGCGCCTTGTTGGAGCCAGCTGCTGTCTGATCCTGTTTCCTTGGGGCTGAGCTTTACTCACAAGCGTATTGCCTGCGGGGTTTGTGGTGGGTAGGGCTGGGTGGGCATGAGAGCGTGCTGCCAGCAGCTCTGAGGTTATATAGCCAGCACAACTGTAGGACAGAAATGACAAGTGATTTCAAAGACAGAGTTTGTTTTATTCTTAGGTGATTGCACACTGTTGCTTGGCTCTGGGGAGAACAGAGGAAGCGGGGTTTTATTATAAAAAATAATAATGTAAACTGACAATTTATGTTTTCCCAGAAGGTATGTAGGGGCCGTCAGCTCTTAGAGCCAAATCTTGTGTTTGGCACATTCAGGGGCATGGAGGTATGCTGGAAATGAGTGTGTGTGTGTGTGTGTGTGTGCAGACACAGGACATACATAAAGGCTCTGTTTTGCCATGGCACAAGTGTTTCAATCCTCCTGCTTGACTCTGGTAATTCTGCTCATAGTCAGTGTTGGGGAAGGGATTTTTTTTCCAATGGATGGTGGACAGACATCTGGAAAAGCCTCAAAGGGTCAAAGCACACATACAGAGCAGCTCCAGACTGGCATTATGAAAATGCAGAGTCAAAGAAATCCCTCCTCCAGCTATTTAACTTCCCTGCAAGAAACTTTAGCATGCAGATGTGGTGAATTCATGCAACGGCTGTGTTGATGTTTTGATCCGGTTGCACTGATTCAGCCTATTTCTGCATCTCACTGTTGCTGTCTTGATCTGGCAGTGCTGCCTCTGTTATCAAGAGTGTACTTCTGTACATCTCACTGACTGGAGGGCATTTTGCAGGGAGGCACTCAGGCCCTGGACTGTACGTGGCAGGGCAGGTGCCATCCAGAAAGCTGTGCCCTTGCAAGGAGGCTCCTTCCATTAAACAGAGGAGCTCCTCAAGCACATGCAACTACTGAATAAATAGCGAAACAAAACAAGCTAGCTAGCTGAGACCGCCACTGGTGGTTTCTTGATTCAGCAGGCTGGATTGTTTAACCTGGAGAGTGATATTCAGCTGAGGAGCTGTATCTTCTACCTGAATGTATTTCCTTAGAGGTGCTAATATGATTTAAGTGTACTCTTGCCTTAACCCTGAGGAAAAGAGATGCCTCCCACAACATTACATTCTTTCTGGCATACCTCTAATCATCTGTCACACAACTACAGGTAGAGTGACAATGGAAAGATATGAATGTTCCTTACCTTTGTCAAAGGGTGCCAGTGATGATCGCATTAGTGTTCTTTCATAATGAACCCTAATCATTGGCAGACAAGTTACAATCAAGGTTTTCTTTCCGTCCTCGTCCCCACTGCTGGTTTGAGTAGTGTATCATTAGAATGATTGGATAACAGGTTCATGCACAATGCTGAAATTAAACTTGACCTGTCTAATCATATCATGAACAGCAGTTGGAAGTTGGGTTTTTTTCAGCTGTCAACCACAGATCCCATCTAAAATGTGTTGACATTGGGGAAACAGTTGTAGTTGGTAAGAGGAGGAGGAAATATTAGCAGAAAAGGTATGCAGAACATCAAGATACACAAATGATCATGTTGTACCTGAATGGTGTGCTTGTTTAGGAAAATACCTGGGGAAAAAAAAATTTCAGTGTATTTGGCACCTGGGAGGCTGAAGATGAGTGCTTCGTATGGGACTTCTGCATTTGGTTTGGCATAACTTTGCAAAAGGTTAACTGGTTAGGCCTGTCTGCCCTTGTCAGTGTTTGTCAACAGTCACAACAGTTGCCAAGAGAGAATTCCCCCTCTATACACTGAATAAGATATAGCTGTCCCCTCTCACACACCACTCTCGAGTGATGAGTATTGTGCAAGGTCAAACAACCCTCTGTGGAGCTTTAGGAAAGGAAAGACATGAGAAAGTGCAATAATTTAATGAAGTGTCATAACAAATAACATAAATAATCTATACACCACATAAAAGTGTAATAGAAACCAAACCAAGAAACAGATTCTCAGGTTCTTTTAAGACTTATCCAAATTCTCTGGTGTAGAGTGTGATAGAGCTGATCCAACTTGGTGCATTGCAAGGGAGTTCACTAGAGGTCTATAACAGCCACATTTCATCGTTCAAGCCTTTGCTCAGTAGTTTAGTTGTGAGAAAAGTGGGGAAAAAAAACCCCCAAGTTAGAGTTTATCATATTGTGGTGTTTTTAAAAAAAGGGAAGGTAGGATGAAACAGAGACAGGAGACTGCAAAATCTGTCCCAATATTACATTGTATAGTATCCCCAAAATGCTGTGAGTTAGCATAAGTGCATAATGCATACTAAATGCACAGTTTGGCCTGTTACGTTATTCCAAAAGCAGGCATGAAGAACATGAGCTATTATTCCAGGTAGCACCCAAAAATCCCAGACAGAAAATATGATTCATAGCAAGATCAGCAATATGTTACTGAAAATCTTTATTGTCTTGTAGATGGGGAAAGTTCAGAATTTATGGAAATAGTTAAGGAAAATATATTTTTTAAGATTTAGGAAAAAGAAAAAATGTAAGAATTTTGAAAGTATAATTCAGAGATGAAAAGGTTCTGTTTTATTTATTTCAATGTTCTTTTAAAAAAATATTAAGGGTAATTTCTATTTAAGGATTGCTAGTAGTGACAGATAATGGTATCCATTTAGGATAAGTGTCGTCTTTCCTAGTACCAAGTGTCTCCCATTTATGTTGCAATGTTCAGACTGTCAATATTATTTCATTACAACACAAATAGGAGATATATGAGTATTACAGTTGTTTTGGTACTAGATAGCAGGAGTCCTTAGTGATATGACAGTATAATTAAACCATTTTTCAACTGTCCTATTATCATGTAGGTAATAATAGTGCATATGACATGAACTATATGTGAACATGTGAAGACGGTATGAAAAGGTCTGTATAAAACTTAGCCAATAATACAGTATTTTAAATTAGCCTTTAAAATAACATTCAGATCTTTCAAATGTGTGCAATATCTGCATTTAGAAATAGGAATTTTTTTGGACAATGGATTTTTTCCCCAGAACTGTATCACCAGCAATCTTTGATAAAAAAATTCCCACTAGTTCTTGCCATGTATAGGTTTTGAAAGGAATGAGTCAGCTGCCTGACCTTCCAGGCTCCTTCTTCAAGCATCCCCCAGGGGAAGTGTGGCTGAAAGGCTGCTGTCTCTGATTACTTGTTCGTGGACCATGCAGGATGGTCTGATTGCCCCAGCATTTCCATACTTTCAGGTGCACCTATGGAAGAATGTTGAGGAAAAGACATATGCCTAGCACAGATTTTAGACTTCTCCTGGGCATCAGGTAAGCCTCAGTGAGCCCTAGGAAAGAATCAATGGGTAACCATTCCTCTGTTTGCCCAGGTTCAAGCACTGTTATGCAGAACCAAAAATCAGACCCTACCTGTGCCCATCATTTTTGCTTGACTGAAAAGACTAGAGAATCTTGGAGTCTGCTTTTAAACCTCTCTGTGCTCTGGACCATTGTTCAGTGCTCTCAATCACTTGTCTTTGGTTATTTCACAGGGAAAGTAAAAGGTATTTTAAAGTCTAAAACGATGACTTCTATAAAGACAGTGTGTCCAGTCTTTAAAGTAGTGGTTTTCCACCTTCTTTCTTTTTTTCTTAAATTTGTGGCTGAAGCAAGTATAAATCCTTGTGTGGCCAGTTTACACCCACAGGCTGACACTAGGTTTGCTTGTTGTGGTTACCCTTCATAGACCTCCTTTAGAAATAAGCCATAGAGCAGGAATCTGCAAGGCAAAGGTAGAAAAATCTGCCTCACGATAATGAGACATTGCTGGAGACAGAAGGTACGCAGGGGTTCGCATCTTAGACCAAGCAAAACTGCATTGCTGGCAAGCTACATTCAGCAAAGAATTAATTCTTCCATGAATTATTTACAGTACATACTGCCTTTTCAGTAGAGATACGCACAGATCCAAACTAAATAGAGCTTCAGTCACTAGGGCCTCCGAGTATTACCACAATGCAAATGTGAAACAGTAATAATAAGGCCCTAACTACAACTGGTTTCCCATTTACTCGATACGAATATTCAAACCTTCTATTCCCAGTGAACACATTGGGCACAACACAGAGCAAATGATAAGCCCAGATTTTTTAGGTATATAATAAAAGAGGGTAACACACTGAAGTGGATGAATTTCAAGTGCAACCAATAAAAGTAAGCTCCTTATGTAAGTATTTTGAATATATTCAATGCTAGCAAGATGAGAAATCACATAAATCAAAAGTTAGCCATTGCAGAGTGAAACCTGCTGTGGACAGAGGAATTGTAATTTTATAGGCAACACTTAATTCAGTTCCAGGCAAAATGTACACCAAATATAGCTGTCTTGACAACCCCATTCAAAGAGCTACTCAAGATGGAAGCTGTGTGAATAAAAAGCCTTTGGAAACCATAAAAACAGCACTCTGAATCTAAGGTGAAAAAGCTCTAAATTACTGGGATGTGTCACAACCTGTCAATTTATTAGCAGATGCTTCTAAATCAGGGTTAGGAACAAAATAACAAAACCTACAAAAGTGGCATAATGGAGCTGTTCTGAAAAGGGAGAGAAAATATGCGCCACAGGACTGGGGTTTGTAGGACTTTTGCTAATGATCTTCAGAAGGATGTAGACAACAAAGCAGGTCGCAAGCAGCTGATGTCAGTTTTTCAAAACAGTAATTGATTTTAGGTGTATGGGACCAGAGAAATTTTGCAGTGACTTTCTGAGGAAACTTTTTTGTCAGGAATATAAATAGCTAAGCAAAAGAATAAGGAGCTGATTCTGCTCTACCTTGCCTTTTGTTTAGAAAGTGTCAAATGCTATCATCAAATCAGGATTTTTCTTTCCCACAGGGTTGTGTTAATATTTTACTTCCAAGGATAGGCATGGCTATAGCTAGTGACAACAGACAGCCTATGCAGTCTAACCTAACGTTAAAGGGTCACAGCCGTTGATTCAGAAGGCTTTTGGCCTGTGGGTTAAGCAAGATGTAGCTTTAGCTGAGTGTCAAGAGTACTGATTCTCAGCAAAAAGCTGCTTATGACGTCTGAATTACCAGATTAGCAAGAGCAAAGCTGAGAATAGATCACTGAATAAAAACCTGGGACTAGATCACTCCTAACAAAGCTGAGGGTAGGATCGCTTGCACAGGATGATGGAAGTACTGAGGCAAGTCCCAGGTCAGTTTGTTGAGAAAAAGGATGCTTAACTACTGCAAATGTTCATTCAGCAGCAAATGGTGTACCTGGCAGAAAGGGAGGAAGGTGTAAGGGCAAAGGAAGGAATAAACCACCTATCTGACCTCTTTAAACATGGTGGAGCTTTAAATGAATCCTGACAGCTTGTTGACTGATGGCACAAAGGAGATCCTGACCTGACGCATGAATTCTGTCAATCAAGTCCTAACAGTTAGGTTAGGATTGGGGGAAACTGCCTGCCGAGATACATGGCAGCCTTAAGCCGGGTGCTGTAAACAGAGCAAAAGAGCTACGGAGGAAGGACGTAGGCAGGAGGCAGGCAGCAGGCAGGAGGGTGCCTCAAGCTGTGCAGCAGCAGTGGCGCTGCGGACTGGAACCTCGCTGTGGGGTTGCTGCACAAGCCCAGGGCTGCAGAGCTCTTGCAGCTCGCGCTGGAAAAGAGCCGGATACACCTGCGGTGGCTGAGAAGGAAAGGACAGGATGAGACGGTTACCCGTCTCCTACATGGGGAGTAGTCACAGCCAGAGCAAGGGGCTAGGGATATCAATTACCCCAAATGCCATGCCTGTCCTTCTCAGATGATGTGTGGCTAAGCAGGCCAGCGAGTACTATGGGGCTGGAGGCGGCTTGTCGCTCCTGCTGACACTGTTCCACTTTGCTGAAGCGCTTCAGTCCATGCTGGAACCCCTGTGTTTCCCCTCTCCGGCAAGTGCCCTAAGCTCTTCACTAAAGAGTTATTCTCATGCTCTCTGACTCAGTGAATATGCAAACATTGCAAACAAAGTGGAACAGATCCAAAAGGAGAGGTTGAGGCAAATAGCCTCATAAGGCAATCTCCTTGCATTTAGGGCAAGCTTCTGAGGATGTGGTTCAGTGGTGCATTAAGTCCAGTTCCAGTGCTCCTCCTATGTGCTCAGATACATCCCAGCTAGATTTGTATGGCAAGTGCTGACACTGGGTTCACACTGGTTCCAAAAATGTTGATGGCTTATCTTTGACACCCAGCTTCATGCTGGCTGAGACTGGCTGTTGTCTTGCAGCCAGCAAAAGGTCAGGGTAAGGATAAAGGCAGCATAAAGACCAACCACATGGCACATCCAAGAGGAATAAACTTGAGTGTTCCCCTCTGGCCTGGATCAGTTTGGTACTGTTGATGTCTGTACTGACTTGTACAAATCTAGGATTGACCCATAGATTCAGAGGGGAGAGACGTGTTCTCAAATCCTTGCTCTGAGAGTGATTGGGACAGAGAAAGAATAATGTAGAGTAGATTATTGAAGATACTTGGTCGAGAGGGCAGATCTTTTGTTCAAACTCTGATCAAGTGACTGTCAATTTATTGAAAATGGAAGAAATTAATGACACGTAAACCTGAGAATACCTACTGTCTCTTATGTGGCAACCTTACCAGAGCTTGTTGGAACTGTTTCAAAGTTTTAAAAGTAAAATGGATTTTACTCCCACCCCCAATCCGTTTTCCTCTTACTCAGAACGCTTGTGGTTTTCAGCAGAAATGGAAGTAAATTGGCAATCCCAAACTCCGTCTTCTGCTGAGGACTCAGCAGAATCAAGCACTTTAGTTTACATACCATCTACCCATAACTGGATGCTTCATGCAAAACGCTGCTTACCCTCTCCAGTGCCTGGGGAAAACTCACCCCTTTCTCAAAGGCTAAGCCAAATATATACCATTCACTGGATGTTAATGAAGAAACGATGGTCTCGGCAAAGGGCATTTTCTGGGGATTAATGACTGGATGAGTGAGTGGATGGCCTGAGATTTTTAATTAAAAGTGCAAACTTCCTCTGTTCTGGCACGTGAACTTCCATTTAAATCAGAGGTTTTTCATGGCATGAAGTTCACAAGTGCTGACAGGTCCATGCCTGCCTGTTTAATGGGTGGCAGCACACTCTAGAAGGACAGGTTTCAACTGTCTCATCAGTGCCAAAGTATTGCTGCCGTGAGTGTGGCCAAAGACACCCATACTGATGGAGCCTTCAGAAAATTTAACTGGTTCATCTGTGGTAGCGAAGAGGCATTGTTTTCAAAGTTGTATGTGTGTGAGGTGATACCAGAGGATCTTTTCCATGCAGAGTCTACACTGAACCCCATCACTGCCCATCACCTACATAAGGATGGATGTGGGGAGTGGTAGGAGATGGGTTTATGGAGAGAATGATAAAAAGAGAGTATATGGAAACCAGAGATGTGTCTTGCCTGAGAACAACTAGAAGAAGCTTCCTTATGTGTCGAGTGGGCCATTTTGATAGCTGTGGCATAAACTCAAGATAAATTAAAACTCCTTGAGCTTGATTCCTTAAAAGCAAGAGAAAATGCAGCTGTTATGAGTTTTTTGCTGGTGAAAATCAAAGACCTTTGCCCTTCCTGAGCAGAGAGTATGCTATATGCAACCTTTGTTCCAGTTGAAGAGTAAAGCCCCAAGGGCCAGCAGCAGAGCTGCTGCCAAAAGCAGTATCTGTGTAGCTCAGTCAGGCCTGGACAGACCTGTTGGTCACAGCAGAGGTGGGTTGAACCCAGAGCAGGAACACTAGTTACCTCTGTTGGGCATGAAAATGTCTCAACTGCTCCACTGCACACCTGCCTTTGGTTACTGAGCTGGGCCGTTATTTCTGTCTTTAGTTTGTCTGAAGATCATGCATTATCTCCCTTTAGTACTCATTAGCAAAACAAAAGCAGGATCAGGCCCTAAATTTATGGAAATTAAATGCTGTCAAATCTGTTTAACTCCTCTAGGACTTTTTCACAACTTTATTATAGTTGCATCAGAGGCTGCTTTGTTAGGAAATAGTAACATATTTTCCGCTCCCACACCTCATAGCACTACTGTACAGAAACTGATCTGACAGGGAGCAAAAATACACTATTGGAAATAAATTCGTTCTTATGCTGAAAGTCAGCCATGAAATCTCACTGAAGATGGTGGGTGAGAAAGCTTCCCTCCTCTAAGGAAAAGCCTATGGACTACGTTTTCATGGGACATGCTCATGGAGATCCCAGGAGCCATACCGTACACACCACAGCATGCATACCGCAGCACACATGCCTGGCAGTGCTGAGCTGTGGGGGCCGAGGCATTTCTCCAGGATCTAACTGCAAATGTTGGGGACAAGGTGACATATGATAAAATGGAGTAACTCAGAAAGTGACAGCAGAAACATCAGAGAAGCAGACAGAGGAAGCTGCAAGGACACACCAGAGCCCGCAAGGAAAACCCTTGTAGCCTGACCCTGAGAGAATGCTAACAGAGAGCGAGCTTGAGTTGTGGCTTAAAAGAAGCTTGGAAGTGTGAAAGGAGAAAGCACTGCCTATTGTTTTGACTCCCGCTGTGCCCAGAGTAATGGGACATTGTGTGCATTTTTTCTAAACAAATAGAAGCGTGTTAAAAAGCCCAGTTCAGTCCCTCATCCATTTATTCTCCAAACAGAAACAACCTGTAGGGACCCTGAATATTGGCTAACCACCCGGGTTAAAGAGGGTAAGAAGAAGTATATTAATAAAGGGAACTTTCTCTTCAGAACTGATTTTGTCTTTTCTTGCCTCTAGTAAAAGATTTTAGTCCTTGTCTGTGGTGATATTGTCATTAGCATTGTCATAGCAACTGATAAACAAGGAGAAAGAGATGTGTAACAACTTTTTTTTGTTTTGTTTTTTTTTAAACAGGCAGTCCAAATGTCTTACTAACAAGTAATTTGGTGACAGAATTTAGCAAAGCAGTTGCGCAGTAAATGGGTTATCTTTAAACATAATGCTCTTTTCCATTTTAACTGAGCATAAAATTGTATCTTTAAAGAATCGGCAAAAAGCAGGGCTTCATGCCTCTTGAGCAGTTCCATGTGACATATGGTCTTTTCAAGCAATAGTTTTATCGGCTATGCACAGTAGCAGCAGATTTGAGCTAATGTTCCTGTGAAAACAAGTAAGGGCTTATCCAAAAACTGAAGAAGGGGAGGAGAAAGGCACCTTTGCCCTGCTGTGCAGAAAAAACAAATCATATCTTACGTCAAACTTACGACATACCTCTATAAATATAGCAGATACTGGTAGTGACTAACTTCAGCACACACACTGAGTGGGTTGAAGAGGGCTCGGTGACCTGTTTGGTTCCCTGCCCACCAGTGATGCTCCCAGGTGTGTTTCAGCCACATGCCACCCCGAAGCCTTGGATGGAGCAGGGTGGCTTTCAGGGGCAGGTAGGGCATCACTGCCCAGAGGGGCTTAGCCCCAACCTTGCCTGTGTGACCAGGTCGCCAGTTCCCAACACAGGTGCTGTAATCAGCATTGAGCGCTCGCAGAGAGCACGTGTTGCTTGTTGCTAGACGAATCGCATGGGTTGCTGAAGAGCACCCTGCCTCTCTGCTCCCAAACATCCTGCTTTGTGCTGGGAAAAGGGTTGGGGACTGTTTGCTCAGCAGCTGGGCAGCAGTGAAGGGCAGGATGAGCCTCGCACACAAACACACATGCCCTGTGTTTATTTTAGCATACAGCTCTGGCCAAATATTGGCCTAAAATTATTTTTGAGCTCACTGCTACCTCGGTTGGGGACCGCTGCCACTGACTAGCACCAGAAATAATCCCTTTAAATTAATTGGTGCTGGCATTACAAATGCAGGAAGAAGGCAAAAATTAATGGATTGCAAAACATTTCTGCATCTAAAGGATCTTGCTATAGAAGTTGTACACAGAGAGAACAGAAATAAACAAACATATGCTCATATGGTTTTATTCCTGCATACACACAGACATACATACAGATATTTATATTTACATTTACATTTTTATGTGTATATATAAATAACAGGTAACATAGCAGGGAAAATTGAATTGCAAAGGAACAAAGTTGGAAAAAAACTTCCTGTGGCTCCATAGCTCCACAGAAGGCATGTTTTTCAGAAAAGCTTTCAATATGCTTGAATGGCTCTATGATGCTTTTGTAGTCATGAGTGATTTTTCTCTCATTCTTGCAACAATGAAATAATTTGTAGGTTGAGTTCCTCAAGGCCTTCTCATCAGCAAGAATGAATTCCCTCCATTTGGAAGTGTTTCATGAGCACTTCTCTCTCCCCTGCTGTTTGTGCCTCCCTCTTATCCCCAAGCATCAGTATCAGTTTTACTCCAAATTCTGTCCGAAGTTCAGTGAGATTGTTTTCTGGGAGGTTGCTGAGATCTCTGTGTATCAGTCATGCAAGTTTTTCAGAGCTGACACGAGGTTTCACAGTTGCAGCGATGTTGCCGTTTTATACAATTGTGATTCCCCCCGGGCGCCATGGAGAAAGATATTGGTTCAGGGGAACATCGGAGTCAGAACTGAGGCAGTCCTAAAACTGCAGGGGAAACAGATATGCATTTGATTTCAGACCTGCCACTACACTTGGGAATAGCATCTGCCTGTAGTAGAACAACATGGTGAAGAGTAGGAGATTACTCTTTTGTGTTCTGTAGAGATACAGAAGGAGCAAGCAGAGGCACAAAAGAAATACCCACCATTAGTGATGGCCAGAGGTGAAAGGCTGACCTTCGAAAGCAGGAAACTGCATCTCCTGAAAGTGTCTTCTCTTCTCTGAGTTTCTCTTGGGACAATGGCACTGTGCGGAGTTACTAACCCCAGGATAGTAATACCAGACCTTAAATACTGCATGCTTACAAAGGACACCATGTTATACACACTGCACACAAAGTACTCTGCAACAAAGTAAGAAAGGCTTTGTGCTGACTCAGCAGAACTAGGTAACAAATGCAGCTTTAAAAATAGCTCTGTCTCAGTAAAGGGTAATCGGTTCTTGCTTTTTCTCATTGTGTGAGATACTCTATAGACTTTATTCATTAGAGAGCAGTCTGCAAAGCTGAAGTAAGAAAAAGGAAAAATAAAGATGGCAATAGAGTTGTAAATTCAGGTTTTATGTCAAGGAAATGACAATAAACTGATACAATTTCTTGAAAAAATCACTGGTTATATATGCCATTCCTAGAATAAAAGTAACAGACATTCAGTGTACTGATATTTGCAAGGTGTAGATGAACAAGTGGCTGTCACAGAATCAAATAATGGCTGAGGTGGAAAGGGACCTGTGGAGATCATCTGTTCCACCCCACCCCTCCTTCTCAAAGCAGGGGAAACTGTAGCTCAGTCCTCAGGGCTATGTCTGCTGAGGTTTTTTTGAATATCTCCAAGGAGAGAAACTCCACATCCTCCCTGGGCAACTTATTCCAGTGTTCAGTCATCCTCACAGTAAAAAAGGGTTTTCTTATCTTTAAAATGAATTCCCTGTATTTCAGTTTGTGCCCATTACCTCTTGCCTTGTCACTGGGTGCCACTAAGAATCTGGCTGCAGCTCCCATGCTATTTACTGTTGGGTGTTTATATATCCTGATAAGATCCCTCAGTGCCTTCTCTCTTCCAGGCTGAACAGTCCCAGCTCTCAGTCTCTCCTCATACATCAGGTGCTCTAAACCCTTAATCATCTTTGTGGTCCTTCACTGGACTTGCTGCAGGAAGTCCATGTCTCACTTATACTGGGGAGCCCTGAACTGGACCCAGCACTCCAGGTTGTGTCTCACCAGGGCTGAGCAGACAGAGGGGATCACCTCCCTCACCCTGCTGGTGGTGCTCTGCCTGATGCAGCCCAGAAGGATGTTGCTCTTCTTTGCCCTGAGGGTGCATTGCTGGCTCCTCGTCAACTTGTTGTTCACCAGGACCCACACACAGGGAATTTTCTACAATGCTACTTTCCAGCCAGTTGGCCCCAGCCTATCCTGGTGCACAGGGCTGTTCCTCCCTAGGGGCAGGACTTGTCATTTCACTTTGTTAAACTTCATGAGATTCCTGTCAGCCTAGTTCTTCAGTGTGTCAAGGTCCCTTTGAATGGAGCCACAATTATCTGGTCTAACACTCTTCCCAGTTTTATAGCATCTACAAACTTGCTGAGGATGCACTCTGTCCTACTGTTCAGGTTGTTAATGAACATGGCAAATAGTACTGGTCTCAATGTCTTCTCCTGGGGTACACCACTAGTGACTGGCCTCCAGGTG
Organism: Falco biarmicus; assembly: GCF_023638135.1. Taxonomy (NCBI): domain Eukaryota; kingdom Metazoa; phylum Chordata; class Aves; order Falconiformes; family Falconidae; genus Falco; species Falco biarmicus. The sequence goes on from NC_079290.1 coordinate 99,300,800, forward strand.
GACATGCCAGTGATCACAAGCCTTTGAGCCCAGTAGTTCTGCCCATTTACAGTCAACCTCACTGTCCATTTCTTTACGCTCTAATTCATCAGTTTGTTGGATGTCATGTGAGTGGTGTTATGAGAGACAGTGCTGAAAGTCCTGCCAAAGTGGAGCGAAATCACATCCACTGTTTTTCCCCTAAAACACCAAGCCTGTCATTTCATCATTGAAGTCTAAAGTCTGCCAGATTGGCCAAGCATCCAATAACTTCAGTGTAGACCTTGTTGGCTTGATAGGAGAGAGCTGAATAACTTCTAAGGAATCATTTATTTAGTGATATCTGACTTCCTGATCAGAAAATGCCCCTGAGCTGACTATATCTCTGTCTCCTTCATCCTCCATGCCCCCTGCCCCCCAATGTATTTCACATACTGAGACTGGAGTTATTCTTGATCTGCATGTTATTCACATGGTTTGTTATAATGCTCAGACAATTTGCAAAACCTTAGCTGATTGTTGTGGCCATTTATTCATGTAGCGTGCTTTGGTTCCCTGATGAATTCTTAGAATAAGGCTTCAAGTACATCTGGTCAAAATTGGCTTTCAGCAAGTATTGATATGCAGTGAAAAATCACAGGATTCCATGTACATCACTATATTTTTACTGGAAAATTCGGGGAAACTAAGATGTGGACTGAAGACTAACTTAAAGTGAGAGCTAACATCATCAAAACCTGAATTTTTCATGGAGGTCAAATATTTAACAAAAAGACTGTAGCTTGAGATTTTGTTTTGTTGTTCTTAGGGTCAAATTTGTCAAAATACTGTGCAAATCCTGGGGACATTCTGAGAACTTTCATGTTTGTTCCTTCAGTGGGTTCCCAGCTCCTTGGTTCCTCGTGGATGTAGACTCCTGGAAACAGAAGGTAACTAATGACCCTCAGTCTCGTGAGCTGCCCTGCCTTGTGGCACTATAGCCATCTTGCTTGGAGTAGTCAGGACAGCCAGAATTCAGGCCAGGAATCAAGCTACTGCTCTTCTTGCTTTTCCAACCTTTTCTTGAATGGAATATCAACTTCTTTAGGCTGAATTAGACAGAGAAGAGTAGAAACAACGTATGTATCTCCTTTAATCTGTGATATATTCACAACAGCTGTCAGTTTTAGTTTGTTCATCGATCATTCAGTTGAGCAAGAGCAAGAAGATGAAGGACCATTCACCCCTTGATGTTGTTAGCAAGCCTGTCAGGCTTTGACAGCTTGAATGAGAGACATTTCATAAAATTATGAGTGAAATTTTAAATGTCTCATTGAGGCATACCACAAAATCCTTTGCTGTCAAAGGAACACTTGCAGTAACTTTTTTTTTTTTCCTGACTCAATGCTCTGCTCACATCAAGACCCACTGGGTTTTTGGAAACATGTCTTTTTATAGTGGGCATTAACACAAGCGTTAACACTCAGTTTACCTGCTGACATTACTGTTGCACAGCAGTACTGTCATTTGTGTGGACACAGCAAAAGGGCAAGATAGTTTAATGAAGACTTTTTAAAATGGACTAAGTTTCTCTATTTTCCTTTTAGTACCACCATCTGATTCAAACTTACAATATTTACAACCAATTCAATGTGCTGCTTCTCCCCTGCCACTGATGGAGTGAGTGGTCCACATGGATTTTAGGTGATGCTTTAATCCCACAACGAATACCCTATGTGTGTGGATTTTAATGACTTCTTACTACAGCCATATCCTGACCTCACACATTTTGCAATATATTTGGCCTTTGTCCCAAACAAGAGGCCTTGTGCAGTAGGCAATGCCACCAGCATTTGTAAGAACAGCTGTGGCCCGGTTCTGCTGCCCATCAGTCTGGCACAATAGCTGCAGGAGCCCTTGCATCTGCCATGCGCGATGAAGTCCATCACCCAAAGCACAGGGCCAAAGGTTGGTTTGTCTTTCACTGGGACAGGTTTGTTCCAGCAGCCTCTGCAAGGGCTTCCCAAACTTTGCTCTTCAAGGTGCATCAAAGTGTCGTAGTTTCTTTCCACACAGGTTTCTGCTGAGGAGAGCATAAGCAGCCTTTTCTCAGTTGCCTACAAACCCCATCTGAATAGAAAATTTTGTTTTCATAGTGTACACGCGTGTGGTGCCAGAAGGATCTATTGTATTAAATGAATAACAGTCATTATAAGCTCGCTTCAAACAGAATACGTATCTGTTTCTGAGCCAGTAGCCAAAATTCATAGTTAACTAGGTAATCCATCAGCACATAGGCTTCAGCTTGGAAAAACATTTTGAGTACTCGCTTGACTCTTAAGTGTATGTTTATACGTATAGATTTCAGTGGGGTAAACATATGTGCCTAGAGCTATGTGTGATTTAAGTGCATCACTGAAAGAATGTCATTAGAAAAAACCCAAAATTTTAGCTGTATGGATTTGTCTAGGGGTAAATATAACATAGCTCTGCCTTGCCTGGCTCTGTTTCTTTTTGGTGTAGTGCAATGTAAGCAAGATCCTATTTCTCTGCAATATGGATGGCATACCTTCCTGCATATGTGATAACACATTTCCAGAATATTATATAGTTTAAAACTGATCTTTTCCACTACTGTGATGGTGTTTTTTCCTGTTTTACTCCTCAGAATCTTCTAGAAACATTTAATATTGATCCTGTGTGTTCAAACTATTTAAGGAGGAGGACCCTACGCAGTTTCCTATTTTCTTACTCTGTCCTTCTCTGCTGCCCTTCATGTCCATACTCTTTTTTTCTTGCTCAGGAGCAAGCATGCTGTCACTTTCAGCGTATTCCTGTGTCACACATTCTCCTGCTTGGAGCTCTTTTGTTCTAATACTTTTGACATTTAAGCTTGGGCACTTTAAAGGTTCTTTCTCTTTACTTTATTCTATGATTTATTGATTACTTCCAGCTTCTGTTTCCCTAAGTCTATTTCCTTTCATGTTTTCTCACCCTTCCCACTTCTTGTTATTTTATCTCTCGATACAAATAATCCTTCACAATTCTGGTTTTAAAGCCACCACCACTACACACGTTTTTCTCCCATTGGCTTGGCATAGCAGCATTTTTTTTTTTTACACATGGAGGCCCAAAGGCATTGTAAATGATTAGAGGGGTCATTGTTGCTGATGAATGTGTCACGGCCACAAATTTACAAAGAGGCTGCTGAGCTGCCCTGTCCTTTGCAAGTAGTCCCTCTAGAAGTCATAGGCCCTACTCACAGATCAAGGGACTACTCAGTGTGGGAAAGTGACACTCCACACTGGGACTCAAGTCAGCATTGTATGGGGAGAAGCCTCCTTCCCAAAGGCCGAGCTACCCTGGCTGTGTGAGCCTGATTTAATACCAGAATAGCTCTGACGCCAAACGAGGGGGGTTGCCAGGAGTTTAGAATTATTGCATCTACATATTGTGGGGCAAATTCTGTGCTAATTGCTACCTGGTCACAGCTGGTGACAGAGCATGGCTGCCTGTGCCCTTATCCACACTTCTGCAAGGTGCTAATTTGTGCTGGTTTTGCTTACCATGCAGCAGCCAAGTATAAAAGGAGGCAGGCTTCCATTTGCCCGAAAGACCAGTTCTAGCACAAGAAACAAGCATGCAGCAGGAGCTGTGGGTCTCAGTGTGAGTCTTGGACTGAGTTACCTAATTTGTCTGTGTCAGCACTTCCCTGCCGTAGTGTGGGCATAATATTTGTGTCCACCTTGGCATCTTCTGATGACTCAAACTATGCAAATAGTTTTGAAATCATCAGATGGGAGAGCCTAGAATGGAGCAAAGCGTTACTGTGTGGCCAAACTCTATGCAAGGCTTTGACTAGCCTTCCTTCTCTGTCTCCTGACTTGTTATGGGAAATGGCCATTGTCTTTCTCATCGAAACATCTGTGTTCCCATCCTGGACTGAGTGAAAACGTTGGGCCCTTTTACTTCCCCTCCATGTCCCAAGATGGTGCAGTGTTTTGCTGCTGTACGTATGCTACAGCAAAACAGTAATTCACCTAGATTCAGCTAAAAGTTTGTATAACAGGTATTAAGGGGTAAATTGCCCCAAGGTACCAGCTCGGTTCTGTGCAGTACAGTGCTGTGTTTGGATGGGCACTTTTGCCCACTTCAGCTGAGACATTGAGAAGCAGACTGTAACCAATACTCGCATACAAAGCATGCTCTAGTCAATTAGCGAGTGATTTTTCTGTCAACCAGGACTGGGTGCAAAAGAAGATGTATCAAGGATGTAGACAACAATTGAACTCAGCTGAAAATGTACCTCTTGCTTCTGTTCCAAAGTAAATACTCTTTTCTAGCCAAAAAAGAGCATGGTTCTTTATATTTTAGCATCTCAATACAAATGAAAAATGAAATTGCCAATAAAATTTTATAAGAAAGGAAATTCTTCTTAGAAATTTTATCTCAGAGTATTGATTTTGCTACTGTGGAGAAAATTGCTCCCTAAAAGTTAATAAATAGGAGTGACTTTTGATTGTCTGATTTAATTTAGAATCTTCTAATATATAAAATGCTGGTAAGATTATGTTTTAAAAGAAAGAGGTAACTGTCTTGTTTTCCTACATTTAAGTGTCAGTTAGAAGATTTTGGATGGTGAAAAGTTGGTCTTGGGTATGTGTTAGTCTATGAACATAGCTCCTTATTAATCTGTGAATAAAGATGACTAAATCATTGGCTTCTGGTTTGCCTGTCAGATTATCTGATGCACATACCAGAAGGGTGTTACTTTGGTTCATTTATCATACAGCACAACAAAGAGGTCTGTTGTCCTAGAGGCCTGAGCTAGGTTTTACTTTACATTAAAAACTCAAATAAAAAATGATGCAGCCTAAGACTGAGAGATTTTTAAATAGTAATAACAGTGCTTTCACTAACACCAGAAATCTGGCAGTTATGCTTCTGGTGAGAAGATGAATTTTACCAATAACAAATATTAGTAAGAAATACTGTCGCTGGTTTTTTGCACATATGTATGTACGTATACACATATGCACATGTGTATTTTACACATGTACTTGCCTTTGGTTTAAGTCACCACACAATGACGTCTTCTGATGAATAAGAAACTGAATGAGCAAGTAAGAGAATGCTGTAGGTTTTTTTCTTTTTCAGCAGTGGAAATAATATTACTCAACTATGTGGCCAGAAATATTTTGGAGAGATCCTTCAGCAAATTGCCATTTATTTTCTCCTTTCAGAATCTCCACAAAACACATAACAAAAAAATAGTCAAGATATTTCAAGATGACCTCTTCTCCTCATCTAAGAGGAATTTTAGCTACTTTATAGAAGCTGTTGGTTTGTTTCTTCCAGATTGCCTGGAGAATTACCCCAAAGCAACCAGAGATGTGTTCCTCTTTCCTAGTACTTCAGTATGATCCACGGGACCCCAGTGCTCTGCCAACTCCAAGGGTGCAACACAAGTGAGAGATTCTGCTTTGGACCCCCACATGGCAGAGTGATGCTCTTACATGGGTTTTAACAGTGTTATCCTCAGATGAATTCAAGTGAGGCAAGCTCAGGCGCTGACAAGCACAAATAAATCTCCAAGTAAATGATCTGGTAGTTTGTGTGTGTATATGTGTGTGTCCTTCTTTCCTATTTAATTTTATTTCAGGAGTGGCTACTGTCTTGTGCTGTTGTGGCTTTGTTTTCTAATCTCACGGATGCCTGCCAGCTGCTGGATACTCAGAAGAAGACAGTCTCTTGGGCAATTTTCCCATAAACCATGTCCCCAAGTAAGTTCTCACATGCAGAATAGAGATTCAGGACAACAAAAAGATATCAGTGAAAAGGTTCTTTTAGAGCAAAAATTTGGTGGAGATTAAAATAAGGCAAAAGTTCAAACAAGAACGAGCCACTGCCAAGCAAGCAAGAATCTTGGCAAAAAGGAAGGAAAAGAAACTGGTTTAAAAGGCAAGTAACCATGGCAAGGCAACAGCTCAATACTAGAATTTGGTTAAGAACTAATATCACACAGAGCTGTGATTGTTTATTCAAGGCTAGCCCATGAGAGAACAGTTGTCTCCAATGAGTGTTCTCACAGCTTGGATCCAAAATTATAACCACTTTTTTAAAGCATCCAGCACTTCTTCACAACCCATTTGCTGTTAGACAAAAGAAAAGGAAAGTACAAAATTTATTCTTGGTGTCCCTTGTGTGTTTAAGGCACAGCTTTACATATGGAAAGGCATTTCATGTCAGCTGTTGAACCGATATCATGCTACGCTGCAGCAGTTGCCAATGGAAACTGTTGATACATTCTCAGTACCTTTCCCAAGTTCCAGAAACTGGAAACATTGTATGGTGTAGGCATATTTTGTTTATGGGGGTTTTAGAGGGTGAGAGAAGAGGTCTTGCACCTATGAGTTGCATTACTGCAGTAGCAATATGGAACAGATAACGGACTGTGGGAGCTAACAGCTGTGGAATTAAGTTTAGGAATGAAATAAAAATAATGGCAGCTTTGATACAAGTAATAATTTACTGAAGATGTTTTGTGGCTATCAGCAAACTCACAACATATGCACACATCCATACACCTGCTTAAGTTGTGCACCTGTTGTCCTACAAATAAATCAAAAGGAAAAAATGGAAGCTTCCAATGTTCAGCTATAAATAAAAGATGATTAATACCATTATAGTGACAAACAGGTATTGGCAGCACACAGAAAGAATGGAAGATTGTCATCTAATTTGTGCTTTTGTTTCAACATCTAGATGAGTTTGGAATACTATACAGTGCTAGAGGGCACAGCTGCAGCCCAACAGATGAGAAAGAGCAGGTCAAATTCATCTCTCATTGTAAGTCAAAAGTAGCTCAACCAAAGCAGGGTTTTTCATGGAAATGAACACAACCTGATTTTTCTACAAAATGGGTAATTTTATTGCTTACACTATTTTATTACTCAGAACATCTTGGGCTAAACGAAGATACAATGGTCTGTACTGGGTCTGCCCCTCTCAGCACTTCTGCAGCTATTCTTTGGAGACCTACCGGTCTCCGTGGAATGTCTCTTTTTGGAATTAGTATGCATGTCCTTAAAAATATCTTTCATGCTAAAACCTAAATCACCACATTTGCACTTTTTGGAACCATTTACACGTGTGCAGAGGACAGCTTTGAATGTTGCTGGAGTCTTTGGTCTCTTCAGGGCAACAGGGCACATGAAAAATGCTGTGTAGACAACTTCAAAGTCAGTTCCCTGTTTACCCACAGACTAATTAAAATGTAGGGAATAGAAGCACAGTATCTTTGAACTTTCCTACTCCAAAGCTGGCTATACTGGCTGTCAAGGTGATTTTGAAATAAATTGTTCTTAAAGGAGAGGACTGGATTTTAGAGGGTAAAGCTAAAGTATTTCCTTTTTGCTCCTGTTCTTCTCCTCTTCCTCCCCAACGAATGGATGCCATTCCCCTCCACCAAAGCAGCTAGCTGCCTGTGGAATTGCCTCACCTGGACCCAGGTTCTCTGGTAGGCTAAGAATGGCAGTCAGACAAATCAACTTCATATCAGCACCACCCCTTGTTTTATGGGGCAAGGCTACTATTCCAAGATGCAATTTGTTTTGGGGTGTTTATGGGATCTCAAGTGTGTTTTGGCCACTCTTAAGTAAAAGTAACGTATATTAGGGGCAGGTAGCTGCAGTGCTGTGCGATGGAGGGCTCTGTGTCTGATACGACTGCATTTTCCCTATGCCTTCACAGTTCCAAGAAGTACCTCCCTGAACTCCCATCTGCCATTGTATCAAGCCACAGTGCTACAGCATGTTGGAGAGATACACACAGTCTTCTATTCCATTTTTTTCCTTTGTCTGTCATCTAAAGTGAAATCGCTTAGAGCAGGAGTCCTTTGTCAGCCTTTCTAAATAGAAAAATCATAATATTGTCTTTTTGTGGTGCTCTGGATCCCAACTGCACTGTGCTAAAGTCCTAATGTCAAGACTCTGTCATTGTATCCCTGGCACGTCAATGGAGCTGCACAGGGAAACAGAATTTGGCACGTTGTTTTTAACTATTTTTTATTTAAGAGCTCAGAGGTCTTCAGGAGCACTGAGACTTTACGTTTATTTTTATTATTATATATACTTTCCGGGGCACAGACCACAGGAATGACACATTTGGTCCCATGCTTTTGTGCAGGGCAAAATCTGCTCTCAGATTCCCTCTGCATATCACTGATCTGTTGTGAAGATCTCTGTGGTGTCTTTTGTATTCACAGCCTGATCCAAAGGGCACTGAGTCCCTCTCTGTGCAGATAGATCACTGCTATAAACAGGCACTTGTACAGAAATCAAGAGGCAATCCAAAGCATATGTGAAAGCAGAACTTGTCCCACTGTTAGTGCACATCTTAAGTCTGCTAAAGTGGAATATATGTTCCACTTTTGTGTCATTGTCTTTTCCTTGGTTGACAATGAGAACCTTTGGATTCTGCAGTATGAAGTGGGGACATGTTGTCATTCTTTCTTGACAACCTTCCCATTCTTCATCATTGTCAGGAATTCACAATCCAAATGACTCATGTTATGTGAGCAAATATTGTCTTAGTTTGAATTATTTTATTTTCATTGCAGCCACCTTTGAATGTTACTATAGTAATATCTCTGTTTTTCCTTGTCAAGGAACTGTCACAGACAATTTCATAAACCTTTTATGTAGCTATAGAGCAAAGAAAATTATGCATTTATTTTACTCTTATGCTTGCATGTAAATGAAAAGGATATTTTAAATGGATACCATGTAGTTGCATCATAAGGAAAGAATATGAAGGTACCAGAGTCAAACAGATTAAAACCCAAGGAAATACTGGAATTAAGTTTGAGATTACCTTCCTTGTTCAACCTTTTCCCAGAAGTCTACCTCATCCTTTTCACTTCTTTTTCTAAGCATGAGCAGATGGAGAACTAGGAATTGAAAGAGAGAATTCCCTGGCTTTGTGCTCCAGTGACAGTAACACTTTCAGCAACTGGAAGGGAAGACTAGGTTGTACTGCTGGCTGGAATGTGCCAAGTCAATTCATAGCAAGACCGTGTAATTTGGTCTTTAGGCATGAGAGGATGAAGTGTCCTCACTGGAAGGGTCTGAAAGTGGGACTCTAGATACTTCAGTTGCTAAGCTTCAAAAAGTCTTCTCCAGACATGAACATATGGTGATTTTCATTTTTATATAATTTGCCACATTTGAGAAAAATGTCCACTAAAATGGCAAACAAGCATATGCACAGTAACATCCTGAAAGTAGGTAACCAAGTTTCAAGTAGCACAGTGTTAAAGCGTGTTAATGAAAATTGTATACTTTCTTTTTTCCTAAACAAATATTCTTCCTTGATTTCAGTCTCAAGAAAAAAAAAATGATGAAGTATTTTGGTTGAACCTCTCCCAGATCCTTATCTTTGGATGGAGAACAGGAAGACAAAAATATTCTGTTCAATAATTTTGTTCAAACAAAACAGAATTTTGATAAAGTTCTGAGAACATGAAAGCAGCGTGTTGCAATGGGAAGACCTTCATGGTAGAAAGTAAGACCTGTGTTTCCTCTGAAGCAGGATTATCCATCAGGTGGGCCAGTTCAGTCTGGCCTGCAGACTTTGTCCACTGCAGAGCAATGTGACACCCTAGAGCTGAATGTCACTGGTGTGTGTGGAAAGACACCTAGACTTCTGAGACATCCATCAGGGGTGGAAGAGAGACTGGTAAGGGGTCATCTCATCCACATGGTCTTAGAGCAGACCTAATAGCAATACCTGGTCTCCCCACAGCCATCACCACTGTTGTCACAATAGAGGCTGTGAGACACTGCTAGCATTGTTTACATACATGTCTATCCTGTTACAAATAACATCCCATACCAAACAGGTCTGCCTGGCACGTCCATGTGCGTGGCTTGGTGCATATCGTATGGGTTGGCTGCCTTGCCTTACATTGGTTATCCAAGCATGGCTTTTTCTGAAATTCATAAGTTTGCTCAAAGCACCCGAGAAGGGGTTGATTTGTGAACCCTGCTCCACACGTTGACATGTGTGCAGTGAGCAGGCCAAGACCCAAAGGGAGAATTCGACTTCCCTGCCGTGTCTGGCAGGAATTCCTCTTTCTTCTGCTCTCTGCCCCTCTTGAGCCTCCTGCTGCCAGTTCTCCCCCTCGGAAGAATGGGAACACCAATAATAGAGATGTCAGAGGCTGCAGAAGACGCTGGCTGCTGCTGTATGAGCAACGCCAGCCAAGTGTCTGAGTTTGTGTTTGAGCAACAGGATCTGGCAAAAAGTGAATACAGGTTTTCTCTGAGCCTGAGATGAACCAGGGAACCATCCACACTCCTGTAGAGCCTCAGCAGAGCCTCAGTCAGCACCATCCAGCCCTGCCCTGGGAAAGTGACCTCTCTTTGCAATGACTTTGTAGGTTTTTCATGTGGGCATTAGGAATTCTTCACTGAAACCATTCCTGAGTAAATTATTATCTCTTTAAAAGAGATTGAAAGCATGGACCAGCTGGGAGAAGGTACAGTATTCTCCATGTTCAGTGAGGTTACGGTGGCAGAGTCCCACTGCTGGAGTCACAATTTTCTGCTGCTATACCGTATGCTTCCCAGGGAGGCCTGTTATTTAAGTTTCCTTATATAACCTTCAGAAAATGGTGCTGTTAGGTAACAAAAATCTGCCAATTTCTTCATGCTTAGACCAGCGGTAGACCAAAGACAAGGATTATTGCATGGATGGATGCTTTGTCAGGGTCATGAACCAGCCCACACAGATTCATTTTATATTTTAGGCTTCTTGTGGTTGCCATTTTATCAGTCACTGTAAGAAGCCAGCAGGCTCTCATTTAATCTGTGAAGAATGCAGCATTTTAGATGATGCAAATGGTGTTAGAAACTTGACATAGCTGTGGGATAAGATCTTTAAAAAAGAATGTGCCTGTGCCTCGTGCAAATGCAAACAAATGCCCATAATTGGCTAGGGGCAAAGGATGAAGGAAGTGCTAGTGTGGAAACACTGCTTCAGGACAGCTGCCAGGGGAGCTTACAAGTTCTAGCTGGAGTCTACAGACTAGACAGAGGGTAAAACGTGATGGTTCATGGTGGGCTGTTGCACAAAATGTCCAAAAGGAAAGCCAATGAGAGAAGGCAAGGGTGAGAAGAGAAGCTTGAAGAAAAGAGAACCACTGGAGAAGGGAGCAGCCGACAGCACAGGCATGGCATTTAATCAAAAATAGAGAAATGAAAAAGTGCAGGAAAGAAATATTTTAGCACTGTAGGAGGATAAGCTTGCAGACAAATTCTGTTTACTTCCTTGGCCAGAAACAGGCCCTCAGACTTTATGCAACAAACAAAGCTCTGGTGGCATCTCTTATGCCAGCTCACTGAGCTTTCTGCTTCAGAGGTAACCACTCTTTATTTGTGTGCCATGGCTGCTCTCCCTGTGGTGCAGGAGGATGGTGCTTGGGAACATTTTGTCAAAGTCATTTTCAATGGGACAAAATTCCAGTATCTGGGGCTGGGGTCCAACCTGAAGAACTTGGTACTCCTGAACAGTTTAATCTCAACCTTTTTTAAACAAAAAGTATATTTGAAAAGAGGAAACCACTGTTCAGTATTTCACTTAGCAGCTCTGAAATGAGGCCATTTTCAAGCTATCTGCAGGGATGTGTTTGCAGAGATTTCATCACTAGCAAACAATTCTTGGTAGGCTCACAATGTAAAGTAGAGACTTATTATTTCCCATCTGTTTTACCATTTAGCATTTGTCCATCTTGCACTGACACTTCAAGCTGGCTTGCTGTGATTAGCTTAGTGTGGCAGAGATTGCTCACATCATCAGTCAGGGCTCAGGCTCACAGTCCTGGGCTGAAGTTGCAGGTTAAATCCACACTAAATGCTTGTACTGTCGTAACAGCACTGGTGGTATGGGAAAATTATTTCCTTCTTTCTTTCTTTTTTAGAAAGTTTTGGTGAATAAGGTCTAGAAACAAGAATGAGGTGTGGGGGCGAGAAAGCAGCTGTAGCAGGGGAAGGGCAGAAGAGACAACCCGTTTCATACATATGTACTGTCCATATGTCATGACTCACCAGGACATGAATCTGCAATGGGAATTAAAGAGCAAAGGGGAAAAGCAGAGTAAGTTTTTCATCTGGAGTCACAGTGGCTTTTCTTATGAAGTCATCTTGGTCTTGGCTTTCCACAGTGTTGGGACTGGTCAAGGGTTTTTTAGTTAAGTAACATTTCCAGCTAAAGCTGTTAGTAATAAGAGGACTGGCTGGCTGATGTGAGCAGTGATCAGTCAGCTGGGTCACCAGTTGAAATGTGCTCAGCTTTGTATGGTAGTAGTTCCGACTGGATGTTGGTTGTGGTGGTAGCCTGTGTGAGTTCGAGATCTTGGCCCAGTTTTCCTTGGCCGCAGGTTCATAGCACAAAAAGGAAGGACAAGCTCACATTTAAGAGTTTCCGTGGAAGTCTTTGCAGATACCACAAAAGCACAGACGTAAAGGAAAAAATCCTACAAAGTGAGAACTTGCCGTTCAGAAGGCAAACCCATCACAGATGTGTCACAGGTAGGAGAGAACCTCTTGTGTAGGATTGTTGAGCACCTTCTTCTGGTGAAGGGGCAGAAAATGCTTGACATTCTGTTACTGCCTGGCTGCCATGGGAGTCCCTTCATGCTGTAAGAAATCATGACAAAAAAAGACAGTGATCATATCACTTTAATTTATGCAGCCAGCAAGGATGCAGCATTTTGAGGGAAATATGTAGAAAAGACCTACCCAGACAGGAAACGCTGCATATGGAGACCTATAGGAATGTGAGGGCTTCCAGAATAACAACTCACCTTTGTAAGAAAAGGAAAAGAACTAAGTTGTGGGGTTCCCCCTTCCCCGCTCCCCCCCCCCCGCCCCCTCCCCAAATACTGCTTCTATTTAGCCAGAAGCTCCTGTAAGCAGGGGCTAGTCTTGGTCCCACAGAATACAAGAGGAATACGCCCATTCAGTTTGTAGATGCAGAATCGATTCCTGATTTTTCCTGGATCCAGATACTTTAAGGGTTTTTAATTTAGTAGTTTCCACTGAATTAAGAATTGATGACATTTCTTCCAATGCAGTAAATGGAAGGTCTGTTGCCAAAATTGCTGCTACTGTATGAGCGTGGAAAACCTGATGGTTTCTTGAGACATAGTATCTGAATAACTCTATTGACTTGCTACGGAGCAGCACTCCCACTGAAGAGCTACAGTCCTTTGAAATGTGTGTTGCTGGAAAACAATTAGTACATAAGGCACATGCCAGTTTAAAGCCAAGGGAGGTGTTATGGGATAGGTAAGAAATGTGCTTTTGGAGTAAGATGCCTCAATAGGTAATCAAGGCCACCTCAGGCACTCTCATAGATGAGGTATGGTTGTCTCTACTCTTGCCTTGACCTCGAGTGCCAAAGGCAGGGAACAAGGCTGCACGTCAAGTCATCCTGTCGGTGCTTCTCAGCACAGCAACCAGTCCACTGTATAACGAGATACATGACAACATGCCTGAGTTCCCTGTTGGAACAGCACACTTCTTAATAAAACAGGGTCTCAGAGGCTTCATTTATTCACCTTTTGTCACATCTTTGAGATCAGAGTCACGGAAAGGTTGAGGTGGGATGGGACCTCTAGGGGTCATCTTGTCTGACCCCCCTGCTCAAGCAGGGCCACCTGCAGCACGCTGTCCAGGACCATGTCCAGATGGCTTTTGAATATCTCCAAGAAGGAAGACTCTACTACCTCTCTTGGCAACGTGCGCTAGTGCTTGGTCACTCTCACACTGTAAACTTTTTCCTGATGTTGCAGGACCCTCCTGTGTTTCAGGTTGTGCTCACTGCCTCTGGTCATGTCACTGGGGCACAACTGAAGGGAACCTGTCTGTTGTCTTTACATGGTCCCATTATGTATTTATATACTTTGATAAGATCCCCCCTGAGCTTTTTCTCCTCCAGGCTGAACAGCCCCAGCTCTCTCAGCCTCTCCTCATACGAGAGATGCTCCAGTCCCTTAGTCATCTTTGTGGCCCTTTGCTGAACTCTTACCAGTATGTCCATGTCTCTCTTCTGCTGAGCAGCCTAGAACTGGACACAGGGCTCTAGGCATGGCCTTATCAGTGCTGAGCGGAGGGGAAGAATCACCTCCCTTGACCTACTGGCAATATTCCTAATGCAGTCCAGGATACCACTTCCATTCTCTGCTGTATGGGCACATTGCTGGCTCATGTTCAACTTCGTGTCCACCAGGACACCCCAGGTCCTTTTCTGCAAGTTGCTTTGCAGCTAGGTGGCCCCCAAGCTGTCCTGGTGCACTCATGAGAACAGACAGAAAAAGAGATAAAGCACACTGTGAGCAGGCCATGGCTATCAGATTGCTAAGACATATTTTACCCACAAAGGACAAAAGTAATGTGTAGTCAGACCTAGAGCAAACGTTTCCTCTTATGGAGGATACAGATGCAGTACAAACCCTAGTGCTGTTACAATCCTCTTCAGTGACAGGAATAGCTTGTAAAACCCTAGAATATCAAATCACGTCTGAAGCAATTTTCACCTATTGCTGTCCATGGTGGGGAGGATAAGTGGTTCAGGTGATCTCTGCTGATTTGTGAATACACGTGTGAGCACGTGTATATGAATGTGCTGATCTAGGTAGCCTTTGCTATCTAAATGCTCAATAGATAAAAAGAAAGATTCGTATGGTTTCAGGTTTTAAAACCTTTCTCCCACTTCTGCATGTTTTCAGTCCCTGAGTCTCTTTTCCCTCTCTTCCTCTTGGATGTTTCTTCAGCTACGTGGTAATCAGCTTCAGTTAAATCTGAAATACTCTGAAATTTTCACTGCTGTGCAAGTGGTAGAGAAGAGGAGAAGCTTGCAGGTGATTTGCAAGGGTTCAGGTGTGGGGGACTGTACAGTGAGCTACATTGGCTCTGTCAATAACTGTCTAAGCATTACTTTCAAATAGGAAATCATTGCAGGTTTGAGGTTTGTTGTTCCTGTAATGCAGGTGAACGCATGCCATTCTCTCCCCCTCCTGCCTCCACTCAGACCCAAAACTGGCAACTGTCTTTACTTTTTTTGTTCTTCATTCATGAACAACATGGCTAACATTGATTCTGGGAGAGAAAAGATGTGAAGACAGTAAATGTCATGTTTTGTGAAATGAATCCTCTCTACCTTCACATTTTAAAGTACTTTGGACCAGTTTCATTAGAAAAGGTAAATCCCTGAGCCCAGAGACCAAGAGCTAACCCCCCCCCTCCCTCTCACCATACAGGGAGGGGTGGGACAGCAGGTGCCAAGGGTACCCAGGAAGAGTGCCCCATGCTCTGGTGCCTGTCACAAACGGTGCCCACCTGGTGTGGCATCCAGCACTCCTAAGCTGTGCTCAGCACCACCTGACTGAGGAGGAAGCTGGCACTGCAGCAGCACGGGAAGAAGCCCTCATGCTTCTTGTGGTACTGTCAAAGACACCCAACTGCTGCAAACTCTCCTTTCCATGGGAGCTCAATGAGCTGTGGGACCAGATCACCTCCTGACAGAAATCCACTCCAGGCTCTGACAGGCTCTCTTGGCCCACAAGCTGTATGATGGAGGCCAGGCTGGTGGGACCATCCTGCCCCTGTGCCTTGTCCTCATGCTGGCAGCAGAAGTGCCTTGGCTGGCTTTGGCTGCTGCACAGGGCCACAGAGCTAGCACCCATCTCAGATCACCCACATCCTAAATCATTCAGGGCTGGTTCTCTCCCTTTCACACAGTAACTAGATTGATAAATTGAGACTTAATTAAAAATGATCAGCTACTGCAAGGACAGGCTTTTTCTTTTTTTTCTTCTTTCCCCAGGCACTTGGTTTACATGTTTACTGTGCTAAAAACAGTTACGAGCAATCTGGATAGCCCTCTGTTAGCTGTGATGAAAACATTCTCCAGTATATCCGACAGTGCCTGCCACTGAAGAAGCCCGAGAAACACTGCAGCTCGATGGGGAGTGAGCCTTGCTTCCTACAAATAGTACAGTGAAGACCTGACGACGGCTTTCACCTGGGGTCAGTGCTGTGGCATTCTCCCTGGTGGGCTCTGGCATGTTCATGGCAAGGTGCCTTTGGTGATTCCTACAGCCATGACACAGGTAGCGATGCTTGTGGGCATCTTCCCACCACCACGCCACACCGCTCACGGAGCTGTGGGAGACACAGATGTGTGACGCAGAGCTTGCCGTCATGGCTCTTGGGGATGGCTGCTGCATTCAGCAGAGGGAATAACAATTCCTAACAGTCCCTGGCCTTCAGTGAGCTCAGGCACACAAAAACCAAGCTTATTCCCAAAATCTTTGCAGAAGCGTTACCCCAACAGGAGGCTGGGTAGGAGGCAGTAGCAGCTGAGAGCTCTCAAGCCAGATGTGTGTCTGCCTCAGAAATGGCTGACCATTGCTTGCCCTCATGGGACACAGCTGAGCACCACTGCCCAAGCAGCAGCAATGTGGTGCTGCGGCCACAGCCAGCTCTCCTTCACCTGACTTTACTCTTCAGGGCATGCACAGCACCTTTCTCCAGAAGCGGTGATTCATACCTTTCTCTGGCTGCAAAGCTGGTTTCTGCTTCCTGCTTGCCAGTGCTCATTCCCATACCCACCCTGCAGTTCACCACCCTCCCGTGCCAGTCTGGGGAATCTGTGTGCTGGGTCAGGGTTAAAAATTCCTCTGTGCAAAGTTGCACAGAGGTCAGTGGTCAAAGGGGGCCACTCCTGTGAGCAGGGTTGGTGAAAAGAAAAGAATGTTCATCTCTTCCTTTCGGTGATAAAGCATCTGTGCATTACCAACTGACTACTCCTGAGAGTCCTTCTGGTTTGCTCACAGACGTCTACTGGTAATGCAAAAATTGTCCTTCCTTCCTGCCTCACACACGGTATGAATATACACGCAGATACATGCACACAGATATAAACATTAAATTAATCTTGTGGTTAGGATTTTTTTTTTAGGTGCTAGTGGGCTGTAGCGAGTCAGAACATTCCCAAAGCAAAGCTGCTTTATTACCAATTTTGAAAACACCCCTGTCCATCATTATCAAATATCCTAAATACCCGTGTTCAGCAGTGTTCTGCTGGTACTTAGATTATGAGTCACTGGGTAATTTAGCCCTGTGAGGGAGATTGTAAGCTCTTCCCCCCCTGTCTTTTCGAGAGAGGAGATGCCAGTGGGGGACCTTCATTAATATTCACTGTAATGTACATCTGTTTGCCCCCTCAGCCACTGCATGAAAATACACAGGGAGAGGGGGAAGGGCAGAGGGAGAGCTTAAAAATGTTTGCAGCTAAGACAGGAGCCAGGGGTGCACCCCGAGCTGTTTCTGTCAGTCTGACAGGGACAGCAAACATTTACCATCTCTACGAGCCATTCTCTGTGGCTTTACAAGCACGGGAGCATTTGAAATAAGAAAGGCGCTAGCCCTGGCTGAGGAATAGTAGCGGAGCTCAGGCTGATAATGCTCCTCAACAGCTCAGTGTTAGGGCTGGATCTTGGGTGTGGATGCGAGTGACCCACTTAAGATTTTTTGTTGCTGTTGTTCAGAAAACCTCACTGTCTACCTTCTGTCCCATTGAGACTTGGCTACGACAGAGTCATACTTCATATTCATCTATAGGAACATCTGGCCCATGTCTAACATTTAATTTCCACACCATTAGAGTCAAACAATACGTGTACATCAGTAGATAATGTAATGCATTATCACGCAAGGCAGAGAGCAGCAATTTATTAGCCTAATTTAAAATAGCCTTCAGCAAAAAATAGTGCATCTTAATTCATGGATCTGAAAGGAATGACTATTTTCCTGTAAAATGCAGAGGTATGAACAGAGACATGCTTTTCCACAGTGGTGCATATATTATTTCTTTCTCTTGTAAATCTTTTAAAAGATGAAATATCAGTTCTCTACAAAAAAAAAAAAAGGAAAAGTTCAGAACCAAGGTACATCCATAATAATACAAAAGGAGAGATCTTACCAAGGGGACAAAAGAGAAAAAGCTGCCCCAGAACACAAGCAAAAGTGACCTTTCCTTTATAGCGAAGTTGTGATCTGAATGTGAAGATCACTCAGACTTTCCATGTTCATATTTGAACAAATCCAGGCTCCTCAAGTGCACATCAAGCATTTCCCCCTCATTTTTTATCTGTTGGGTTTTTTTTATCTGTCTTTTCCAATAAAGGACATTCCCAAGATAGGACCAAAAATACAAAAAAAAAATTGGAAGCCTTTGCTACCCTAGCAAAATGAGTCACTTTTCACAAGACTTTGATTAAAGACCATAACTTCCTTCTAGGGGGAAATTAACTTCCTAAATGGCAGAACAACACCAGGTTTATGTGCCACCCAAAGTTCAGTTCTCTGATGTGGGATGGATTTTCTCACTTTTGGTTCATAAATACATCACGGGCTCTGGACATTCTGCTCAGCTTCTATCTCCAATATACCCATAGTTTACAGCTGTCTGAAGCTGAGATTTGTATTTGGCATCATTTCTGTCTATCTTTTTTTTTATTTGACATCAAAATGCCATTGAAAAAAACACATAGACAGGAGCCTTGGAGCAAAGTCTAACCCAATAAGTCCTGAATTGTCTTTCCTGCAGCGTTACAACTGGGTAGGAGAACTGGGGGGGGGGGGGCTGCTCTGCCCAGCCTGGGGTACAGCCTGGAGGTGGGAGAGTGCCCGCTCCCTCAACAGTGCTTTAGAAGAAAGCAGTATTATGTGGGCAGCTCAATCCTGCTGGCATGTGTCAGGTGCTTTGAGGGCTTCTTGGGACACTTAGGTAGGAGAACCCACAGTTCTGGATCTGATCTGTTTGAGCCCTGCCAAAACTGAAACTGCAACATTTGAAGCAGAACTTTTAGATGATCAGGAAACTTTTAAAGTGTGTGTGTGTGGGGAACATCCTTTTCTCAAAGATCTGTATCAACACCACCCTTGTTTGGCAGCACCTGAATGGGGATTCCCAAGATCTCAGCTGTGGTCATTGTCCCAGGAAACATAAATGAATATCCCAAATAAAAGCTGTACAGATAGTTATTCTTCCAGCATCACAGCCAGTTTCAAAGCCAGTTATGTCTACTTCATCAGGACGAAGTGCTTGCACAGAATAGCATCAGGATGATTGGTCATGGGGAATTATAAACATAAAAGAGGTGACACAGCACTGCAATGTACAGAGAGAGAAAAGCTGGCAGTCCCAGGTTCAAGTGGGAGCTCTTCTCATCAGCCATAGGCAGGACATCACAGCTGTGCAGAGGCCGAGGGGCTGGGCTGGGAGGGGGGGCAGGGGGAGTGTTAGCTGTTCCCCTCCGGCTGCTGGCAGCTTTCTGAATGGGTGTGTGGGCACACCGGTCAGGTCAAGTACAGGCTGGTGGTGACTCCAGGAGAGAGCTGCAAGTGCCAAGGACAATGAAACTGGAGATACAGCCCCATGCAGAGCATCCCCCAGCAGAACTGTGGCAGGGCATGCCTGTCAGCAGCAGCAAGGGGAATTCTGGAGGTGAAGGTGAAAAACTGATGTGTTTTACAGAATGAAACAAGCCTTACTTCAACCTGGCAGACAATCTCCCTGCTCAGAGGAGGGCTGGTACTCTTGTACTTATAAAAATACTCTGCCCACTGACTTGAAACATGAAAAGCAGCAAGAACAGGCAGGATCCAAGATCGAGGCGGGTCATCCAGCTCAGCAGTCAAATAGACCACTGCTCTGAGAGGAGGAGGACTATGGACACAGTAGGTCTTGGAGATTCACAAGTCATGCTTGACGCATGTCCACTTGACACATGACAAGAGAAAGAGAAAACAAACAAATCTTACACCAAACACAAGTTGTCTCATCCAACGGGCTGGTGTACTGGAAGGCTTCCTTTGGATGGTTTACTAATTGGCTGCATCACAACCCGGTGGCTTGGGGCGGGCGGTGGTGGTGGCCAGTCTTGGCCTGTGTGTGGAGGAAGTGAAAGATGGCACATTAGCAAAAGATTTTGGCTGCCCATCTCAGCTGCAAAAGAAGGGGAGTCTTCTGTCTACCTGACCCCATGGCATATAAAGTGGCCTGGAATAAAGCTGATACATCTCACCTGACCTTCTGTTTATCATCCCTTCGCTAAGAGGCAGGTGGACATATTCTCCTGGCACAGTTATCACCCTTAGAAGGATAAAGCTTATGCTGAGATACCTGCGTCTCTCTAGGAAGGAAATAAGACAAAGAAAAGGTGCTTGCATTAATGCTGCCTCAGGGCACCAGCAAGTTACGGGTTGGTGGGTTTTACAAGACTACTTACTATGCTATTCAATTAAAAAAAAGAGCAGTTACCATAGCAACACCCACATCTAATGGCTCTTATGCTACCTCTGAGATACAAAGCACCTTCTTACAGAGATACATTGACCAATACAGCATGTCGTGGGAAGTTTTATGCTTCTAGCGATGGTTTAAGGGGGAGAATGTACGTTCCAATAACCAGACATATTTATATCCCCAGGTTGTAATATTAATTTGTAACAAATTATTTTGGTTCCTTGATATCTCTTTTCTTCTCATTACCATTTCCTTTCTAATAGCGCCTTCATTTTTTCTACTCCCCCACACCCCCCCTTCCCCCTCAGATGGATGATATTCGATTAAGTACAGGATGAGATTTGCATATGGGAGCTCAGGGATGTGTCCGGCAGTTAGGTGGGTCATATCTGTCTGTAGATCTCATATCTAGGAAACGCTACCACTTTATCACAGTTGAGCAGTCATGGCCAAGTGGAAGCCAGGGGCTAGAGGGTGTTTTTGGAATGCAGCCTGACACTACCATGGTAAAGGATGGCTTTGCTGTCCTGAAAAGGGATGGAAGGCAACATTTTTTAAATCTCTTGCCCAGGGGGAAAAAGTGGGAAGGTGAAGGGGTGGTGCAATGCCCCTGGCAATGGAGAAGAGGGTGAGGAAGTCTCTTTCTTGTCCTTCCTTACAGGCATGGTTGGATGGGAGAGAAGTTACCTGACCCCCTGAACGTGGCAAGGGCTGAGCTAACATCCCACAGGCACGCCAGAGCTGGAGGGCCACTGTTAGAGATGTGAGGAAGAGAGAAGGGACAGCTGGGCCTCAGGACGTCCTCCTCAACCCTCGGCCCTCTCTGTGGGTATTTTATTTCTTTGTAACATCACAGAGGGCACAAGCACTGTTTGTGGAAGAGCAAGATACTGCAGGATGCTGTGTCCCTGTCCCCAACTGCTGCTTTAAATACATCCCTGAGAAGTGGCGTGTTGCTGGACCATCATCCCTTGGGCAGGTGGGACTGGCTTCTGCCCCACGGGAGCTTGAAGACTTGTGGGGCAATGCGAGGGGCACAGGGCTTCTTACCCTTCCCTGGGCAAAGCCCAGCTTGGGCTCGCTGGGTCTCACAGCTCACCTGCTGCTTGAGCTCCCACTTCTGAAAAGTGGGGTCAAAACTGACAGTTAGTTTCCAGAAACGGCAACAACAAAAAGAAAGCGAATCTTAAATAACCCTCGATTTTCAGTCATCTAATTATGTAGCCAGCTCAGTAGGAGAGGAACAACATGTTTGTCCTTCCTACAGCAAATACTCCTTGTAAATCTAAAAAAAATTCCAGACCCCCCCTAAAGATTTAAAGAAGGAGATAGATACAGATTAATCACAGTAATTACTATTTAGATATAGATGATCTGCATAAACACAGGACACTGCTATTTTGTTACTGCAACATCACTGAAAAATCTCTTTCATTCAAATTGCAAGTCTGAGTATCAGTTCCATGTTATTTTTTCATGAACGTAGGACTCCATGTATTATTTGCAATGCTCCTAATTTTTAATTAACCCAAATTAAAACAAAGGGATGATATATGGTGAGTGAAACCAAGCATATGTTAAAAACATCTAAACAGTTTTACCTGGGAAAATGAACAGAAACATAAATTGCTTGTAGTGCATGTTTAAAAATTCAATAGCAAGCTAAAATTATCATTTGCATTAATGTATTCTGAAATATGAATTATTAAGTGATTTGCATTGGCGCAACAAAAGCCAGTTTGGAGAACCTAGCTTTAGCCTGAAGCATTCCTCAGCAGCCTTATCTTCCCAGTCCCCTCTAAATAGTGCTAAATATATAAAGGAGATTCTTCTAATTGGAAAAAAGTATACACAACACCTGTATGAAAAAAAACACACAATCCTCCACTTTTCCAAGGGGCTTAAAAAACCCCAGCCCTCTCAAACAAAAGAAATTCAAATATTCAATGCTATTCAAATCTCCCGTCTCTTTTTCTTTCTTTCCTTTTTTAACCCCCTTTGTACTTTGCACTCCTGTAATTTTTTCTTTGCTTTAATCCCAGCCATCTCTTAGTTTATTTTTTTTAAAATTTTATTCCCTTCATTCTTTAAATATAGTCCCATTGTTTAGAGGTCAAGGCAACAGCTTGCCAGAAGGAAGCATGGTGAGTGCCTGGGTTGCAGGGGGAGCAGCGGCAGCAGCAGCCGAGAGGAGCAGCGGACGAGCAGTGGGACGAGGAGGTTTCTCTGCCTGTGGGTCAGGAACGCTGCCTTTCTCCTCTACACAGCTACAGGGGGGCCGGGGGGGTGAGCAGCGTAGGGAGGCTATGGCAAGGGGAGACATCATTTGGTGCTGCACCCAGTAAAATCTCAGTTCACAGAGATGCTTCCTCCTCTGCATTGTGTAAGAAGGGAGAAACCTGTCAGTGGGGTTTTCTGGGACTGGGGCTTGGACTTCCTAACTCACGATACCTGTATAGAGGATTTTTTTTCTGCCCTGCCTTTTTGTTTTGGGCTGAGGAAGTGAGATCCTGCTGGATAGCAAGACAAACAAGTGCTAGTTAAAGAGGGACAGCCCAGTGACAGAAAAACAGCCCCAGATCACTCTTGGACTCCTGTCCTCCTGCTGACGTGCTGAAGGTCAAGCAATGTGTTTGTGGAAGAGCCAAAGTTAGCAGCCTGTATTCCCAGTGCTCTGCTTTCACTGTACAGGCTTGATTTCCCAGAACACTTCCTTAGCTCCGGTTAACTTCAGTGAGAAGACGGTTGCAAAATATCTTTGACTAATCAGTACTGAGATGCTGCTGCTTCTCAGAACAGGTTTGTCAGTCATAAATGCCAGATCTGTGATGTGTGTGGTGCAGCTCAAGTTTGCAGACTCCTCCTGCACCGACACAAAAAGCTCAGCAATTCTGAAATTTAATTTCTCTTTGTGCCATGTGATTACAGATATATTCTGACTAGTTCTATTTCTCTTATGTATTAGTAGAAAGAAAAAAAAAAAAGGTTGGAAAAAAATATCTCTGTAGCATTATTTCTATAAAAATTCATTTCATATGCAAAGTGTTACACTGCTCTGGGAAAAGTGACACCAAAGGACTTATGTGTAATTATGTCTATGTGTTGTGCATATACAAACACACACATACACAGCGCCTGATGAGCTATGCTAATAAAGAGACATAAAGTGGACGTGACATTTACGCAATACAATAAACATAGGTCAGAAAATAAGTTGCCATGGGATCATTGGGAGCACAGGTATACATAGAGACCTTTACATGACCAGCAGTATTGCTAGTCCAGGGTATTGTCACCACACAAACACCCTTATGAACCCTTGTTCCCAGGAATATTTTAGACCTAGGCACAGCTCAATAGAAATGGGTATAAACCTTGAAGTTGAAGAGATTCTTTTGCCTTTGTCAGTTCTGTTATCTTGTGAGGTATCAGGTCCTTTTAAAAAAAATAAAAATCTGCTATGTTCTTGGTCCCTGAGATCACCTGGAGCAGTGAATAGATTAGTTGCATGCAGGCATAATAAATCACCTGTCTTTCATTAGCTTTCATTTTTCCACTTTCCTATGTCTTTGAATTTCCCAGTGTTCTGGTACCAGGGTCCCATCGCATCTGCTGGGAGAGGAGCAGGCAAGGCAGGAGTTGTGGAACAGCTACTTGCTCATACAAAGCTCCCATGCTTCTGTGTAGGAGACCCCAGCCCAAAGTGCAGCTCTCAAGCTTACCCGTTGAGTCCATGCTTTGTGCATGCCCTGTGTTGGTTGACCCAGGGAGACCAAACATCATTTAAAATACATGGAGATCAATGTGGAGGTACTGCCCCATGCGAATTTCCAGGTGGCCAGGAAATGCTGACAGATGAATGGCAAGAGGAGCATCTACTTTGTCCCACTTTGCCCACACTTACTTCAGACAACTGTCTCACACTTTGCTGCTTTTCATGAGATGCGGTCCCTAGTCCGAAGTCAACATGGGTAAAGTGGCCTGGCTTCACCTACCCCTGAAGAGGTATTCCCAGGGAAACACACTGGCCCCTGAAGGGATGCTTCCAGTCACTGGTGGTCTAGAGCAGCCAGATCCCCCCCTAGTTCTCCACATGGGACAGAACTGAGGCCAACATTTCCCCCAACCATCCCATGCCTCATCATTCTCCATATCAAACCATGGCTGGGGCTACCTCCCCAGGAAACCAGGGCTGGGCACCCTGCTTCACATTCCTTTTTGGCAAGATTTCCAACCTCCTCCTGGCCCAGCAAACCCTGGGTGGAAAGCACTCCTTTTGGGCACCTCATAGCTGGGTGCCAGGACCTCTCGCCTTGCATCTGTCTGCTGAGCATAGAGCAATTGCTGCTTGGACCCCTTCCTGTTGCCTCTCTCTCCCACCTGCCAAGCTCAGCCGGGCAGTGGTGAGTCAGGGGCCACACTTGCCCATTTCTCCACATTGTTTCACGTTCAGTTAAAAACAAAGCTGTCAGTAATTAACAAAACATGAGATATTTGAGAAACCAGATTTGCCAAGCTGCTATTTTAGCAAATCATAATGGTGTCGCTGCCAAAATCATCACTTCTCTTCTCCCCTCTGCCCCCCCTCTGGAGTCAGTGGTGTGCTGTGAAATTGAAAAACTCTGTGTGCAGGAAGAGAGGTTCAAAGAGAGCTGTGGTTTTTCAGTTTGTTATACTACCAATGCAAAACATGCCGTAAAAAAAATTAATGGCACCATCTAAAAAATTCTCGCTTCTTTGATTTTTTCTTAGTTTCTGAGTAATAATAATCAAGCCCGTCCTAATCAAACAAAGCAAGCACCTACCAAAGAGTTCTGTGAAAAAATTATCATTCTCTTCCTTGAAACAGAGGAAAATCCAGGCTGGCAGAATTGTTTAATTCATACAGTGTTGTTTGTAGGCCAGGAGTAAAGCACAGAGC
Source organism: Falco biarmicus (assembly GCF_023638135.1). Taxonomy (NCBI): domain Eukaryota; kingdom Metazoa; phylum Chordata; class Aves; order Falconiformes; family Falconidae; genus Falco; species Falco biarmicus. The sequence goes on from NC_079290.1 coordinate 99,326,055, forward strand.
TCCAAGGACTGGGACCAGCACATCAACTGCTGGGCTGCGATTCTGTTCCCTCCGGTGGGTGACCTTGTTGCAGGGTGGGCTCCCACCATCAAAAGTTATTATAGGCTTCATTCTGCACCACACTTATTTAGTGTTTTAAGATGTGCGTAAGTCTGGTGTCTCACAACCTGTAACCTCTCACCCTCTCACCAGAGCTGCTCAGTATTAGCCAAAACGAACCCTATACTCTATAAAACCTTATTGTCTAGATGTGTATGTGTTTAAAGAAGTTACATATTCAGCAGACTTCAGGCTTTGTTCTGAGTTCAACAGTGCTAGCAATCGACCTTGCTATTTCTAAGAAATGAGTCGGAAGTCAGGTACTGGACAGAATGAGATTCTCTCGTTTTGTTACAGGAACAAAGCCCTATGAGGTCAGACACTAAATAGGTTGGAAAAATGTCATATTAAAAGCCTGAGTCAAGATCTGTTTGAGTCATCAGAAATTTTCTGTCTGACTTCTGCGGATGCTGGATCAGGCTGTGAAAGAACATGATGATTTCACATGTCAGTATTCAAACTTCAGGATGTCAAAGTTAGGCTATTTACACTGCCCCGAGGCGTTTGGATCTGATAGCCCTGGTTTTCATATAACCCAGTCCAATAGGAGACAACTACTTTTAGAGACCATACAATAAACCTTGAGGAATTAATTCAATACTGGGATGCTAATGTTAAACTTACTGATGTAATGGATTAGCACATCTTTGTTGACTCATGGTGACATTTTCTAAAGTGCTTAAACAGCTGAAGGATACAAAACAATTAAAATGAATTTACCTCCCATTGAAAAAAGGAGGCCTTTTCAGAGGTGCCCAGTTTGGCTACCCTTTTCCCACTAGAAATGAGGGACAATTGAGTGTCAGCTTTCTAAAACTAGTTTTTAAAATCTCACCTTGACTTCTTTCTGTGGCCCATATTTTAGTATTTTTCCATACCAACACATTTATGGAAGCACCGTCACTCCATCTTGCTCTTCTAACAGGTACTTTCACCAAACACAGCAATACTGCAACACCCATGTAACCAAGATAGCTCCTCCAGTGCTGCAGCATCACACTTCTCAACATGTGAGACAACATCTATCCAGGGATTTGATGGAATTTCCTGGAGTACTTTAGCTTCTCTCCAGTTTCTCACTCTCCTCTTACTAGTTGTTTCTTATCACAGACAGCCCCTTAAAATACAGTCTGCCACCAGCTGTGAGTGCATATGTAGACACAAAGTTGCCTTATTATTCCTAAGAGTGACCCATCTCAGCTGAGAACTTTGCTGAATATTTTTATTCCATTGTGCTCCTTCATGGGGACTGTAGACACTCCATGTCCCTGATGTGCTGCTAATATGGGAGTTAACTTTTACAATTACTCTGACCTCTTCCTAGAGGCATTTGCATAATTATTTCACGCTAAGTAGAACAGCTTCATGTCTTGAGGAAGCTTCTTTGCACCATTTCCAACAGTGCACATGGGAGCCCTTGAGCCCCTTCTAGTGTTCCTTCAAAATTGGGTCTCACATCTGAAGGTATTGTTTAGCATGGTCACTTCTCCCCTTCCCTCCTCCCAGCACTAGCCCTCGACGGCAAGTTAGATATGCTCTGGGAGTGCCTGTTTGGTTGGGCATACCAGGTATTAAAGGCAGAGGGACCCCAGAGCTTGAGAAACCCACCAGACCTTTCATGTGAGGTAGGTCTCCAAGCAGCTCAACAGTTACACGGCTTAAATGGTTTTGCAGGTCAGCACAAACAAGCGTGGCCGTTGGAGGACTCTAGGTACCTCCACAGTTAGCAGGCAATTAGAGTCCGTGATGTTCAAACACTGAGGTTAGACAGTGCTCAGAGATGCTGTGTAGGCTGCTGCTGGTCCACACCAAAATATTGCTTCTTCTAGCCCAGCTCCAAGCGTGGCTGATTGGCTACCATGTCCATAACACATCTCAAGACTTATACTCCAACCCGGTTAAGGGAAAACAAGCTTGTTTAGCCTTAACATTTTTGGTAAACGGTGTTTGTTGTTTTTTGGGGTTTTTTTATTTATTTATTTTTTTAAATAAAATATTTAGACCATTTTGGCCAGGCAGGGAGTTACAAAGGTACAAGCAGTTCTGAACTGGAAGGAGAGAGGGAGGCAAATGCCTGTAAGGAAGATAACAGATGAACAGCTGAGAACATGCTGTGTTTGGTGATCTCTTAGTCCATATCAGCTGCAGCCAAAAGTGCTGTTTTACATCTGGTTACCACCTTTGTCTTCTAAAGAGCTCTGAGTCCCTTGGTGGATCTTAGCAGTTTCAAGATCTGCTATCTGCATATTCTACATTGGTTAGGTATACCATACCAGTAAGATATTCCTTACTGCTCCTCCCTCAGACACTCTGGAGACAGGAGACAGACGATTCCAGTCTGGATCCATTCCACTCCAATTATCCACTGTTTTTTTGTAACATATTTTTTATTTAAATAAATCAAGAGGTTCCATTTAGCACGTTGCGTTTGTCTTGGCATACACTTCACACATGCAGAAACTCTATATTAAGGCTTTCATACAGCCGTTAGTGAAAGAAAAGCCAAATGTATCCCTGGTGTAACTCTACTGATTTCAGTGAAGTTTCACCAGGGTATCCCTGTTCTGTTGATTTGTCCCCTTCTTTCTCATTCCAAAAGACAAAACCCAAGAAAATGTATGTTTGTATTTAGTTTGCAATGTATTCCCTGTATGATAAACATGTAATCTCCTGCACTTCATTGTCTGCTATATTGCTTGCCGGTTTATAGGAATGATTTTCACGTTTATATATCATTCTGGTTTTACAACAGGTGTTGTAACAACATAGATGTCGCAAGAACAAGCAGTGGGAAGTCAGGAAACATTAAACTTTAAGTCGCCGTTTGCCCCATGAACATAAGCCAGCAACCTTGAAGTGAGCCTGCTGGCACCAGCAAACGTAAGAGCAGCAGGAGTCACTTAGGTGATGAGTTGTGAGTGCCAGTCTCTGAGGATCAGTTCTTGGTGCTATTTCAATGTAAGGGTTGGAGCAGCAGCATCAGAGGTGAGAAGAAGCAGCTCAAATAGCAGGGTGTTGGTCTGTGTGAGACTCGTTGGTCTGGTGGCCAGGGTGGCCTGGCTTACGATGGGGTGCCTTGCATTGCCTGGGCTGTCCTGCCACGGCTCCATGTGTGCTTCAACAGGCGTCAAGAGATGTGCTGCTCCGAGCTGTATAAAACCCAGGTAGGCAGAGCAGTGCCTACTGCGAGGGTCAGTTCAGAAGAACTAAAACAGAGTGATGTCAGGCAAGGAGGTAAGACTTGGGCGAGCTCTCCTACACATTAATTTTTGCCTCTCTGCTGCTAAACATTTTATCAATGGCATCGATGGAAACACAGCTGCATTACCAGCTGAGTCTACCCTGACAAAAAGTCAGTGGGAGTGGTGAAGATGGCAGACCACCAGTCTAAGGCACCTGCTAAATCAGGTACAAGCAAATGATATGCCTGATGATACAAGCCTATATCTGCTAACAGAGCATTCCTCGCACCAAAGAGATGCACAGGCTACCTCAACAGTCACTGTCCAGAGGTGTGGTAGGTGACATGGCAGGTGGCATCTAAGGGTGCATCAGCCATTGTGGTGCTTAGTTTTATTAACAGAAAATATTGTTTCTCCTGCCATTGGTAGGTCTCCTTTGTATTTAATAGTGGCATGATCTCTGCAGTACTGTGTCTGTTCCTGGCTGTGAAGGCATGTTGAGCATTCCAAAAATATCCACTCAGGGGAATGATGGGCTCAGGGCACATGACTAGGGTACAGACCTGAAGGCAAGAGTGTGGTTATTATGTCAAGGAGAAGGTAAAAGACTTATTTATTCACCATCAAAACAGGAGGCAGAAACCTGAAAATGTGTGAGCTTTTCGGTTTAGCAGCTATATAATGACATTCTGTGGCTGGAAGTTGAAACCAGTCAAATTCAGAAGTGACATACAGATTTTTAACATTCAGGATAATGAAACAATGGAGTTGTTTCCCAAGGGCTATAATAGAGTGTACAGCATTGGAAAACTTTACAATCAAGAGAGAATGGTGTGTGTTGTTTTTTTGTTTTTGGGTTTTTTTTTGTGGTTTTTTTTTTGGTTTTGGTTTTTGTTTGTTTGTTTTTGTTTTTTGTTTTTGGGGGTTTTTTTGGTTTTTTTTTTTTCCCAAAAAGATATGCTCTAATTCAAGGAGGAATTAATTGATGCCAGTACTGCAGTCTGCGTGATATAGGAGACTACATTAAATGTAACTCTTGATGTTTTGGACATCTCCTACTGGCATAGAGGCCCAAAAGCATGACTGTACATCAATAAAAATAGTCTTATTTATTGCTAACACACACAGCAGTGGGCCAGGACTAACATTATTTGGCTAAGCATTCATATGCTGAGTATCCACAGGCAGTCACCTTGTGAGTCTCTGCTGGCCAAGGTGCTGTCAATCAAGCAGACATGTCAGCCCCTGTTTCTCCTTAGAATAGGCTGATCCTCAGTCCTGTTGACGCACTGCCTTCCTCCTCTCTGCCTCTTCTCATAAGGTTTTTAGATCTTGTCAAGTCCATGATGGTTTTCTGCTTTTTTCCCCTGCTGAATCTCTGATGATTTTACTTCTCTGCTTCAAACTGTTACTAACTGGTACTGACTCAACAAGCTCACCTCTGTGGTCCCTCTTTGTTTCTGCCTTCTTGCCTTGCACGGCTTAGTTGCTTATAAAAATCTCTTTACTTCCAGATTAAAGTGGGAATGACAGCTACAGCTCATCTCCATGAAAACTGAACCCTGAGTCACGTAAATAGTTCCAGTGGTACCTTTTGATTTTACAGTCAATGAGCATGCTAGGACACTAGCTGCTCCAAGACTTCCCTTCACAGGTGGCATCCCATGTGAACATATATCTTAATGGAAAGTGCCTGCTCATGCACGAGGGTTGCAAGCATACATGAAGAGATAAAAGGAATTGTTCCCACCTTACTTACCTCCATATAATGTGAGCCATGACTATGAAAAGCTGAAAAATCAGTAATTAAAAGCAAATTCTGCTGCTCTACACTAATACTGAGGGTATGTATGAGAGAATAAATATTCATTTACTCATAGAGGTAAGTGAAACTGTTAGATAAATAGACAGTAATAGGTACTGCTCTGCTCTTAGTTTCACATTTCATATCTGGCCTGATAACTTAACTACTCAGAAAACCCAAAGGCAGAGCTGTGGTTGGGCTAATGTATGTGCCAAAGTTCAAACATCTACACCAATTCTCTGAGGTGTTAGAACTGCCTAAAAAATGTAACAGAAAGTGTATTTCCTCCCCCCATTCTCTGTTATTCAAAACTTATTTACAAACCAAAATCCAGCAACTTCACTCTGGGCTCTTCAAGGGATATGTAACATTTTGGGCAAAATGTTGACAGAATGATAAACATTCTGCAAATGCCTTGTAGAATAGAAGTATTTTAACTATGGGGGTCTCCAGAATGTAAAGCAAAGGATTTTCTAGCACTGATAGCACATGAAGACATAGTCCTGCTTGTACTAAGGTTCTTAAGACACTTAAGCAGGTACTTAATGTCCTGATTCGTAAGCCTTTATAGCATGGCCCTATCCTGCGAGCTACACAGAACCTGTGCATGCGTCCCACTCAGCACTGCTAAGAGGCAATCAAAACTTCCTTCAGCTCTGGTGCAAGCCCTCGTTGGTGGATAAGCAAGTAATGTTTGTTCTGGCTGTAGTAGCTCTTTTAAATGTTATATATTGCAGTGTCTGGAAACTCCACTAATGGCTGTGTGTGAAACTGTGACAGATGGATTACAGAGATAGATAATGCTGGACATTTTTACGTTCTTGTAACCTGATCAAAAATTTTTCATTTTTATATCCATGGATAACTTCAAAGAGTAAAACAATAGGACACCCCCACGCCCAAACACTAGTAGAGATGCAAAAGAATCTAAGAAGACAATGAAATTAATCATACACACATCTACATCACCTTGAAATAAGATTCAAGTGAAGTTTCAGCAGGAATCACGCTTGGGGCTTGAGTGCCAGTCACACCAGCATGTACTGCTGGTATGCAGAGCTAAGAAGTGATTTTCCTTTTTTTACATGAAGCTCAAGGGATGCAAGAGAAGCAAATTCATCCCTTTTGCATTGCCTCGACTTTGATCATTCTGGTGGCACTGCTGCAGGTCCACAGCCCACGAGGCTTCACCTTGCCACCCCCCCTCACCGTTAACACGTTGGGATCTGCAGAACTGCCCATGCTTTTGCAGAAAGTTAGGGCACACCCCCAAGAGCCCTCCGAAAGCTCCCCATGGGAACCTTCTGCAGTGGGATGTGACATGCTTTCAGCCTGGCTCACAACTAAGAGCCCATCTGATGAATTTAGCTGAAAAGTCACTGATCTGAATGCCACTTCACATCTTTATGCTTATGAGTACCTTGTCTTCCTTCAGGTTGTGGAAGAGAAATACAACACATCTCTTCTTCTCTGTCTCCTCACCCAAAGAGCACCAGCGTGATTCACAGAAATTTGTAAATGTTTATATTTGTTCCTTTTTCTAAGAGTCGAAAAGATTACCGGGTAACTGCTCCCCAAGCAGGACGCTACTCCTGCTTCTAACAGGAAAAATTACAGGGCAGATCTGTACTAACTGTTTGCTGGTTTTGCTTTAAATTAAAGCACTTCCATTCTCAGAGAGACTGTTTCAATCTGGATGTTGAAGCAATGTTTGGGTTGTTTCTTATTTAAAAGTGCTCATCCATTCTCAGTCACGGCAGCAGGTCTGAGCACAGCATTACTTAGGTGTCCGCCTGGGGTGTGTATATGCACGCGTATGCATGTGTCCTATTTTTGAGCTATTTTAACTTATGCTTCATATTCTAGCGCTTTCTGATAAGTAGAGTTTATGTCAGAATAATTGGCCTGAGGATTTTTCTTTCCAGTCCAGTACATTTCTGAGGTACAGCTACATGGGAGATAATGGAAATGCCTCTAGAGTATCTGTCTGGCAAGGGAAATAGCAAGAGTAAGAAGTGAACACAAAACAGGGACCTTGTCAAAGAGTGTGCAAGTGAATCAGTCCAATCAGTCACTGTGGGTGACGTATCTGAACAAATTGAAGCTGACACAATGGTCAATTTGACTGGGGAAAGTATAATTTTGGATTAGGGTGAACACCTTTAATCTGTCAATTGTGGCAGTCTTAAACCTGTAATTGAAAGAGCACAGCACCGCTTTACTCCAGATGTCAGTCAAACCCATTCACCACCCTCTGATCGCTGATCAGTTTGCAGTCCCTTCTGTGTTTGCTTCTTAGACTCCTCTTTACTTCCTCTTTTAGACAAAATTCTTTGCTCTACTTTAAGAAAATCTCGATGTAATAAGGACAGCCCTTCAGAATAACACTTGGATTCACCTGATTTTCAAGCAGATGGTATTCAGGGCACAGGAAACAACAAAACAGAGTATCACCATGTGTTTAATTTTAGCTCTCACTCCCTGAATTGCTGTTTCAACCATAAAACACTATCTTATTTTTAGTCTGCTTGTGTGCCTGAATAGTGTCAGCCCTTGCCACTCCAGCATTGCAGTCACGCCTCTCCAGTGTAATTCAGAGTGGGGTAATTTCTGCCCTGGGAGCACTGCTCCCAGAAGGTGGTTGAGCTTCCAGCCCAGCTTACTTATTCCTCCTGTCCCAGTCTGGAACAGGTAAGCGAGTGATTTCCACAGGCGTCTTACCCATAGACTGGTCTGTGAAATACAGGGTGAGGATACCGACTCACGGGATGCAGGGATCTCTTAACAGCTTCAGGAGAAGAATTACTCCATCCCTACCCACTTGCAGGCAGATGGTTCTATGATTTATCAAGAGAAATGGTCCATATGCTGCTCACAATCTCCTGAGACTTTTACCCCAACATTACCTCTTCCAATGTTTAGATTAAAGCAACGTGAAACGGAGAATACAATTAGCCTGACCTTGCAATAAACAAACAGATAACAGAATGACTTGCTGTGTGAGAGGCTCTCCAGTTCTATTCAGCATCTCAGGCAAATTCAAGACGAGAGTTTCCTTATCTTTGCTCGTGCTGCAGGTAAGCCATGCCCCACACTAACAGCCTTCTCGGAATAGTGAACCTGACATTCTCCACAGCATTTTGAATTCTAGCCTCTTTAGTGTCATGGTTATGGCAGATACAGTTGTTTTAAATGTTTGCTGAGCCTCTTCTGTCGCAGCTGTAGAGGCAAAAGGAGAGAGAAGCCTCTTGTTATTCTTAACAGCAATCTCATCTTTGGGAGGCAGGCCACAGGGAAACACTGAAGAAAGGAGCAGATTCCCATCCCCTGGTAGGAGAAAATGCAGCAAAGGATTGAGGCAGCTAAGCAAACTCATTTCTTCAGCATGTGAGGTTGAAATAAACAGGCAAAGAAGCATCCCACCCTCCAGAGCTTCTCAAGAGTAAATCATCCAAACTATTAGTTATCTGTCCTCTACTCTGTCATTATTCTCTGCCTGTCAGCTCCTTGTAGGGGCTGTCTGTTCCATCCCTCTTGTGTTATTATGGTTGCCATGCCCTCCTCTCAGCAGCTCCTATCAGTTATAATGAAACAGTGAGGGAAAAAAACCCACAGTTGGGCTCCCAAATTACCAGGAATTAAAGGAACAACAACAAAATTGTTAAAAAATAAAACAAACCAAAACCAACAAACAGAATAAAAGGAAAACCAAAAAGAGAGAGTGAGAGAATTTTGCAGTCTGTAGATGATTTCTGCTTCTAGGATTACATACGTCATTAAGATTTATAGGCCAGTCCAGAGCTTAAATAGCAGATGTTTTCTCATTCTTTATCTTCCTAGCTAAGTCACAAGATTCCTTTTTAAGGAAATCTGCGTAACACACGCAATGAAAATAGACCAGGTCCTAAGATCAGCCCTTCTAACCAGCTCATAAAGGCTGAGCCGAAACATCCATCAACAAGAAGTTTCATTTCACCCTTCCACAACAGGAAGAAATGTGCTCACTAGGGTCTGATCTTGAAAATTTCAGATTAAATAGCAGAATAACAGAACTGAATTTTATCTCTTCTGGGCGTCCTCTGACTATGGTTATGAACACTTGAAGACTTTCTTGTATGAACAGTCAACTGCCTAGCAGGCTTCAGCTGCTGCACCCCATCCCAAGACCTGGGTTTCTGAGCTTTAATCAAAAGAGGACTCTAATCAAAGTACTACTCCAAATAATATCACTGCTATACATCTTTATAAAGCACAACCTGTTAGTGCTCTGCTGCAGTCACCCAAACTTATCAAATTGATGTCACTTCCACACTCATAAGAGCCCTTCTGGGCTTTTTACATATGCAGTCACAGAACTGAAACCACTTTGAAGGATCTACTTTTCTAACCATTGCATCCCTTTGGATTCAAATCAGTGGCGACTTTTTTCCAAGCTGTTTGCAAGCTATTTGCATGTGCCATCATCTGTGGTGGAGGTGGAAGGGAAAAATCAAACCAAACAAAATATCCCAAAAAGCTTGAATTCTGAACTTTATTCTTTTGTTCTTGACATCAGAAACACCTGCTGATTCAGAACTAAATATCCTTTCCATCCTGTAACATACTTCCAACACATAACCATTGCACATGTTTACAACCACTACAACTTTTGCATGTACTGTTCAGTCTTTCCAGTCAGTGTAATTGGACTGAATAGGGATCCCACATTCGCCCAAGCCAGCTGAGTCAAGGTCTGACCTTGGGAGTGTTTCTAAGTCTGGGACCACAGGATAGCTTGTATGTGAAGATCCCCTTCTGGGCTGTTCTTCCCAATTCTCCTCCAGGCCTTGCAAGCACTACCGAGACCACTCATGCCTGAACAACCTACTCAAAACCATGCACCTCCAGGGTGATGGATTCACTTTAGAATCAAAAGTAATTAAGAGAAAAAGGAATACAGATTTGCACAGCAACTTCAGTCTCAAACCACACAAGTGTTACAGCTCTTCCAGCAAATCATAAAAAGCCTTCATAATCCTTGCAGTGTCAATGGCCTCTTCTTTGGAGTCTATGGGACCTCCTTGCCACTGCAGATGTTGAGGCACAGAATGAAAGAAACCTCGTCCCTTTTCCCGAGATCTCAGTTTCTTACACCAACCACCCTGCTTCTCGGCATCTTCAGGCAATTAAAGCCCAAACCCCATTGCAGATGAACTGGAACAACCAGTTCCCTTGAGCTTGCCTGCCCTGATTAGCAAATCTTTTGCTCTGAGAAATACCGCTGCTGACCCCCACAGCAGCTGTGATGGTGAGGTACCATGTAAGACTTTAATTATAAGCACTGCCCTGCACAAGTGTTGTGTAAGCATCACTCCTCCCAGTGCACCTCTACACCCAAGGGCGCTGCTCATTTGCTGCTAGTCCAGAGCTTCAGAGCACCGAAGTCACAGCACCTGCCTGCTCCCTCAGCTAGATCACAGCCAACAGTAACTGCAGGAAACCTGAAGAGCCTCTATTTCATAAATAACTACAGGCCTGTCAGCCTGACCCTGGTCAGGGAAGGTCATGGAGCAGATCACCTTGAGTGCCATCATGCACCATGTGCAGGACAACTGGGGGATCAGGCCCAGCCAGCATGGGTTTAGGAAAGGCAGGTCCTGCTCGATGAACCTGATCTCCTTCTATGACAAGGTGACCTGCTCAGTGGGTGAGGGAAAGGCTGTGGATGTTGCCTGCCTCGGCTTTGGTAAAGCTTTTGACACCATCTCCTACAGCATTCTCCTGGAGAAACTGGCTGCTCATGGTGTGGACAGGCATACACTTCACTGGGTAAATAACTGGCTGGATGGCCAAGCCCAAAGAGCGGTGGTGAATGGAGTGACATCTTGGTCACAAGTGGTGTTCCCCAGGGCTCAGTGTTGGGGCCAGGCCTATTTAATATCTTTATCATCAATCTGGATGAGGGGATCAAGTGCACCCTCAGTAAGTTTGCAGATGACACCAAGTTGGGCAGGAGTGTTGATCTGCTTGAGGGTAAGGTGGCTCTACAGCAGGTTCTGGACAGGCTGGATCAATGGGCCAAGGCCAGTTGTATGCGGTTCAACAAGGAGAAAGGCTAGGTCCTGCACTTGGGTCACAACAACTCCCCGCAATGCTACAGGCTTGGGGAAGAGTGGCTGGGAAGCTGCCTGGCAGAAAAGGACCTGGGGGTGTTGGCCAACAGTTGGCTGAACGTGAGCCAGCAGTGTGCCCAGGTGGCCAAAAAGGCCAACAGCGTCATGGCTTGTATCAGAAATAGTATGGCCAGCAGGGCCAGGGCAGTGATCGTACCCCTGTACTCATGACAGGTCAGGTTAAAAAAGAGACAAGACCAAAGACAAGACTGGAAACAACCAAACAACTATGACAGCTGGGAAAGCCATCCAGAAAACAAACCACCTACAACATAGGAGATGTCTCCTCCATCCAGGAGACAGTGCCAGGGACAAAACTAGAGGCAGGCACTTGTTTCCCACTGTATTTACCACTGGTGCACCCTCACCTTGAATACTGTGTGCAGTTCTGGGATCCACAATTTCAAAAGGATGTTAAGGCCCTTGAATGCATCCAGAGCATGGCACCAAACCTGTGTCTTGGCAGTGGGTGCTCCAAAGACCTGGGACCCTGGAAACAGCTCTGCATCCCAGTTCTTATGGCTGCTACCACTGGCTCCGCTGGAGATGAGGATGGAGAGCTCTGCAGTGCTCCTCCAGAAAGCATTCCCTTGCTCTTGCCACTGCTCTCCAGCTGAGAAGGCCTGATAGCCTCAGGCACCTCCAGCTCTTGCTGGTTCTTCTCCTCTCCAGCAGCCTTCTTCAGCCTCTGGTCTTCCTCCCTCCCTCAGCCCCCTCCAAGTAATTCCGATGGCTCCTCTAGGGCTTCCTCTTGCATACCTGTGGGATGCCCCCTTTATCCTGCCCCTGGGCCTTGTGACTGCTGTGCTGCCAGCTGGTGGTACTGACACAGGGATGACGGTCCCCCCACATACAACCCCACCTGCTGCCCCTCTGCCTAGCATCCCTGGGAGGAAGGCCTGTGGGGCGCTGGCCTAGAGAGAGCCCCTGTTCCCTGGAGGCTCAGGGGGCTGTCCTTGCCCTTGGTGGCCATGCACAGGGCACAGCTGCTGGGTGTCCCTGTTAATTCAGCTGTATGTTCAGACTGTGTAAATACAGACATTTGTATCATAGGCATTCATTTGGTTTTGGGGAGGCCAAAGGCCAAAACCAGAGTTTGCTTCCTTCTGCATTAGCTCCACAGGGGTGTAGGGAGCACACACGTTTTCCTCACCATTCCCTAGCAATGTACTAAGGGACATTTGCTGCCACACTGTTGATGGTGAGGTCTTCCGCTTGGAAAGAAGTATTGGTTAGTGTTCCTGACTTTTTCCTTCACTTCAAGAACTCTTTTCTTCCTTTGGCCTTTGTGCTTGATATCTTTCTTGAAAGCAATGGCAGCTCTCTCACCCTTTGTCTTGCTTCTTCCAGTCATCTTCTATAGGCCCTCCAAGTCCCTAACTGACTGCTTAGTCTTTGCCTTCACCCCAGATGAAATTTATCTTTCTTGAGCTTAAGAAATGAGAAACGCCAGTAGCAGTACATAGAGTTCTCACCAGGGCTTTGCACAATGCTGCCTTTCCTCCAAAAATATCTTGCCTGACACACAGGAAGGTATTTGCCTACCATTGGTCAGGTTCTACTGTCCATGCTGTTTTTCCATCCTCCCAAGGCCAGCCCATACTCCTGGTCTCTGCTTCATCCAGGTGTTTCCTTCTCCAAGCTCCCCCTCCATCCAGCCACCTCTCCCACCCTTCTCAGGGCTATTTAATCACTTTGTGGGAACAAGCTACAGCTGCACATCGTCCATGTCAATCAACCCACTGCCTTCATTCCTCTACATTTGCCTGTATCACACTGGTGGGTTGTAGTCACCCTGTAATCTACTTATGCCTCCAAGAACACTTACCTACTCCTGTGTTTCCAAAGTGGAGCAGAAAGTCATGGTGCTCCACCTGACACTGTGTTACCTACTTCTACCCTGCAGTTCTTCATGCATGGTTGATGTAGGGGCTATCTCTTCTGTCAGAGCTTTGGTTGGTATGGAGTATAGTGGCCACAGAAGTATAACATGAGATACAGCTTTTTCTGGTTTGTGGATGGCATCAAATCCAGAATATGATGGGGACAATGAAGGAAACCTACATATCTTAAACAATTTTTTTTTTTTTAAATCTAAATTTAAAATACCTCATCATAAACTTCATTGTTTTGTACGTTTGACGACATCAAAGCATGAAGGGTAGAGCCTGAGAGATGTGTTCAAGGAGGCTTCTACTCATCAGTAGCCTGCTGGAGTCTAGCTCCATGCAGTCAGGACCAAGCAGATCCAGCCTTCCACTGGCCAGGTGAGCAACGGATGCACTGTGTGGGTGGGCTCTGAGCACGAAGCTGGTAGTCTCAGTCTAGTCACTTTAGAAATGGATATCTTCTCCTAGGAAAGGAAATGACCACAGCTGGCATTACTTGAGCTGCCAAATTGAAACTTCCAAAACTTTTATTTTGGAAGTGTCATTGGAGAAAGTGCCAGATCCACCCAGACACTGAAAAAGCTGCAAGAGATGCAACACTGGAGGGTCGGTGTGATGCAGTTTGTGATGCTGCTGCCTGTGGGGATAAGTGTTACTCTCCAGGAGTGTGAAGACAGGTCACTGAGGTTTTAAATGAATTCTACAGGTGTTTAATAAAGAGGGAAGTTGTTGCTGATCGTGCTGATATTGGTAAGGAGTTGGCTGGCCAGGTGGTCATCTGACACTACAAGGCAGCTGCCTCTCTGTAAGAGTCCCTGTGTGCCTGTAACAGAACTGCAAAGAAGGACTGAGGATTCGGCTTTTTATACGCCTACCTGAAACCACTTGAGAATGTCAGTGTGATGAAATTACTGATGATGTTATTCAGATACAAAGGAACTTCATTGTTTGTTTGTTGAGGGTTTTTTTTTTGTAAATTGATAAATGAAACTACAAAAAACACTCTTCTAGCATACACTCGGTAATTAGTTTGCAAAACTGGTGCAATTAGTGCAGAAAGCTGCCAGCGTATGTCTATTCGGTTAAAGAATCTCAACATTTTGATGCCAGCTCAGTGGGAAGAGACAACCAGCCCAAACATGGATCTGGTGGATCAGCTGGCAGTAAGGCTAGAGCTGAATGCCCTTGCCATGGGTGCCCCCTGTCCAGAGGGCTTTTAGAAAGAAGACAGGCTTTAAGGGGCCGGGAGCTCAAACGATGTGGAGTTTGTAAGCTAAAACCTGTGTTTTGAGTTACACCTTGAGTTATGAAGTGGTAGCCAGTGCTTTTTCAGACCATGTGTTCCTCTTTGCAAAGGACCCCAAAAGGCAAATGCATGCTGAAGTAGCACATCCTGAAATAATTTGCTGTAGCTGTACTAATTGCATTCCTGTACTGTGAGGGAACACCGTATGGGAGTGCAATCCCATCAGTTGGTCCCCACAATTTCAAAAGGATGTTAAGGCCCTTAAATGCATACAGAGCACGACACCAAAGCTGGTGAGGACGCTGGAAGACATGTCCAGTGAGGAGCAGCTGGGGACACTGGGTTTGTCTAGTTTGGAGAGAAGGAGGCTGAGGGGTGACCTCAGTTTCCTGACCTTAGAAACCCTTACAGTTTCCTGAGGAGGGAAAGGGGAGAGGGAGATGCTAATGTCTTCTCCCTGGGATCCAGTGGCAGAACATGTGGGAATGGCTCAAAGCTGTATCCCTCAGGGGAGGTTTGGACTTGACACAAAGAAGCATTTCTTTACCAAGAGGGTGCTCAGACCCTGGCACAGGCTTCCTAGCGAGGTGGTGAATGCCCAGTGCCAGTCAGTGTTGAGGAGGTATTTGGACATTGCCCTTAATAACATGCTATAACTTTAGGTCAGCCCTGAAGCAGTCAGGCAGTTGGACTCGATTGTTTTAGGCCCTTTCCAACTCATCTCTTCTCTTCTATTCCATTCCACCTACCACACAGCTCAGAGGTGGATCCCAGGCCTGAGCTGGAAGGGGGCTCTTGGGCCCCTGGGAAGATGTGTGAAAGGAGGTCCCAGGTTAGGCTGGTCATGACCATTAAGACTTATTAGTGCCCTCAGGGTACTAGATGACATCTATCATGGGGCATTGACCTGTCCACCTTTAGGTCTGCCAGCGAGGCACGTCAGTTAGGCTGACCTCCCTATATCACCCATGGCAGATATTCAGATTCACTTGGACAATTGAGTGTGGATGTGCTTAGATTAGCTGGCTGGTGTGGTGATCCCAGTGCAGGCCTCACTGCCTGACCCGCTGCCTGACCTGCTCTGCAGGATTTTGCTTTAGGTAGACTCCACTCTCGCTTTAATCTTGTGAGTCCCAAAGTTTGCTCAGTCCTTCCTAGAGCAAGTCACCCTCTGATTCTTGTCTTTAACCTCTTTCCCATGTATCTGCATAGCAGCTTAATGAACTGTCTGTGGTGTCAGTCCATCCAAGCTGTTCCACTATGTCATGATCAAGTAAAGAAAAGGCGTTTTAAAACTCTGAAGTCAGTGCTGTGTGCTAACTGGATGTGTCCTTTGGAAAATATTTGCACTGTTTGTTGTTGATGTGAAAGTTCTTTTGATACTTTGTATGCTGATTTTAGCTCTTCAGGATTCCCTCCCTCTTTGGCTTCCCTGAAGAAATGTGCTGTACAGGCTAATATGAGCCTTCAGCTGAGCTCCAGTCCAGTACTTTTCTGTATTAGGCAAAAATGTTGTTTTCATTACCAATCTTTAATCCTTTAAAAAAAAAAAACAAACCCTGCAAATGAAACTGTTTCTCATAAAGTCCACATTGCATAAACTGTTGCCACAGGTCCTGGGAACAACAGCCAGTCCACACATGGACTGCGCCACAAAAGCAACAGCTCTTAGTGGTCAGGCCAGGGCAGAACAAGGACGTTCTCACTTCAAGGGACAGATGGTATCTATTTAGCTCAGCATTCTTCCACTAAGGCTGTTTTAACGCCCAGATCATTTTTATCAGCTTCTTATCACATTTGGGAGCCCAGCATGCTTCTGATGGAGGCTGTGTAAGTGCTTCCCAGAGTGCTGTAGTTTCAGGGTTCAAGGCAACATACCAGCATGAAGAGGAGGTGTGTGGATGTGGAGGGGGGGAATAAAAACAACCCCATGCCATGTTTGCTGATTTTGAAATGTTCTTGGATGAATTTCCAGGTAGAATATAGATACAAGAATGTGGGAGGCCTCCGCCATCCATACTCAGTTTTGCTGTACGTTCAGGGCCAGACTGTGAGCCTTTAACTCATCTGTGTCTGTGCAGTCTTTTGTAGGCTGACGTGAATGAGGTCTGCCAGTGCTCTGAACAACACAGAGATGCCTTCCTGGCATCTGTAGTGTGGTATTAAGCCCAAGCTATCCTGGCTCACATCTGACTGCAAAATTCAGTGTAGACATGCAACTTAGCCTGGCACCCACTCCTAGGAATGGTTCCCTTCCCAGATACTTCTGTTGTGAGGACAAGGTGTTACTCATCCTCACTATGCGTATCGCCGGGTGCCTTACTGTTAGACTGTCAGGCAGAGCTGTCATCTGAAAGCTCCAGTGCAGTGAGGTGATACAGCCCTGTGTCAGTCCTCTTGAACTGTGAAAGTACCACATGCGAAACTAGGAGCGTGACATCTGCACAGTGTAGCATGCACCAAAGCACCGCGATGTAAAGAACGGGAGGGCGTTCAGAGAGAGCAGAGAGGAAAGTGTGGGACACCTATGAAAGGCAAAGAAAAGTCTCTCTCTCCCTTTCTTTCTTCACCAGGGAACTGGCTCACACAGTACTACAATAACAAGCACTGGCAGGCTGCCCAGCATCACTGTACTCTGGCTGTAAGTGAACTGTGAGGCTCAAGCAATCTTCTGGGAAAAGTTCACACCGAATGTATGTTACGTTTTTCCCTCATTGTTTTTGGTTTGGATGGGTTTTGTTTGTTGTTGGTTTTTTTTTTGGTTTTTTTTTCCCGCAATCCAGTCTATTATATTCCTTCTCTGTTGCATTATGGATTTCTTTAAGATCCCCAGGAGCTGGCCTTTGAAAAAACCAAACACTGAATAATCGAACAGATCTGTTTTTTAACATTACACAGGTAAACTAGTAATCCCCCTCTCAGACACAGCCCTTAGAATAAAACAAGGGCCACAACTTATGAAATGGTGGGGATTTCTGTTGCTGGGAATTTGTTTGCTTGGGATTTCTCAGCTAAAACCAAGAAGTTAAGTGAAAGAAGTGTGTTATTAAGACACTATCATTATCCAGGCAATGTATATCTTCCATGGAGTGGAAGCCAAAGCAGAACAGACTTGACACTAGTAGTGCAGTAAAACGAAAAATGTTCCAAAGTGCATGTCCTGTGTTTGACCTGCACCCTTCAAAGCAAGTCTGATGTGGTTTTATGTGATAGTCCTGGTCACCTCGAAGATGCCAACTGTAACTCCCAATGTAAATTTAATGGGTTCACAAGGATTTAATAGAAGTACATGAATCTGTAGTGCTTCAATAGTGAAGGGAGGAGTCCCTCGTTCTGTCCTGAAGGCAATAAAAAGATGAATTCATTTATTTTTGACTGTTCTCAAAGTGGCTCTTACAGGCTCATAAAAAGACAAATTTTCTAAGTTCACAAAAACTGTGAACACACTGGATATAATTTGTCCAACAAATCAGACCATGGACAGTCAGTTGGAAACTGGGGAACAAAAGGGGGCCCATTATACATAACCAGCCAAACAGGTGTTCCCCATTGCCCTGCAAATACAGATACTGTTCATTTATAATTTCTGTTGTTTTTTACTAATTAATTCTATTGTACTAGTGCCTAGAGGCCTTTGCTAAGCTCTGTGTGGCGTTGTTTGAGATGCTGTACCTATGCATAGGAAGGCTTAGGAGGTTAACTGAGGGTTTTGCAGATGTGATGGCATGGTCCAGACAGCCAACTCGCAGCAAACATGAAACAGTTCATTCAGCTTTAATCTGCAGTGGTATTGAGCTCCTGTAATTCTCGGAGACCTTAGTAGGAGTTTTGGGTGTTCGACACTTTTGAAAACCAGACTGGAGTTGCTTGCTATGCTTCTGACAAAAGGTCCTTAGAAATTAGAGAGAGAAAAGACTTATAAGGTTATCAGGCCAAATTCATCCCAGAAGAAAACCCATTGAAGTCAATGGAATTTCATTGGGGATGGATTTACCATAGAAAGATTGTTCCCTGTAGTATATTTAGAAGTGCTTTGTCCTATACAGTTTTAATTAGCTCTACATTAGTCAAGGTACTGTACCATTGTTTCAATCAGCTACCCTTGCAGAGAACTGTCTCTAGCTATCCTTGTCCATGTTTCCCCTCCCACCCCCATCTCTTGCTGCCTCATTCTCATCCCCTCATTTTTTCATGTCTAATTTGGCTAATGAATTTCTCAGACAGAGCCTTCTTTCATGTTTGAGAAGAACCTAGCCTGTATTGAGGTTAAAAGAAAGAAAAAAAAAACCCCACAACCCACCAACAACTGAAAACCACAAAAAAAGACCAGGAAGAGAGAGCAAAATCTGCTATTGAGAAAAGCAAAGGTGTTTATGAAGCCTGAAGCTTTCCTTTGTCCCTCCATCAATCCACATATAGCGAGGCTACAGTTTTTCACAACATATTCTGCATTAAGATGAACATGGGTACTTTAGTCTTGACTTCCCAGTTTCATCACTGACTCACTGCATTGTTAGAGCAAGTGGCTTCATTTTTCAAATCTCAGCTTTACCACTATTGCAATAGCCATAGTCATGCCCATGTAAAGAATTTCTCAAGTTACTTCAGAGAAATCAGGAAAACATGTTAAGTTCCATAGTGGAAAAGCACAGTAATACAAGGCAAATGACAGTTGCCATCAGTACTACTGTCTTTTTTTTTTTTTTTTTTTCCCCAATCATTCTAGCACAAACATTCATCTTTTCTCTGAATCTTGCCCCATTATTTTTTTATACCTTCTGTAATGAAAGTTCTGACAACATTATAAGGAATCTGTACTCTCTCCCTGCTTTCAGTCATATAATTACAACTAAAACAACTGTGTTGAGAATATCTGCAGAAACCGTGGGTTCAGTGCTGCCTTCTGCTAAAGAAAAAAATGTCCACAACTAAGAAACAGATTCTAAAACCACATTGGACAAGTTACTAAATCCCATCTACGTAAAGACGTGTGTGTTCACTTCTGAGTCACTGTATCATTTGACCACGCAAGAAGCAAGACAGTTTGCTTGTGGAATGTCAGGAAGACCAGAATATAATTAAAAAACAGCTATGTTTTCAGTTTTCTTAATGCTCTTCTAAAACAGGAACACACTCACTTTAAAATTAACCACAGAACCTAATTAAACTTCTGATCGTGCCGGGAGGGTTCCATGTTGTCTTCCTGTGGTCATTTCGTCAGCCAGGGCTTTTCATGTAAGAATGTGCTGCATGCATGTCACAGCATGGGATCTCATCACAGACACCTGCTCTCAGCCTGTGAACACAGATTTTAATCCCCCTCCCCGGCAAAAATGATGACAGAAGGGCATATTATTTAATTACTCATGCATGGTCTCCAAGACAGGGTCCACAGCTCCGCTTGTTTCATATGGCTTGTGCTATTTTTGGGGGGTGATCAAATAGGATGGTTGTTAAAAAAGGAGAAAGCTTCACCACAGCCTTCTCCTTGCTGTTTGATGAGAATGATAGATGAGGAGATTGGCAAGATGAGAACAGTTAGAACAGGAACCGAAGAAAATCTAGGTACAGTAAATATAGTCATAAAAATTATTTGTGATTTCTTTAGCTCTCACTGTGAAGGTATGTAAGCTAAGCTGCACTGTGTTGCTTCACTCTCCTCCACTACAAGACCATGGAGCCAGCAAAAATTAGTTGTGATAGCCTGCTCTAATGTACTGAAGAAGGTGAAACCAACTTAAACGTACTAAAGCCTTCATCTGAGTTAGACATGCATTAGTAGTTATGTTTCACTCAAATGCCAGAAGGGGAGAAAAAACAGGTGGAAGACAAAAGAAGTATGAACGTTTAGCTCTGCTGAAACAATACAATTATTAAATCACTTCAGTCAAAACCTTTCAGCACTTCCTACAAAATCCTATCATGGACCAAAGCAAAGCAAAACTAAATGAAATGTTACATATTGTATCCGGCAAGCAACCACCATACTTGCATTCCTACTGCCCTCAGCAGCACCTGCATTCTTTGATCACAGTCCTTTTATGTGCTACGCGGCATACAAAAGACCAAGCCAGCAATTAGCCATTCTAGCACTGGGTCCTGAAATCTCCGCAAATGCTTCAGCCCTTTAATGAATTCCTAAATAGAAGGAAGTTGCAAACAAAGTTCAGCTTGTGTATTTTATGCCAGGTTCCCACAGTACTGTAGGTTCTTAGAGCTTAATTAATGACACTTGCATCCTGTATGCCTTCCAGAGTTTTAGTGGAAATTTTACTGGTCACTTCAAACTCTGACATCTTTTGGACAATTGTCCTCAGAATATTGGGCAACGTCCCCAGTCTTTAGAAGGAAAAGACAAGGCTTTGCTGCTAATCATGACTCATCTGTATCAACAGGATGGGCAAAAACTGGGGGGACAAAATGTGCATCATTTAAAGTAAACTACTCATCAGAAATCCTATGCATTGTACAGGAACCAAAACGGACGATGAAAATGAAAACCACAGCCTAATATACCAGCATTTGGGAACTCTGCCAATGCCCCTAATTAAAATTTTGTACTAATCTCTTCAGGGAATCGAAGAAATTCTTTCAGAAAATGGAACATTCTTCTGTGCACATCCAACTACTTACCCTGTAAGAGGGAATATAAAGGAGATTGTATACGATCAGACAGAGGTCAGTGGAGTGGAAAGGACAGTGTGAAAGCTACAGGAAATGAGCCATCTATGAATAAAAATACTGGAATCCCTTCTTGAACCCTGACTCACATCATATATGATTTTCCTGGTCCTGGTCTAAGGATCATTACATCAATGGAAAGACTTAATTAATTTTAGTGGGGTTTTAATCAGTTTCCAAAACAGAAGAATATGAAATAGGTATTTAAAATTACAAGGTACATCAACATGTCCTTTCCCTTTTCCTTTTGTCCTACCATCATTAGAGAGCTTGGTGAGAGTGGTTTGAGATGAATGAGGAGTGTAGAGGCTGGACTGGAGAGGGTCTAAGAAAGCACCTGACATTGGCTTATAGGCAATAAACAACACATTCAGTGCTGTTAGAGATGCAATTACAGATGAAAGGAAGGAAAGAGTTGGTAATTGGTTGGTAACTGGAGAGGGGAGGGGTGCTGATATGTAAGTATTTCTAAGAAGGGAAAGACAAAATCCGCTTTATTGTTCGTAAAAAAGAGCCAGAGTGAGGTTTTAAGAAGAAAAATAGGGTGATTCGCAGGTGTGAAGGGGAGGGGAATAAGGTAACTAGAGCAAGCTTACAATGCTAAGTTAGAATCTCATCCATCTGGATGGAAAAAGAGACAAGGTAGGTAGGAGGCATGAGGAGAGTCACAAAGAGCAGGGAAACATCATAATACTTTATCAGTTTTCTCTTTGGAGAAACCAGCAGGGTCCTCTAAAGAAAAATAAGTAAAGGCAGTAGGAGAGAACTACCAAAGATGAATCTAGGCTGGCTCTGCACTAAGTAAATCTTCTGTTTAGTTATGCAACTGAGCCTTATAAGTCAAGCAGTCCTATCCTGAGCTTGAGTTACTCAAATCTAAGGCTTTTGTTTGGCCAACATGGAGCTACAAGATTTAATCATTGATTGTCTTACACCTTCCATAGCCCCTGAGACTCATCCAAACTGGCTGAACCTAGCTAAAGGGAAATGGAGGCACCAGCATGTATGGCATCCACGCTTTGCATGGCCACAAATGACTACGTCAAATCAAGAGAGTGGGGACTCGGTTCCTTCGGCTAATTCTCCCAAGTGAACGAGATCTGCAATGAACGCAGAGGACCTTAGCACTGACTCACTTGTCATTTGCAGAGCTTTTCCTCTGGGTTAGAAACAAACAAAACTTCCTCTCTGCTACCTTTTTCTAAAGGATCTTTCTGTGACTAAGCCATTTATGTATCTATATTACATGTAATTCTTGGACGTCAGATGAGATAACAGGTAATCCTCATAAAGGATTTGTGGTATTATAGATTACAGCTTCCATTTGTGTGTTGTATGCATTGCCTTCGAGAGGTCCTAAGTGATGCTGTAAGATCTCTGCATTCAGATATAAGATATCTGCATTCAGCACTGCCTTATTATAGGTTTAGAAACACCAACAACCCAGTTAAGCGACCAGCTGTTCCGATCTTGCTGTTCTCTTAACCTGTGCAAAGGTAAAATACTATTGTGGTCAGTGGGATCCTTGCCAGGGTAACAAGATTTAAACCATTTTCCTTGTATTTCTTCACCTTCCATTTCGCTATAAAATAAAGTGATTGCTTAGCAAACAGAACAGTTTATTCCAGAAAGAAATCACCTTTGTTTCAACCATAGTTTGTACAAACCAGAAAGGTACTTAATTACTGTGCTGTTGTTTGGGTTTTTGGTTTTCTGTTTTTTTGGTTTTTGTTGTTTTTTTTTTAATATCTAAACCCCAGTTGATGCAACCAGTAGGAGTCTTGACATTGGATTTTACTTACAGCTCAGGGCCCTACCTAGGGTTTAAATAGTTCTGTGAATCTGCCTGAAGGTGCCCTCGGTGGGCATCTCCCAGGAAAAAAACTGAACAGTTACAGCTGAACTGCTGCTCCAGAACTCCGTTTCTCCACCAGGAGAATGAATATGGCATTAATACTTCCAGGAGGCAATAATCACTAGGAAGATCTTAAGTTGTGTTTCCTGCTGTGCAACGCACGCTCTTCTGATGAAGAAACTGAATGATTTGGGGAAACACAGAGGAGCTATGCTCAGCAGCTTCACAATATGGGTGTTCTGATACAAGGCCAAGTTTGGCTCCCAAGCCTGGAAAACAATATAACCGATCTCTGTGATTCCGGAGGGTGTGAAACACTACGCACACAACAGTATATCCTGCTCAGCACATGTGGGCTATCCCTAGAAGAAATGTGGCTGATGATAAACTCCGGTGACATTAATACAGATGTCATGTACAATGTTCTTTTGCCTAATTATTACTGTATTGATGTTTCTTGAATCCTACAGCGATCATTTTTTAATTTCCTCTCTGATGAGAGCATTTAGTAGGGTGGGGAAATTTATGTTTGCTCTCCAATGATGGTACGTCAATCTCTATGGCAAAAATCTGCATTTTCTAGCCTCACCCCAGGGACGTTTTTGCCTGCTGCAGCTGAGCTCCTGAATGGATCAGCAACGTGCAACCAACAACAGCCATTTCCAGTGTGGAGCAATGATCTACGCCTTCAGAGAAGTCTAGGCACCTCTGGATTGCAACTACTTGGAAAGAGAGAGTGAAGTATGTAGCATAATTCTGCTGCGTACAAGCAGGCAAATATCTAATGGAAATACACCTTTAGCAGCTTGCGTCTGTGATTTAGGATGTCACAGATCTCAGCTGTGTTGTCTTTCTGACTCCCCTGGCTGTGTTGAAATCACCGCTGTGACAGCCAAGATGAAGTAGCTGACTGTGTGAGCATTCCTCGTCCTTTCCAATACACAGCAAAACTACTTAGCTTAAATCACCACTGACGGGAACTAACTTCTTAAACAGGTTTGAACTTGATCCTCGTTGAGCACATCTGACTGTGCCCCAGATTGCCTAGTTCAGCTCAAAGCCAGCACATGTACCCTATTATCAGCAGCAGCGGCTCTACATCAGTCAGCAGCTGGCAGGCGAGCCCTCGGGGACTTTTCTAGCTAAGGCTGGTGCAGCCCTATGGCTGCTTCGATATATTCTCTGTGCGCAAAACAGGACGTATCTCTGCGCAAATTGCTGTTGTTGCACAATGGGTGTCATTGATAGCAGGAAAGGGACAATGCTTGGGAGCTGGACATGTTGTTCAAACATCATTCCAGTCTTTTTATATACTCTGATTAAGGGCCTTTACTTAGAACTGCCATCATGCTGCTGCTGGCTACTTGGAGTGCACTGAGAATATCTGAAATCTCTTTTTACCCGTCTTTGAAGGGTGAATTGAGCTGTATGGCAGTGCCTGAATTTCTAGAGTCTGTGACATTTTCTGTAGATTCTTCATGTAGAGTCTGGCTTATCCGCAATCAAATACACACACATCCACCTACACAGACGGGTACCACCGTAGCAGCCATCTTTTCAGGCACTACATACATTTTCACTATTAGCCCATTCAGTTTCTCCACTACATTTCCAGGTCACAACCCCGCTGTTGTCAGCAATACTTAGCCCTTGACTCCCTAGCAGTATTTCTTCAGCAGTGGCAGGCAGGGCTGTTAGGCAATGAGGAAATCTAAAACAAAGGAAAACTGTTACAAGGAGAATATGGGACAGAGAGAGGAGTGAGTGGAACTAACAGACTAAAGGCCCAAGGGAAAGAAATGAAGAGAGACTGGGAATAAGGACACCAACGGTCAGGAAGATTTGCTCCCCCCCAGCGCAGGCGGCAGCAGCAGGTGCCAATGTGGCCAGAGACAGTGCTGGGTCAAGCAGGAGTTCACCTGTTGTGACTGTACAGCGCCAGCACAGGGCTAAAGCTCTTAGCATGCCATGTTCAAAACAATACACAACCAGGCACCAAGACAGAACATATGACTAGCCGAAGGGATTAATTCCCTGAACCTGGATGTCTCTTTTAGATGCCCAAAGTCTCTCCCACAGGACCTTCGATGCATCTACCAGCCCTGTGCTGATGTCTCAGACACCTCCAATCTCTACGTTTAGGCTACTGAGTACTAACCACTGTGTCCTGGTTTAGGCTTTGACGCCCTGCTCTTCATCCTCAAAGCAGGACAACGAACGGGGACCAGCTCCAACCAGCTTGAGACAGAAGAGCTCCATGATGACCCAGGTGGCACCTGCAGCTCGCTGACAGACCTCACCCCGTGTAGTGGGCAGCACATCTCCCTGTCTGCCTCAACCACGCGGCCACCTCTGATGCCTTAGAGAACGCCCTTCTCCCTGTCACATGCACTGAATGCAAACCGCGTGCAGCCAGGCGTTGTCGTTTCCCACAGGCACAGTTGTGGAGCTCAGAAGAAACAGCGTAAGCAAGCGCCAGGCATCCCCATCACCATCACCACGCAATTGCAGCCTCACCACATCACAGCCTTTTCCCCCTACCTGTCTGCTTTTACCAGGTCTCTCTCAGCCACTGCCATCCCTCACCGAAGCTCTTAAGTGGCCGTGACAGGAATGCCTGAGGAGATGAGACTGAAGCACACCTACAGCAAATAAATAAACCAATAAAGTAATAAAAAGACAAAAGTGTGAGAACAAGGGGGACGTGAGCTGTTTGGAGGCTTGAAGGCCAGCCCATAGAGTCACTCAGTCTAGACTCCAGATGTGAACGCAGAGTCTCAGTGAGTGCAATACGGGACCGCGTAAATATCTCAGCCAGATGTCTCAGGGCCCAAGCTACAAATCCTCACAAATGGTGACAGAGTTGGCTGTTGCTGTTCGCAGAGCTCTGCTTCCAAGAGAATCGGTGGTCATTCAGTCAGCAGCAGTTCAGTTTTGCTGCCAGATGGGAGGGAAAACCAGGCTTGGAGTTGCAGTTAGTCTCATAGCAAACTCAGCAGTCGGTGGATGGGTCACGGATCCCTCTGTGGGTGCTGAGGTTAGCTCAAAATAGAAATCTGGGGAAAGAGCTGAAAAGATTATAGTAAACATAAAAGCACATGATCCTAAACTCCCAAATGGACTAAAGTAACAGGCTGTCGTGTTAGGCACCTGAATTCCAATTTAGACCTTCCAGACCCCTCCCATTCAGTCAACTAAGTTTACAGTCACTTAATGTCACCGACAGAATAACCTTACATCTCAGGTGCTGAAGATATGCATTACGCTGGCTCTAAGGAGCTTGATGTTTGTGTCTGCACTTTCACAAACTAAGCATTCCTCTGCCTGACTTTTGTGTTCCCAGAAATTGTCTCCTAGGGGGGTGCCTCACAGAAAACACCGGGAGGGAACACGACCACCTTCCCATCTGTTGGCAGCTGGATCTGTCCCTTGGGAGGCTGGAGATTAGTTTCAGCCTCCTCTTCTGCCTGAGTTAGACATGAGATTTGAGCCTGTCACTCCCAGGATACATCTCTAACCGCTAGGCTATAGTGTATTTTAATCCAAAGCTTTGCCGGTCTCTTGGATTTATTCCATACTCCATAAAAAAATTAAGTATTTATTGCAGCAGGGGATAGGACCTGGGGCTCTGCAGTGAAAGTCCTTATATAATCCACCCTGTCACTGGCCCAATTTAGAATATATCAATTTATGACCCAGATTCTCTTCAGCAAGTCACCCAAAATTGGAACTGGCTGACTAATTTATGAGATGATTTGTAAGCAAAAGCCCTGAGTTGGGTTACTCTGATTCACAGGGATAACATTATTGATGACTTTTTTGTTCAGACATAGGGCATGAACATGTTTGAGGATGGCCAATAATTGTCCCAAGATTTGCAGAAGGATTGTTTCATTTTCCTGTTTTAGAGTGCCAATAGCAAAGTGACTCATAGCAGTATAAAAGATGAAGTTTTGAACCAGGCAGCCCAGAAAAACTTGATGAAGAGACCTGTGCTACCGTCTCAGCCTCCTGCTCCTGTAGGTGCAGTTACAGCCTGAGATTGGAACCACTGGAGAAATATCTAAAAAGGCCATTGCTCTTCTCCCGTCTTCAGACCTAGCTCACAGAGATAACTTAGAGTCAAAAAAGATGTGGATAAATTGCATTACTTCATACTTGCCGCAGCCTACGAGCTCACAGATGAGCAGTAGTTGATGCGGGGTGACTAGTTAAGCTGCCATGGCAAACCACTTGGGACTGCGAGCCCCTACTCACAGCCACCTTTCTCTCATTCCCAAGGTCCAAAGGGAGGTCAGACCTGCCAAAGGATGTTCTGAACAACACTGGGCTCTCACACTGGTGCATTTCCCATAAAGGTTGCAGGGGCTTACTCTGTTTTATACCTGTACCACATGTGACCCTCAAACGATCACTGGCATCCACTTAGTTATAAAAATCCCCAGCTGCCACCTTCAACCCTGGGTCTAAATCAGATTTATCTGAACTGATGGGTGTATAGTTTTAAGGTTTAATTAATTTCCCTCCCTATCTTGCACATGACCCCCAAAAACATGGTACAGAGAGCCCTGTGCTGGACATGTACATCCTACCCTTATTATTTTGCACTTTGTTAAGAGAAAAAGCATTTAGTATAAAGGTCTAAATAAGAGTTAACTCCAAGATCTAAACAAGTATATTGAACAATTTATTTGAGCACATCGTGCTGTTCTTCCACCTCTTTGGTAATGAATGCACAACATCACTGTGGCTGAAAGTTAAAGGGGATATTTCTTCTGGCAGTGCCCTCCAGGTCCCTTAAGCTGGCTTATCCAGCAATTGTGTTGGCAGTTTGGAGTTTTTCCCAGGATCTTCGATGGCCAGGGATGCTACAGGCCGTTTTATTAAATGTCAATGCCCATTGCTGATTAATTTTTGAAAAAAATAAGCCTTAGAATATTTGTTTTCCTTTTGTTCCACGTCAAAAGCACATCTATTTAAAGGTCTTTTCAGAGGGAGTCCTTTCTCTTGGAGTGAAATAGCACGATAGAGTTGTACTTGTAACCCTACTGTGCGCCACTGACTTTCCCATACCAGGAGACAGCAAATTTTCCTTGTCCTCAAATCTGCAGCAGTGTTGCAACCCCTCTTCCAGCACGGGCTCAGAACTCACCTCTGACTCATATGTGCCAGCTCCAGGGGGTAAACAGTTAATCAGCAAGTTGACAGAAACATACATGAAACTTTTCCTCTTGCTATACAGATCTCAGAGAGGTGGAATTCATGTAGGATCAGTAAAAAAAGATAGGTGCTGAGATACAGTGTTGGAGGAAGGTGCAGGGATTCCAGAATCCTTATCTCCATACCTGGAAAAAAAAAAAAAAAAAAAATCAGAGTCCCTCCAACCACAGATCACATCACGTTCCTTTGTGGAAGATCAGATTTATTTTGCCATTCGTACAAATGCGGTAGCCATCTGACAGCCTCAAAGTTGCATTTCTTGATGCCTATGGCCATGTCAAATTTTTGGGAAGACACAAGGAACCATTTTCAGGAAAACATTGCTTCATTTACTCTTTGACTCTCAAAGGATGTTTTTGTCTTCCTCTCTGTTTTGTGAAGTGCTGTCAACACTTACAGTGAAGTTTATTGTAAATACACAATAATAACAACTTCGCACATACATCTCTGACTCCATTCCTATGTAAATTTATGTTAATATGTATGGAGATTAAGTCTGCCCCCTTTGGTCCTGGAAAGTTGTCAGAATGACACATTGGTTCTGAAAAGGTTGTGTACTACTGATCTGCAGTTTCGGTATGGTATTCCATAACTGGCAAACCAACAAGAGACTGTGGATATTTCTCTGACTTTTTCCAGGTAAATGAGTGAAGTCTTCTAGACAGAGTTAAAAAAAAAGTCTCTAAACCCACGACCTGCCCAATTTTATTGCTATTTCATGACAGAACAAATATTCACAGATGGGATCGTTTGAGGAATGGGGTGGTGCAAGGGAGTCCTGCTAGTAAGCCTTCAAGAACTGATATGGCACCTTCTAGAAAAGAAAAAACATTTTTCTCACTAATATTTAGTAAGTGCTAAACCAATACCTAAAACTCATGGAGAGCCCTCCTCACTTTTTGCTACCTAAATTAGTGCAGTTTTTAAGAGAGCTCAAAAGAGTTGCTTATTTTATTCTCTTTCTCAGCCTCCCTTTTCTCTGTTTTAACACAAAAATACACTGATCTTCCACCTGTGCGTGTGGTCAGAGCCATTCTGAGCGCTCAGGTCACTCCAGCCAGGAGATGGCTGGGGTGCCACAGTTAGCTGTTCCCTGCTCTCCTGCCAGGGATGCTTGGCTATGACACTTTCTGGTACTTTGCAGTAAATAGAAGCTAATCTTTAGTTCATCCCAGGGCTAAGTCCCTACAAGGCTCCCAGGCACTTCTTAAATAATCACAACGGGACATAAATTGGGACTTCAAGAGATACATGTGCTCTTTGCAGAGGGATGAATTTCCAGTAATCCAAAAGGGGATGGGGAAATTGCTATCAGAAACAGCAGGCACCACAATTGTTGGCTAGGAAGATACACCAGGCAACAAAAGTCCAATTGCCAGAAAGTATTTATACTCCTGCGGTTCACAGTTGAGGACTTGATCCTGACCTTTGATAGACAAAACAGATTTGCTCTGCAGCTGGAAACTGGGTTGCAGCGTTCATGCTCGGAGGGTGAGATTGTGCCCAGAGCCGATAAAGGTGGAAGCTGAGTCATCAGTTCTGAAGTAAGGCAGCAATCTGGCCAAAATCGCTTCCACCCTAACGACACTAAATGGACTTTGAAGGTCGGTCATTTGGGGAAGAAAACCCAAGTAAGAACAGGATTGTACCCGTACATATAAGATAAGCATACATACAGATAAGCATTTCAGTCACCCATTTCATTAAAGACTCACACTGAGAAAAACCCTTTCTTCTCCAAGCTCTTCTCACTTGACTCTGGTTTAGAGTGCTATTTTACTCTACTTTTTTTTAATCTCATTTTACTGAAGGCAATCTTATCCCCAAGAGCAAAACAAGTAAAATAAAAGCAATTAAAGCCTGGAAGGAATCTATATTTTTTCTTTGAAATAGAGCCCCATGTCAGACGGCTTTCCACGTAACTCGTTCGGTGTAGGTTACATTATGGCATCCCACCAGGACCATTCAAACCAGGTTGCAGAAGTATTGTGGCTGGGATCCAATGCTGCCTTCCTGCCTGCACTAGCTGTTGGTGGTGATTTCATCTCAATCATTTTCTCTCTTTCCACCTCTCATGCAGCTGCCTGCCTGTCTTGATAGGACCAAAGTGTAGCTCATGGAATCTATATGATAATCACAAAAATAGTTATTTCTGCTGAAAAATGGATTTAATTCCCCCTCTAAACCTTTGTGGATTGCCAACTGGGGGTGTGAAACCAGCTGGCAAAAGATGTATTCATTTCAATTTCATGACTTTCATATACTGCATCTTCCTGACTTTAAATCGTTCCCCCCCACTCTAATGAGAGCACCAAGGCCTTGATTAACAGCCCTCACTTTAAACAAAGTTTTGAAGAAGCTTCTTTTCACGGGAACTTCTCTGGGGATGTCTGACAGCCTCCTCAATCCAGGGCAGCTGAAAGCCTCTTCTTTCACAGCATGAGCATTTGTCAGACAAACTAGGAGTCAGGCTCAGTGAAGATTCGTATCCCTGAGTACTCTGCAAGTAACTTGCCCAGCAGCGTGGGAAGGAAGCTTGAAAGTAGTGCTGGTAAAACAGTGAAAAGCTAATTTCATCAATGTTTTCAAAATGTAAAGGCTTGGAATGGACTCTGTTTTACTTTCTTTAACTCTTTCAACCCTTTGCTTATAAGATACATATTTGTTTACTGAAAATCTTGTCTTCGGTACATTGTTTGCTAATTTTTTTAGTCCAAATAAGACTTCAGAGAGATGACTCATGGGAGAAAAGCCTGATATGTTTGTTGACAGTTAATCACAGAGAAGGGAAAGGCTATCTCTTGGGAAAGAGTCCTTCAAGCCAGGGAGCCATCTGGGTCAGAGCCTGCAAATGGTTGAACAGTGCTTTAGGATGTAAACATTGAAATCAAAGGTATTGCCCATGGAAAAGTACTATTTGCTTGCAGACTCCAGCTTTTCAGACTCTTCCAGCTGCCCATTCAGTCAGTGGAAGTCTTTAACAGGTGGTAGATGAGGACCTTAATGATAACTGAGTCCTTGAATCTGGACTTACAGAGATTTGAAACGGGTTCTACAAGCAAGCTGCTTGTTCTACAA
Organism: Falco biarmicus; assembly: GCF_023638135.1. NCBI lineage: Eukaryota > Metazoa > Chordata > Aves > Falconiformes > Falconidae > Falco > Falco biarmicus. Next base: position 99,357,261 of record NC_079290.1, read on the forward strand.
GGACTGCAGTACATATCTTCCTCCCTGGTCGCAGGCCAAGGTGCTCTCCCTTTGTGACTTTGCCTCCTTTTTACTGCTCTCCCCTGGGAGAAGGGAGAACAGCAAGGTCCCTTCAACACAAGCCTGCTGATCATACTTGAAGTTATGTCTACATTGCAGTCATATGATGGCTGCTGTGTGGCGCAGGCTAGTACCCCAAGCTAGACTCAAAAACTACCTGTGGACCAGCAGTAGTTGTGTCAACAAAGAACTCGGCAAACCTACGTGAAAAAGGTATGGCTAACTGACATGTGCCAAGTACTGCATTGCTGTAACTTGACTGCCACCAGCGCTTTTCAACTAATTTAAACCTTCCTGGATGTGTCTCTGCTGGCTTGCTGTCACTGTGATTGCCACATGCAGGAAAGATAGCACGTGGCTAATAACTTGACAACCCCAGAGGGCATGACTGTGCTAGGGTTAAACCAGAGTTTTGTTTAACGTTTAAATGAAGTTTTGCCTTGGTTGTGCTTATTTATGGGTTTGTTCTTGGCTGTCAGAATGTTTCATTTACGTTCAGCCAAAGCATGAAAGGAAATACTGGGGCTTAGGGGGAGTGGAGGGAAAATGGAGAGATGGAGGAAAAAAACCAACTGTAAACAAAAGCTCTTGTGAAGTTGATAGCATCACCAGACTAACAAAGCAAGCAAAAGAGAGTCAAAAATTCCAGACAGACAGAAGTCAGAAGCCACAGCTCTCTTCCAGGGAAGGAATACGCTGCATCTCATTTCTGCTGTGCCTACTGATACCATCTACAGAAAATCCATCACCAGTTGAAAGAGGGCTGCATTCATTGTCAGTGCATTCCAGCACTTCGCTGTCCCAACTTTCATGAGTTTATTAGATGCACAGTCATGGACTTTCGTATGAAATAGAAAGACAATACAAGCTCCTTTATTGTTGCCTTATAGAACCATTAGGAACTCTGTTCCTTTAACTATTAATTTCCCCCCTTTTATTGCTTCAGCTATCAGCAATTACTATAAATTTACGTTAAAGCTAACTGTGGCATATATCTCTATATATACTTATACACACACATACAGGTGTATATATACAGATACATTTACAAAGCCCAACAGTGAATAGAAAAATTTACTGGAAAGTGAGGAAAAACCTAGCATATTCAGAATCAGGATAAAACTAACTCTTAATTATGAAGTATTACAGCTTAGACATTAGATATTCTTCACATTTCCTTTTTCTGTCATAATTCTGTTTCTATGACTATGATGTTTTCTTTTTGTTTACCTATCCTTCAGGAAGAGAGCCCTTTGGAAGATCCCGTTGAACTGGGATACTCACAGAAAATGATCTGACTATTTGTATAGAGAGAAAACTTTGGAATCAAGTGACTGAAAAGAGCAAGGCTGAAGTCAAGTTTAGATGACAGCACAGTCAGTGAAGAGTGGCAATAGTGGAGCCTTTTCCTTTGGGTGGAGCTGGAAAGCACAAATAGGTTCAAGCTAACAGTGCCAGAATGGCAACTCTGTGAAGCCATGGTACACGGCCCCACCAGCTCCAAGGAGCTTTGGTCCAACATTAGGACTTGTTCCTGCACTACAGTTTCATTCTCATGTAATACCTCCCTCCATATGTATTTGCTTATAATAGCCATATGGATACAAACTTTACTCAAGGGTTGGGTAGGACTGGGAGAGCAGACTATGCTCGAAACATGATTTAAAAGGACTCCATCAGAGTTGGTGTCAGTCCTTCCATCCCTAAGACTTAAGAAAACGGTAGGTCTCTGATCATCTTAAAAGACTCTTCTCTCTTGGTTTGCATTTAGGAATGTCTACAAGAGTCATAACAATACATTCTCGTTTTCACCTAGTCAGTGCCAAATGCAATGAATAGAAAATAAATAAAAATCACCTGCAAGTAATTGCTGTACCTCATAAACAGAGCACTGAATCGTTAGTCACATCAAAGGTAATAAAAGCAAGACTTGTCATCTGGAGAACCTATGAAGTTGCTGCTTGTGAAGCATCATTCAGTCCTTGTCCTCAGCCGCAGCGATGGGAAGCGAAGCTGCTCTGCCGCTTTGCAGAATGAAGAGCTTTTGGCCATTAATACAGCACACACCCAGAGTCAGAGCCCCGCTAACGGACTTTGCTGCTGGCAGGGATGGTGTCAGGTCGATGTCATGATCAATACTAGAGATTTTCTGTTGTAGTATGCCCTTGGTGCACTCTAAGTGGAAATATTATAGTCTCAAGCTCCAGACCCAAAGCCGTACATACTGTTTCTCTTAGCACTTCATTATGTACAAGAGACAACTGTTATATAAACCAATAAAGATGTACGTACCCTAACGCAGAAGGCAGCAAAGACATGCAAGTCCCACATGTAATTCAGATTGAAACATTAGCCAATATGGCAGGCATCCCGGCATCCTAACTTATAAAATGAGCATTTTAGAGCTTTGACAAAATAAATAAATAAATTTAAAAAAAAAAAAAAAAAGAAAAGGAAATTAAATACTACCCCAACATCTTGAAAGGAAGCATCCAGGAAGCATCCACCTCTCCAGGACTTCTTCCTGAATTCAGCAGGGCTCCTTGCCTTGGCTGGGTAGCAAATGAAGTTTCATAGTCTGTGTGTGCTCAGACATCTGTAAAACAACATATTATATTCCATAGCCAAAAGACTTTCTTACTTTCCCTGAGTAGTAAGGGGACAGCTCAAGCCAATGTCACTCACCCTTTATGTCTCACAAGACACTTCTAATGTAAAAACAGAGGGAAAGTACAATCGGTGGGAAAGGAGGAACGAGGGGAAAGGAGGGAAGTAAGTCTGACCTTCCACAGGTCACTTCTATAACCTTCTGCCAAATCTCACCAAATGGCATTTTCTTCATGAGTTGGTGAAACTGGACCTGGAATCTGCTCTGTCTCCCCCCAAAATCCATGTCTTTTGTATTGAGAACGGGCTTTGGTTGCTCTGTACTAAGCTGAACACCATAAAAAGGACATGACATAGAATCCTCCTCAGAAACATCAGTTTGTGTCAGAGGATCTCAAAGTCTAAACATTTCCTATCAGACACTTTATTCCCAGAGGAGCCTGGCTTTCTGCAAGAGCCTTTGTAGTCCAGCTGGATGTCATTACCTAATTAAGCATATGAGCCAGGAGGTAGACTTGAGCATGGCAATTTTACAACATAAGATCAAAATGTTATTCTTCCTTTCAAAAGATGTAGTGCATTTGTTGTAATACCTTTATGCAAGGGATCAAATGTAGTATTGATTATTCATTATTACCTTTAAAGAGGTCAGTAAGCTTCTGGAATTCAGAAGACTTCTGGGGATCTGAAGGGATATAAGGCCTGAGGGCTTATGACTCATCTTGACCTGGAGCTTTGAAATATCACCTGCTGTCTGGATTGCTCCTGCTTGCTGCCTGGGATTTCAAAGTGTCTCTCTTTCCCTTTTTTCCCCCCAAGGCATCAGTCTTACAGACATCACCAGATCAAGAGAAGCAAAGAATGCAAAAGGAAGTGAAAGTGACCACGAGTTGGGAGCCCAGCTGGCATACATCTGCTTTGCTAAGCTTGAATTGAAAACGAGTATCATTATTCTTGTTCTGCATGCATCCTACTGGGTTTAGTTATTGAATCACATAGAAGAGGCAATGGGCACGGCCTGTGGCTAGCTCCATTGTGTTTGACATGGGTTAACTAACGGTTCAATATCTTAACACAGGGAGTTTTTCAACCTTTCTGTGCCAAGTTGATCTTCAGGCATGTTCAAATGGAGGAATGTTGAGAGAAGACTGGGGGTGTCATTATGTGGAGACCCTGACAAAATTTACCACACTATCTTTATTGACTTAAGAAAAAAGTCAATATCACGTTCATCTAGACACTGTATTAAAAGTTTCCATTTTCAACAACATTGCCTGTATGTTGTAGAATAAACCTCCAAGAGTGCTTTTTGGCAGATGGTTAAATATTTAAGTAGTTGGCCACAGATTTTTTTAAAAATTGAGATAATTAGAAGACTTGAAGCAGTTAATATTTATTAGTCACGAAGAGTTTGACAGATTGGATGTTTTCCTACGCACACATTCTCTAGCAGAAAAAAATAAAGCCCTTATCTTTCATTGTATATGAAGCAAAAGTAGAAGTCATGGACTTTCCAGGTTTCTCAGTATGAGATGCTGAGGTTAGCAGCTACCCCTTAATTCAAGGACAAGCCAGAAACCAACATGGAAATGACAAGGTCTCTGTGGAAATACACATAGTTCATCCTGAAACAGTCCAGGACTGACTCTTCTGCACCAGTTCAGCTTCCATTATAAATGATGGTGTCTCTAGCGAGGTTGCAGGGCTACTCCAGTTGCTGAGGATTATCAGACAGCCTGTTTTCTATCAGGTATCCCTTTCTGTTGGCCTTGCTTGGAGGAGAGGAGATGCATGGAGCAAAGGCAGACCAGTTCTGTGGCACTCCAGAACTGCATAGACTTCTTAAATAGTGAATTGAACTGGCAGAGAGGCAGCCAAGAACTGATAGATTACTAAGGCTGCTCTAGGGGCCAGTTTCACCACAGATGCCCTCTTGTACCTGTCCAGAAGTCTGACTGTACAACAGCATTGGGACATTTGCCTAGGCTTGCTGTCTGCCCCACAGACAGGTCTGAGCAAGAGCAGCAACAGGCTTCTCACCAGGCTGCAGATGCCTGGCGATGCTGGGCGCACCAAGGAGCACAGCTCAGCACTGGCCTTGCCCAGCCAGGCCAACACAACCGCACTGAGCCCACAGCCAGCCCACACAGCAGGCTGGATGAACTCGGGATGGACGTATGGGCATCAGCACGGCACATGTGTGGTAGGTCTAATGTGTTGCCCATCTGCCCGACTGTCAATACATGCAAACATTCAAACAGTATCTGTGTGCAGACAGAGCCTGTGCAATGGATGTACACATTACTAAGGTATAGAGCAGCCACATGACACTGTTACCTGCTTTCATAAGATTGATACTGTGTCAGTGATCCATGAAAAACACGAAAGTCGCACTAGCATTACACTACATAGACTGTGTATAGTATGACTGACTATATACTGCTGTGACTGGCTAGAACGAGACGCATCCCCATTGTATCTTACCTCTCTTTTCCTAATAGCACTGCTGAATGGTCACTACATGCCCCAGTATGAAATCCCTTGGGCTCCTTTACCTTCAAAGGCAAAGAGAACGTAAGATAAACCCAGACAAGGCACATTAGTAATGACATTTGCATGTATACACATGTGGTGTTAAAAAGAATGGGTGCACGGGATTAACTGTGGCAGGCAGGGGGATGAGTGCAAAGGATTTTCATCAGTGTCTACGCAGCAAGGCCAAGGGCAAACAGTAATATATAATATATCTGCTATAACCCTTACCTGGTACAAACCAGTATGGCATGACCAACAGGCTGAACGCAGTCCTGATTTGGAGTCACCCCAGCACTGTCCTCAAAGGAACGCAAAGAGAGGGATTGGGAAGCAGCCCTGGATACTGACCTGTGCTGATACCAGTTTGCTCCCCAAGGGGATGGCACTTGGAGCACAGCAATCCCCTGGCTACATCCTCCCTCACTGGTCAGAAGAGATGAACTGCTGAACCCACTGAGGGGAGTTTTCTTTATCCTACAAAAAGTTTTAAGGACCATCCTCATCATATACAAAAGGATAAGATAGTTTTTCAGCTTTTTTGCCCCTCTTTATTAATATTATTTTTGAAATATTTTTTCCTTGTCTTCAGACAACAGCAATTCATACTTTATTTATCTCATGGCTATAGTGAGACACTGGAGGACTGGAAAACTGGTAGGGTTATGAGACACAATGAAAGCAAAATCTGTTTTAAATTAACAGAGACTCAGAAGTTTCAGGCTTTCATAGGCTCTTTGATTGCTAAAATCATGTTGGAGGAAAAGTCTGTTAAAGTTTCAGTATCCTTCCTCTTCAAGGAGGGATCCACAATCCTCAGCCCTAAGAGCTCCAGCAAGACTCACTGCAGACCAGAAGAGAGGACAAGAATAGAACCTAGCAATAAAAAAGAAGCTGCAATCTTTTAAAAAACAAATAGCACAGGATTCCTTTACGCACCATAAAGAAACGAAACGGAAACAAACCCACATTGTTTCCTCTTGAAGTACCCAGAAGAAAAATCCACACCTTAAAAAGGTTTGACCTCAATATAGGCCATAATATAAAAATGCGAGGATCTTGGAAACTTGTGCTTTTCCTGGACTGAGGCCCAGATTTTGTAATATATCTTGCCTGTTACTATTTTTCTTGCTTATTCCAAAGTAGAAAAGGCTCTTTTGAAGAAACGTGTTTTCTAGACACTTTGATACGCCAGAGTTGGGGTCTGTTTAAATACTTTAAGTTTGATATATACACATATAGTTGTAACACTTTCTGGATAGGAGCCAACATTGCCTGTCTGGATCCAGTTCTTACTATCAATATGTTTTGAGACACGAGACAGAGTGGTCTCTACCCTGACACGTAGAGTATAAGCTAGGCCAGACAGATAATGGCAAGACAACTTGCTGTGCTGTTATCTTCTTCGTCACAGTTTTAATGAGCAGCACCTGACAGAATTTATGCCCATATTGGAATCTCCTGCCTAAGTGAGGACTGCTAGCACACGTTGGCAGTGCGTCACATCTGCTTGGAAAAGGAACTTTCTATTTTTTTTCTCCCCTTACTTTGCACAAGGAAATCTGTCAACGGATCCAGTGACTATCCATTTCAGAGGCCAGTTTGCTCCGCTGGCCACAACGTGCTTTTCTACACTGACCTGCTCTTCTGTTCCTGATGCTCTCCAGGCTGAGCTGAAACTGCGGCTACAAACCAGTGAGCCTACCGTAAGAAACATATGGACTGTCACATACATCTCTTGGCTCACTCTACTTGGTATCTCTCTCTCTATCTATTTATCTATCTATCTATCTATCTATCTACCTACCTACCTACCTACCTATCTCTCTCTCTATCTATTTATCTATCTATCTATCTATCTATCTATCTATCTAGATACCTTTCTATCTAGATATATAGAGAATATACATGCAAATGCTTTTGTTACCTGTCATACCAGTTGACTGAGGCCATCAGAGTAACTGAGAGACAGTCTCTGATTAATATTGTTCTTCCAGGTAAACCTCTAAATCCAGCTAGAAGGGGGGCAGCTGTACAATAATTCATGTTTACTAGCCCCACTAAAATTAATTGCTGTTGTATCTTATCAAACAATCGGCTGTGAGAGAAAGTTTTCCCTACTGGAACATGCATAAGTCACTCTAACTTTTGTGGCTGCGAACTGAAAGCAATTCCTTCCCCACCTTCCAATGTTTGCTCAGGTGCAGTTTGGTTTCCACGTAAAGTGATTCAGGAGAACCTGCCCCAACCAGTAAGCTCACAGGAGTCACCAGCCACCTCGCACCGCCTGCAAACAAAGCCCTCATCCTGAAAGAGCCTGTTCCATAAAAGTACGCTACATAAAACCATCTTTGTGTTTGTGACTTATTGTAGGTCCTTCGCTGATTCGCCTTTAAGGATGACTACACTTCTAATCAATCAGCAAAGCGTGCGGTATGTAAAGTTCATGCTAGCTTGAGCGGCGGCGGGCGGTAGTTTTCCCCCGGTGCACAGCCCCCGCACAGCCCATGAGCTTTAGCTGGTGAGGTTATGCAGGCTGCCTATTAGGGCTGCTCTCCCCGCATGCCTGACTGCACTCTCAAGTCTCAGGGCCAAGAGTAAACTTTAAAGGAACTCTGCCAATTAAATGTAAGCAGAAAACAAAGACTCTATTTTTAATGAAAGCAAACGTGATCAGAAATGTTCTCGTGATGCTGGCACTGATAATTATTCTTATTGTTTTGCATTCAGCAAAGATAGCTTTTAGTTGAAATGGAATATTAAAATCTGTCATGAAAATGAAGCTATCTAAAAATTAGAGTTGATCAAATTGTCCACTGGCCATTGGCAGTAAATTAAATACATTTTACTAGTAGTGAAAAGTAAGCCTAATTTCAAAAGATAGTAAAAATTTTGTGCCAAATGTTTTATAGTCTTGTTTTGTGGCTCTTACAAGGGTGGGTGTGTGAAAAAAAAGCCTTGATGGCATGCATTATCTACAAGAGGTAAAGACAAAACATTGCGGAAAGGTTATCCCAGATGAATTCCAATAAACCCTTTATATCATATCATAGTCAAAATAGACTACAGCAGGTTGCAGAAAACATTTGAGGAATGACATAAGGAATTTTGTAGAATGTACTTGGATTAGTTTTTGTACTTTCTCCTCTTGAAATATAATTGATTCAGTCCTGAGTTCAGTTAAAATAATATTCCAGTGTCAGTGTTTAACTGTTCTGCTGCATTAAGACCCTACCTACAATGACTTGTAACTGCACAGGCAGACTTCAAAGGGGTTTTCTAGACTTAAAAATGTCAACATTTTCAATCCCTTTATCTTGTTTTTCTTTTCAACATTAAAAGCAAGTGGTGAGCACACTACTAGGAAGCTCCTCTCCAGTACTCAAAGGGCTTCGCCACTAATCTTGTCATGCTATGAAAGAGCTAAAAGCTATGACAGGGGAGACGGTCATCCGTTTGCTAGAGCCTGCCCAGAGCTTCTAGTGCGGCATGCTACCAAGAAAAATAAGAAAAAAATCCAGGGTGTCCAAAACAGATGATGAGCTGCCCGCTACACTGCATCAACAGACTTCTTGGAAACAGATCTTGCAGGAAGGTATTGGATTCATTTCTCTTGGGGCCTCCTAACACCCTCCTGAAAGTCCCAGGTATGTGGCTGAACAAAAGGGAGAACAAAGCATTCTGCCTTACAAAGTCCTTTGATCAGAATAACTTTTGCTTAAAAGAGAAGCCAGGATGTGACCATTCCAAAGGGATCCTGGTAATTTCTACCATGATTTCCATAATTCAATACCTTAGAATTACACATTTCAAAGTCATCTGAAAGAACCAATAAAGACAGATTGATTACTTTATTTGAATACATTGCTATGAGACATTATCACTCAATGCTGCCAACGCCAGTTCCATGCCAGCCCTTGATCTAAAATTAGACTAAGGACAAGGAAGTGTTCTTTCCTCTACAATGATCACCTAAACCCACATGAGACGCAGAGGCTGAGAGTCTGCAGAGCAGTCAGTGATGAAAAATCTCATGACCTCAAGAAAAGGCCCCTCAGGACTTTCCTGAGAATGTATAGAAATGTCAGCACCCAGTCAGCAAGGTGCTTAAAATATCCACTGGGGATAGGTCTTGAAATTTCCTCAGAGAAACCATAATCGGTCATGAGAGAAGTAGGAAATATTCTGCACCAGCCTCTTCTCCCCACGGTTGCCCCACTGGGAAGAAGAGATCTCATGGTCTCCATCCCTGCAGTCCTTCCCAGCCTGAAAACAAAGTTTCAGCCCTGTACCTGGGCGGAGATAGTGCCGATTAACCGAGCTGCTCATTTCTCAGAAACTCGTGTGTCGTTTCCCAGATCTACTGAGCAGAGGTCAAGGAAATGTCTTTTGGCTCTGGCTTCTGCAGACATTTTAGCACTTCTTCATACCCATCTGATTGCACTTGGGTTTGAGCACTTAAAGTCGAGAATCTGGTTGCTCGGTGGAAGAACGACGCCTTCCATATCATCGTGACCTAACTTAAATATAGGTGAGCACTGAACTTCCACCATAGCTGCTCCATCTGGGACCACCTGTGGGAGCTTACACTGAGCAAAGGACTGTCCTTATCTAACTCCACAACTGCTCAGCCTGCTAGCACCTTAAAATACGAGGTAGGTTTGTAGCTGTGTATGTGGGGACATTCGCCTTACGGTATTTTCTATGCATACTTCACGTGCACACACCACGCGTAGCCCTAGATCCACGAGTGTGTGTGTGCATGCGGATAGATAAACAGATAATCTGGAATTATTTCAAAGCAAGTAAAACATCTTTCTTTCTTTCTTTCTAGTTGTTTCGCAACAACTTGGCCTTGGGATCTTCCAGGGAGCTGTATGTATGAGTGACATACTTGCCTGTTTTTGCAGCTCCTGCCTTATGTCAATTTAAGCATCTTTCCTACACCTGGAGGAGTTCAACAAACATCAGCTCACAGGTGTCACCCTCCACTGGCTGAAGGCTGGCTCCAGAGAGTCTAGCCAATATCTGCTTTGGCTATTAACAGCCTCAGAGAGGCCAAGCTCAGTGTGTGGGGGGAAGCAGGGGGGAGGAGAAGGTGGAAGGAAAAGGAAGGGAGAGGGGGGGTACATGTATGTGCATGTGCATTTGCTGCTGCTTTAACTTTCCATCCATTTAAGAGTTTAAATACTAGTCAAGCACTTAAAATAACATTAGGACACATTCCAGCTTTCTCTGCCAGTTAGAGGGAAAAAATGTTTGAAACCCTGCATCTCAGCACCCCAAGGGCTTTATGATTTGTTAGGTTTAGTAGTTCAGAGGATTAAAAAGACAGAAATATTAGTAGAAAAAGAAGAGGGAAAAGTCAATGTATTCACTGAAGCAAATCTAATGGGTTGCTGGGCCAGAGAAGAAAAGGTTCTACTACTTGACTGAATCTTATTTATATTTCTTGCTCCACAATAAAAAATAATTTTCTAGACATTTTCACACACCCCCCTTTTTTTTTTTTTTGCTATGCTAGTCACATTTCCTAAATCCTTTATCAACGGCTGCTCTGCATATGAATGGGCTGTAATTGAACTGTCACATTCATGAAGGTCAGTAACCTTTCATTAGGAAGAATGTGTCTTTCTTGATAAATTGGAAAGTCCCTGAGGATTTGAAAGCATTTTTTTTTATTTTATTCTTTCAAATATACCTTAAAAATCTAACAGAGATCTTTCTCTCTCTCTCTTTTCATAGCACTCTGACAAACCCCTCGTCATTGTCTTTGTCATAGGCAGTTCCATGCAAAAAATTAAATCACAAGCTTTCACTGTGACCTTCTTAAAAGCAAAATGGGAAGCATAAGCCCCCCACCCTCAACCTCTCGCTTTGAATTGCAGATAGTTGATACTTCTGCTTAAAAAGAAAAAAAAATCAAAACCTTGAGATTAGAGTTTTTGCCGTGTTCTTGCTTCCTCAGACTGACTTGATTATCTACTCTAAAGTGACCTAAGTCAAACTGTGTTGGTGCCAGTAGATGTGTCCACATTTTTGGTCTGTCCATTTATCTGCAGGTGGACAGCCAAACACCTCAAGTAGTGACAGGCTCTATGTGAAACACAATTCATGGGAGAGAATTGTGCTCAAAAAAACCCAATGACCCCACAAAACTTAGTACTGCAGACAAGTTTTGATCACTACCATAGGTTGGCTCCATACAACTCAGTCTTCCCTATCTAAGGAAAAGAAGTTCTTCAGAGGAATGCTTTTGCACCTTGGTCTGCACCCTGATACAGCAGGGTCTTTTAAAGAAGGTTTGTGGCTGCCAAACTCATAACTGTTGCCAGAAGCTGAATTAGTCTCCAGATTTTGATCAGAAAGCATGCAGCAGGATGTATGGAAATGTGTTGAGCTTCCCACCTTTACTAGTGCAAAGGGGCCTTAAGACGTCTTAAAAATACTACCAAGGCTGCTGATCACAGGGGCAGAAACCATCTGTTTCTGTAAATCCCAAGACTAGGCCATGTTCTAGCTAGCTAAGCCTGGTGCCCATCTTCAGGCAGTTGACCAGCTTGATCTCAGGGGGTCAGAAAAAAGTCAGCCTGGTGACAAAGTCGGTCATTATCAAGATAGAAGCACCAGCATGGAAAAGGGGAGACTTGATAAATGGAAGCAAGCATCTGGCCTTTCATGTTAGCTAATCAAATACTTCAAGAAGTAACATGAATTACAGGTTCTCCAGAGCTGTCAGACCATCCTTTTCTTGTCAGCACCAACAAAATTGTGGTGATTGAAGATTCACCACTATGAATGGAATATATAGGAAAGAGGAACAAGGTATAATGGCAAAGCAGGTGGAGTCCTTTAATGGTGCAGGCCGCACTGGCAGCTTTTCAGCTGGAAAGACGAAAGGAGCAAAACATTTCTTTGAATTTTGCAGGAATGGTTGAAGAATGAATATTTTCATTAATTAGGCTTAACTTACTTTTCTGAAGCCCTCTCTCAACTAGTGGACTTCTTATATGCCCAGCTTTGAATGGGAATCCTTTACTGCAGTGCCACAATATAGATCTTCTTATACTAGTAAGGGAAGCCAGAAAAAAGACTCTTCTAAAGCAAAAAAAGAAAGGTGCTACCTGACTTCCATATTAATGCCCTCCTCCGGCAGCAAGAGTACGTTTGAATTTGAATGGACAGAGCCTTTATTTAAAATCTCTTCTGCTGCAGTTCTGCCACCACTCTCTAGACACAGAGTTTATGGTGAAGGCTATCCAGGTGTGCTGAGAAGCACAGATCAGCCAAGATCATCATCAGAATTCTCTCTGCTGCTGGTGAAGTGCAGGTACCCGTGATAACACTGAGAAGAAAAACACCAGGCTTTATCAGTGGCTAAAGGCAGGTGGCAAACACTACCTGGGACTCTAAAACAGAAAGGGCCATGTTCGGGCTGCCCGACGCAAGAGCCTAACGCAGAAACCCCGCTACAATGGCATCTAAGATCAGTGGGCAAGGAGTGATTCAGACCCTACCCTTTGTGAGCAGCAGTCACAACACATCAAGCAGGCAGCCTGGACTTCTCTGCATGCCTAACTTGGGTACCAAGATGACTTTTTTCCCCCCCCCGACTGCCCAGCAAGGCAAGCTCTAGCAACTTGGCATGCCAGGTGGTCACCATTGCTCACCAGCCTCTAGACCTGACATGCTGTCATTGCTCCCATGTTTCATACCAGGCAACGGGAATACAGCTCAGTTTCTAGCTTGCAGTACGATCCTTGCTCTGTGGCAAAAAAAAAAAAGAAAAAAGAAAAAAAAAGTGTTCTTGTGTGGTGCTTTTCAGCTGTACCCCAGGAGATGACTCTATAGTGAGCCCCATTTCAAAGGCAAGATCCTGACTGCTTCACGAGAGAGAGACATGAGTAAGCTAAGAAGAAAAAGAAAGTAATTTCCACATAAAGCACAGTTTACAGGCCAGTTTTCCCAAGAGTTAATTTGGAGATCATTGTTGTTTTAATCTCCTGCAATGTATGTGGGTGTGCCAGTGATCTGGAGGCTGGTTTCATGCAAGTGCCCAAACATTCAGGTACTTGCAGTTGCCAAAAATCCAGAATTAACTGCCAGTCAAAACTCAAGTGGAAGACTGCAATCTTGGGAAAGAAATGTCATCAAAAGGAGTATTTTTAAAGATATTTTCTAGCATACCTGGTTTGAAATACCCCTGGGGCAACACTTCTTATGGTGTATTGTTATTTCTCTTCTCAGATAAAAGGTTAATAGCCAAGTGGATGTTGGGTAACTGCTTACAAATCCCTGGAGAGATTCCGTTCCTATTCACGCTCTTCTGTCCTCTGTCCAGAGCATCCAAATTCCTTTCCTCCCTTCAAATTGGAGGTAGTTTCCTACATCACAGTGCTTGGATTCGTACACAGCGAAACCTTTTTATATATCAAGGAATGTGGATTCCAAGGTTTTGGTTCAGGACTGTCTCAAAGGAAGCTCTGATAACTGCATATGGAAAAAAACTAAGAGCGATGTATCACCTCATTATATACATTCAGACCAAAACAATGAGGCTTCTCAAGCACTCTGCACTGTGTATAAAATAAAAGTGGTTAAAGAATTTGTTTAGAAGTGTGTTAAGCATTTTCCAGGCAGGCGGTGAATAAATCCACTTTACCACTTCATGGCTTTACAAAGAAGCCCATCCATTAACATGGGAACCCTCTTGTTTGCATTTCTTAACAGCTGACATTTGTACCTTTCGAAGGAAAGTGAAGGGCATCTCATTGCCTTATTGTTTAAATCAGTGTGGAAATAATGGGGATGATAGGGAATTGGAGCTAATTTCCTTTGTCTCCTATTCAGCAGATAATGGTGGTATGTGCAGGATGCTAAAGGCCAGGCAGAGGAGGTGACCTGAAGATGACTTCATTCTTATGAGGTTTATCAAAGGCTCCTGTCAGTCAAATGCATGCTGAGAGATTGGGGACTGGCCATCTGGTCCAAAGTTAATCAAAGAGGAAAAAGGAAAGCGAGGAGGTGAAAAATCCCCCTGTCAGCTTTGTGCAAGGTGGAGGGAGGTGCAGACAGAAGAGGGGACTCCTGTGCTCCAGCAGCCCAGCACCCGGGCTGGATGGCCCCGCTAGGCAGAGGGAGAAGGGCAGCGGAGCGGGGTGGAGCTGATGGGGGAAAGGGAACGATAGCGTTGTTCTGAATTTTCACGGCGATGATCCCACACCGCTTTTAAGTGGCAAGCCTGAAGGTCACTGCTGCTGTTAGCCATGCAGAGCAGAGGCAGAATTGTTTCAATTGTCCTCAGAAAAAAAAAAAAAAAAAAGAAAAAGAAAAAAAGAAAAAACAAGAGGGAGGGATTGACTCACAGTAGGGAACCAGTGTAATATAAACCACAGGGTTTTCTGTCAGAGAGCCAGACATCTTTCCTCGGAGTTTTGTTTCTTGCAAGCAGGAGCAAGAGGTGCGTCCATGCCACCTTTGTGTCCTGCAGACACAACCTTGCCCAGCTCCTCACTCGCTAACCCCTCACCCCACTGGGCTCAAACCCCGGTGTCCTGCCAGCACTCGCCAACTGTGGGAGATCTGCCCCGCTGCCCCGTGCCACCCCCCTGCCCGTACTGACCCTCAGACACCCTTACACCGTGTGTAAGCTAAGAGGGGTATGGAGAGGGTGTTTAACAACAGCGGGTTTGGTTTATGCTGAAAGGGTATCACACAATGCGTGTAAGCAAGGTTGAAGACACCGGTCAGGCAAATGAAATGCTCTTTAAATGTGTGTGTTACGTAAAAATACGTTATTTCACCACAGATGCATTCTGAAGTAAAACACCCGAGTGTGACAGCCTGTTAGTCTGATTTCCATAACCAGCCCTGTTCAGCTGCTCAAATCAGCTAAATAGAGACATATTTTTAAAACTACAAACGTCCAGATTGTGAATCCCTCCCTCACGCTGGCAAGTAGTCATGCTAATGAGTAGTCTCCTTGACTCCAGGGGAAAAATTCTTGCCAGCAAAGGTTTCACAATCCCAGCCCTCAACATTTCTAAAATGATTAATCAATGTGAACCAACTTAAAACAAAAAGAAAACAACAACAAAAAGGAGGAAATAGGGGAAGGTTCTTTTGAAGAGCTGCAAATTCAGGCTGAGCACTAGGAGATATTTTTGTGGACTTAGGCAGAGCAGGGGATGAACATGCTGTCTCTAGTACACACACCCCACTCCCCCGGACAGAAACGTGATAAAACCGGAGAGAATAAGAACAAAAGCGTTTGGCTGCTTCATATACCTGAGGGTGGGACTCACTTCTCCATTAAGTTTCCATTGTGCTTCCTCCTTGGGTCGAGATCCAGCCAGGCCCCCATAGAGAGGAACATATGGAAAACAGTGGCAGGGAGTTCTGCTCTACCTGCAGCTTTGCTGGGCTGCCTCTCCCCCGGTGCCCTGTTCGGAAACATCACTTTGCATGGCCGAGCACTGCAAAACAGAGTGGAGTGGAAGCACACAGGGTGTTGAAAACAAAAACAAATCTTTACAAAGCACCTAACCCCAAAGAACCTCTGCTGAACAGAAGATATGAGCCAAGAACATACAGCTCTGTCTCTATGTACACAGCTATACGCTGCTTGCTGCCCTCATATTTTTAGTGAGTTTTTAAAATAGCAAACAACCTGCTGCACAATAGGCAGCCTGAAACAGGCACAGCCAAAAGGGAAGGGGGGTGGAGACTGGGAGGCTTTGGATTTTCTTGCTGCTAATGACTGACATGACCTCTCTGCATGGTGGTCAGTGAAGAATCTCATGGGCACCAAACGTGCACTATGATTTTACCTACCCTGACTTGCACTTGCTATCTACTGAACTTACCTGAGCTGTGGTGGCTTCAGAAGGAAGGGAGTTAGCAGCAGTAAAGGGGCGTTTTGTGGGTTGTTTTTTGTTTTTCATCTGCACAGCTGTAGATCTGGGAGAAATATGACTAAGAAAATGATCTTTCCCAACCCCTGGAAAGAAAATGCAGCCATGTGGATCCCAACATAAAAACAAGCATTGGCATGTCTGAAATACTGTGCCTGCTATAATTAAAACCCACACGCAACTACAAAACAACTCTGCTTCTGGTCTTTACAGCATGAAACTTACAGAAATTTAGAAATGGGCTGATAGAAAAGTCAGCAAGGAAATTTCACCAGAAACCTGCTGTCCCCTGGATGAATTAGGGTTTTGATCAGGCAGCAAGCCATTACCGTGTTTTTATGATTCCTCTTGCCCAGTTCCCTTACAGAAGGAAAAAGCTTTAGACTCACCTGTGTCTGCAAGGATTCCTAGCCTAACACATTGGTTGGATACACAGGCATGAACACACTGTCATCAGCATGTCCTCCTCCTTCTCGTGGGCTCGAAATAATTTGACATGCCAAATTAGACAAAACCTTAAATCAAACAGCAGCTCAGTTTTCTTCAGTGGCTGAGACTATTTCCAAAAGCAGGGAGGGGATTTAGCTACATAACCCTAAACAGATGGAAGATAAGTGACTACATCCCCTTGAAGACATTGAGAACATCCAACTGTGGTCTTTTCCCCACACCCTCTGCAACTCCCTTATTTCCATGTAATTGCAAATATCACACTATTAAGTCCTTCCTGAAGAACCTTTTCAACTTTCTTCTCTTTATGCCGCATGGTCAACAACAAGCATGCTGAATATACGTTTTAATGATTGCCACAGCAATAACTCACAGAGAAACAGTTTTCTTTCACAACACTTCAGAATAGCAAGGACTTGGGGGGAGGGAAGTTATCAGGATGCTGGAAAGCACATATACAATTTATTAGACAAACCCTGTGTGGATGCAATGGCAGGTCTGCTATCAAAGGCAAAAACCTTCAGGCATTTTACATCCCATAATCCCAATGAAAGCCTGCTTTTGCAGATACCCTGCAGTTCATGAATCACTGGCTGTAGCATACAAAATCCCTTATTTAAGTAATTACAGTACAATACACAAATCTGCACAGTGGCGGATGTTAAATGAAATATTCCGAGACAGTCTCAAAACTACAACATAAAAAAAGAAAAAAAAATCCCAACTGGAAACAAGTATCTTGCAGTAAGCATATTTTGTGAAGTAGGGGATGCTCTGATCTAATCACATTAGGTCTCTCCTGGCGACTGGAAGTGGTCTGGTGATACAGGGACCCAGTGAGCCATGGACAGAGAATGGTTCCTGTCTCCAGTGTTTTCCATTTGTTTCCATGTGGTCTTCAGTACACCCTCAAGCTCCCCAGTTTTACATAGTTGGATGCTTTTGTTATTGCCACCTTAGTTTTCAAACATCAAAGAACATAAGAAGATCTTGCATCTCGAGCCTGGCCTTGGGCATGCATTGCCCCAGTCACGGGGCTGGCTTCCATTTTTTCAGCACAGCAAACCAAAAGCCTGGTATTATAGGAAAAGACCTAAATTCCCCCAGGCGGTATGAAGTCTCATCTCTGTACTCAGTTCTGATTTGCCTCCACACCCGGACAGTTCAGCTTGTACCTTCAGCAACAGGGAAGGCAGGCTTTCTTTTATGAAGAGTCCTTATTTGCCTAATTCTGGTTTCATCTACAGGTGGCACATTTCACCAAAGCTTCTACCCTTCAGCTGCTCTGCAAATCGGTCTTGGAGCAACAAGCGGGTGGCATTTTCCCAAGTCACTTCCAGATCAGACCAGCAACTCTCAGCCATACCCGCATAACCAGAGCATCAATGAAGAAGGATAAAGAAGGGCAGAATTGCGTTATGATTTATAGAGCATGATGAATGTGTTCAATTTGGATTAATTAGGAAATATGTTCTATTCTTCTACTTACAATTTAAGATCTGGCAAGGGTCACAGTAGAAAGAAAATCTGAACTGGAAAATGAGCATTATTCTTGTTTTAAGAATTTGCTGACTTCCTCTTTCAGAGGAAGACACAGTCCTCCTTCAGTGGAAGTCATGGTTTTAGAAATGTTGATCTGAATCAGACTTGGCATTTTCAGAGATCTCCTGTACCTCCTACATGGTCCAGCTCCTCAGTACAAACTTTATCTTCTTGTTCTTGGTGAGGAATCTGAAGAACAATTGGAACTTGGTTTGCAAAGAGAAAAATGATAACGGCCCACAAAATATAAGCTCAATTGACATCTTGGAAGTGTTTTATGAACTGGAAATCTTTCTGCAAAGTATTTCACCTCAGCCCAATAAAACATTACATGCTGGCAGAATTTTATCCTGTTAAAGTTGGCAAAGGTTTCTTCACCAAAGAGTAAGTTTTGTTCAGGTTTAATTTACTTTCATACCCCCCCAAATCAATGTCATTGCTCAGGTGCAGGTTGACAGGTTCCTGAGATAGTGTCAATTAAGCAACCCACAGCATCCAAGGCACAAACACCAACCACACAGCGAAAATGGGGAGGAACAGCAACCACCATTTCATGCAAAGGCTGCCTGTGTTAGGGCTGCGTGCAGCTCCCAGGACAGGCTGTTAAATTGGACATAAGTTTTTGTTTGAAGGAAGGCAAAGCCATGATGTGGAAGGATTTGCTGGGTTAGGTCTGCCTTTTGCTACAAGCATCAATCACCAAGGGTGCAAGCAGTTTGAGTTAAAGACACAGCGAAAAGTTTGGCAGAAGTTTGGACTGCTCTGCGTGTGAGACGTTGTGATTCCTCCAGCTGCAATTCCCTAGGATGCATTTCACCTAGCCAACACCTGACAGGAAATATTTAGGAGGTTATAAGTCTTCTTTAGAAGAAAATTACAGCAGAAAGAGGTCCAATATAACAACTAAAACATGAGAAAAAGGTTTCTCACAGTTTGTGTTCTAGATGCCCAGCTGAAATCTTGGCTCCATAAAAAGTCTTTTGCTGTGCACTTCTAGGAGGCCAAGTTTGTCAAAGCCTAGCTAGCTTTCATATGTATTTGACTTGTTATGTTGCCTAGCATCGTAGTCAAAGAAGAGTAGATTCAGTCGCACTGTGAAGAGCAAGCATAGCACACACTGAGATGGAAAACTGTTTTGCACAGCCCTACGCACCTCAGCAGGCAGCCATTCAGTAATACCAAGGTGTCCCCATCCTTCTCATTTATTGGATTTATTTGCCAGAGGCAGGGAGGCAGAACTTTGACACCATTTTTTAACATGGTTGATGTGTTGACGCTGATTTTAATTTTTCTCTAAAGAGTTTTATTGATTCGATAGAATACCAAGATTTTTGGTCCAGGGCTCATATTGCTACAGCCTGACAAATGATTTGTCTGCTGTAACAGAGAAGGGTTGTACCACGGTATCTAATAATCCCTTTCTATATCCATATAGAGATATATATATGCATATAGATATATATGCATATTTTATGGCTTTAATTTAAAGAAGAGAGCAAAAGATCCAGCCTTATGAAAAAGGTTAGTTGTGGCTGTCATACAGATGTTTTGTTAAAAAAAACCCTGACTCAAAATTAAAGCAAAGCAGAGAGGTGGGAAAGAAAGGGTGCAGCCTGTTCACTCCTACCATTTTATATTAGTTTATATATCAGCACAAGGTAACCAGCATCTTCTCCTCATCCTCCCAGCATCTAAATTCAAACCCCAAGAAACAGAAACAAAAGTTAAAAAAACAGGCAATTTTTTCATGAGGCACGTCAAATGCCTAATATCTGTGTTTTTCCCGTGTTCATGGTTAAACTGTCAATGTGAATGAGCACTGAAATGAGTGTGCATCCTGGTAGGGTGGATGAGCTCATGATTCATGAATAAGATTAGACAAGAGCTTCCAGAAAAAACAGGTATTAATCTATGCCCCTTTTCTTGTACTTCCCCTTAGCAGCCATCCTTCAAAAATCCAGAGAACGAAATGATCATCGGACGAAAATAGCATTAAAAAGAAAGATAAAAACCCCACAGCTCCGCTAATCACTTGGAATAGTCTGTATAACCACTGACTGAAGCAGGGATCTTTGGTCTATTGTGGTGTATTATGTGACTTCAAGAAAATGAGATGGGAAGGTAAATATACAAAGTAGGATTTAGCAAGGCGCTGTGTGAAGAGGGACAAAACCCCTTCTTACGGTTGTCAGTAAAAAGGAGGGTGACACTCTTACAGAGTTAGAGAAGGTCAATAAATCACCATCCTTATCTTGCAAACAGAGCCTGTGACTTCAAAAATTAGCTCATTTATTCTGCACAATTAAATTTATTGAAGTGTGACAGAAAAAGTTTAGCAGTCACTGATGCAGAAAGGCAGCAACAACAGAGGCAGGCAACTGACTGAATGACACAATTAGTTGATTTTCATTTTATTTATCAATATAATTATTGAATTGTATTTATCCTATTTCACAGATTTTTACCATTATTAGAGCCTGGGCCTCAAGGGAAAGAATTAGTTCAAATTTTCAGTCTAACTTAATGTGATTATAGAGCTGCTAATAAAAGAAAAGTTCTATAAAGTGCTACACAATCTTGTATTCAATGTCACCCCACCATCAGGCTCTGAAATCCGGAATCCTTTCACGTAAAGGCAGTAAACAGAATATGAATTGTGAATGCACTACATTCCCTAGGTGGCAACCAAGCCTATGTTTGCAGGACCCTACCCTCAATGTTGCCTTCAAGGACCCAAGATTACTTCTCAGTTTTAAACTCAGGGGTATGTTTCTTTCCTTAAAAAATAACAATAATTACAAAAAAAAACACGCCCCAAAACCCCACCACACCCCCTTTGTCCCTACCCCTATGCTTCGCTTCAGTAAACTTAGTTGGAAGTGTTGTGAAAAGAGTGCAAGGATATTGGAGAAAGACCACGGTGCCAGAGGCGCAGTGCACGAGCGTGGTTCTTACACAAAATGACAACCTTAACTATTTTGGTACACACTAAAAAAACGTAACGCCAAAGCTTCTGACAAGATTTTTAAAAACAAAATATAAGCGATTGACAGATTAGAAAGGTATCTGTTAGCCAAAGTTACTTTTCTTCTTGTCCGCTCCGGTTTAGAAGCCCCCAGACTGCTCTAAGTTCCCTGTCTGACTTCCTGGCGTGCCTTTTTGTCACTTACAGGGTCTGCTTTGCTTTTGAGCTTGTACAAGACGGGATGAGAAGTGCTGGACCTGACTCACACACGTATTCCACCCTTGCCTGCTACATACATGAGGAAGCAAGCATATGTTCCGCAGTAAGCTATATAATAACTCATGTCCTTTCTCACAGGTTCAGGAAATTAGACCACATGCTATTGCGAGTGTCTAACTTTTCCAATGTTTTGAAAGACTATTTCCATTGCAGCTAGCTTATTCAGTTCTACCTTCCACTTCCATTCCATAAAAAATAATTTATTTGCTCTGAGAAAAAGACATACAGGCCATTTTTCTAAATGTTGGTCAAAGTGTCATGGAGCATTGCCTAAAACATTAAAAAATGGAGATGGTCCAACATTATTCTATAACCATAATTAATAAGAATGAATATTTTTACTTAAAATTAATAGCTGACTTTGGGTGATAAGATACTTCCAGAATTCCCACCAATTGAAACAACATGTTCCAGTCACTGGGATTTTGATGTCTGCGTAGGCTCAGACTATATTTTGGGAACTTAGTCTAGTGACTTCTGCAGGAATGGGCAAGAAGGGATGTTTATGTATATGTAAGACATATAAATTATTAGAGTTAATAAACCAGATCTCACTGGGACCATTCAAGTTAAATTTGACATGCACTATCTACGGAAAAATGGATCAAAAGAAAGAACGCCATACATTGCACAATTTTCTTTTGTGTGTTTCTTTTGGATAAAGCCTTGAAAGTTGCCTCTCCATTTATGGAGAACTGCATGCCCCACTGGGACCTTGAGTTGATGGAAACCATTCCATAGCAGCACCATGTGGTGACCTGCCCACCTCCAGAGACACAAAGCAGAGGTGGCCCTGTCTCCAAACAGCCTTCCCTTCAGCATCAGAAAGGATAGAGCATTGGGACAAATGGGACCAAAAAGGGATCAAGGAACAAAAGAAAATTTTAATATTTTAATTGACTGAAGATGCTTCCACCTCAGCCAAGACAAGCAGAATCTTCATTTGTTTTGCTTGTATTCAGTATCAGCAGAGGACAATAACATACCTTCAAGGAGTAACTTCTTACCATCTCTGCAGAATTCAGCAAGATTCATCGGCAGGGAGAAGCTGCACGTGAGTGCAGGTAATAGGCTTCAAGACCTGAATGAGTATTTGGCCATTCAATAACCGTGATTTCACTCTTCCAGGGTACTTCTCACTCCCACAACCCCAATCACCTTGCAAAGAAAAAGCATCCTTGTGTTATGAGATCCCAATTTGGCAGGCAAACCTCCCTTATCTAGGCTCTCAAAAGAGCTAAGGCAGGCTTTTGAACCTAAACCAACTGAATTTTGCTAGAATATAAATTAGAATCCTTAACTTCTCAAAGCAGTGTAAACTGGACTGGCTAGGTCAAACACAACCGCCATGAAATGGATAACATACAACACATTTTCCCTGCCCGCTGCATCCTTGCAAGAATGCCTTCTAGTCTGGTTTCATTCAATTCAGTCAATATCTGGACCACAGCAAGCCATGCGTGGTCCCTTCTGGTCCCTGTGAAGCCTCCTCTTCCCATCCCAAAGACACCTGATTGTGCGTCTGCTCCTTGCTCATCTCTGCTACCTTCCAACTGGGCTGGAGGCCTCTTACTGGGTGGTTGCACCTCCCTGTTTGCCGTACCCTACCTCTCCTGTGAAATCACCTCCTTGTTGACACCACTGCATGGACATAAAGGGTAGGAGGACCCGTCTTCTTCTCACAAGGGTTGCAGATGAGCCAACTATGTCTTTTTAAAAAGAAATCTAACTTATAAACTGAGAACAAATAAAACAAGACACTGTCCATCGGACCTTGGCATTATTCTCATTTTCCAGTTGGGAAACAGGAGCCAAGAAAAGGAGACACCCAAGATAATAAAGATTATCAGGAGACCTCTGCCTTCCCCCAGTGCCTTGCCTGACTCTCCAGCCCCCCTTTGTTGGCTTACACAGCATGCCATGGAAACTGAGCTGAGCCCATTTTAAAGTCTTTCATGTGCTGGAAACCCTGCCAGAGTTTACACACTCATTGTGCAAAAGGATATTGTTCATGTGCATATATACAGAACATTGGGCTTGATCCATCTGATGTACAAAAATTTGTGTCTTAAAAATATCACAAGCCTGGCGGATGCTTTTTTCCACTTGCAGCAATCAACATTTCTTTGGTTTTCTCTCTATTTTCTGAAATAAAAACTTAAGCAGGGCATTTTTGTTGAGGGATGTATTTTTGACTGACCTCACAACCTACCCAGATTAACCCTGTGGACTGCTGTATAACCGTCAGGTCTCTGAACTGACTTTTCATTCCAAATCAATGTTTTCTGAATAATCATTTCCCCATGAACAGGTCATACAGGCCCTATGGCAGTGTTTTCCTCCCCCTTCCATATGCAGAATCATTACTCAAAAGGGCAATGTGCCTCAGCTTTCCAGGCTAATCACCAATTCATCTTTTCTTTAAGCCATATTATGCAGAAGTATTAATGTGCCGCACCAAAGCTGGAGAAAGTCTGTCCAACTCTTCAGAGAGAACAGATTAATGGAATACAACCGGTAAGAGCAAAATGCAGAGGCACCCCAAGTATATGAACTTCCCAAGCCCCTCCTCAACTTGTGGATTAACAGGGATCTGGGCAACAGTAAATACCAGTTCTGCAAAGCACATCATTTCATCTGTCTATATATCAGTTCTCTTATCAAAAAGGTGAAGATTTACCAGTTAGCCTGAAACGGTCAGTACTGCAGTGCTACAGGAAGCTGCCAACAGGGATTATTCCTGAAACTGGGCAAGCTGGAGGAAAAGGAGAGGATCACTGACGTGAGTCCACAGCATTGAGGAGTACAAAGAGGTAGAGTTGCACAATGTTTCAGGGTGCAGGAACCTACTCCTCCACATGGTTTTTGCTGGATTGAGCAACACCTCCTCTTGGGCCTGTCCTGGGTTCAAACACAAAGCAAAATTCCCTTACAAGAAAGCACAAGTGCTACAAAAGCTGGCTCAACTCTACCAACCCCACCTTCCCCTCCTGTCTTCTGCCCACCACTTCCTTTGCAGCTTCACTCAAATTATAAATAGCTCTGCATGACGGATCTGACCTTCACCTAGGTTGAGCTTAGCTGGTGGAAGGGCAGGATAGTGCTCCTTCAAATCCGGTGACCTGGACGTGAACATGGGCTCTTTGTCAGTTCAAGGGACAATAATTGGAGCTGACACAACTGAGCATGGACAGGCAGCAGGGCCAGGACCTGAGTTCATGACTCTTCTCCCATGGCTCTGATGAGACTATGCAGAGCAGGATGTGCACAGGGCGTATAACACCACTTGCACAAAAAAAGGACAATAAATAGGGAATACAGCCTGAAACAGACAAGTTATGACTACAGCTGATTATGGCTAGAAGTCAGATCCGAAAGGAAATGAGGCATAAACTGTGGAAAATGGGACACTGAAAGCCTCTGTGAGAAGTGGTTTTTCCTGTGCCTAACTGCAAACAAGATAAACCAATGCAGATCAAATAAACTGTTCCCTCCCGCCAAATCTCAGAATCTTTGAACAGTAGGAAACCCACCAGTCTGAGGTTGAACCAAAAAAGTGCTTTGAAAGGAGTGGTGTGACCAAGGGAGTAGGCCAATACACAGGCTTTGGAAGAGGAAACGCTATGTTTAACATCCATTACTTGCCTTTATGCCATCTAAGATGTCAGAACACTGTCTGGGCCTCTTCCCTGCATCTCAGTCACCAGAAGCTGGCGGTCAGTGGGGCACCCTGTTGGTGAAGCGAGGAGGTCATTAAGAAGACAGAGCCACACTCTTCACAGTGGTGTGTGATAGGAAGACAAGGCATAATTGAAACAAGAGAAGTTCAGACTCCCTGTATTTTTTCCCCCCCCTGAGGACAATCAGAGCTGGCCAGAGGTTGTGTAGCCTCCCTGGAGGTCTTCAAGGCCCACCTGGATAAATCCCTGAACAATGTGGTCTCATCTCATGGCTGATCCTGCTTAGAGCAGGACATTAGACAAGAGACCTCCTGAGGCGTTTTCCAACCTGTACCGTCCTGTATTCTACCTGCACTGAAACTGTTTGCCCACTGCATATTCACTGATGGTGCACAAGAGAGCAACTCTACAACACATAGCAAGAACTCTTAGTTTTGAAGTATTTGGGTTCTGCTCCCTTTTCTAATGGCCAGTTAAGTACCACTACAATTACGTTACAATTGAGATTAAACTCAGATGTGTAGTACCTCTGTGTTCATACCCAAGTTTAACATCCATGTGCCAACAAGCAAGTAATCTCCAGCACAGAAGGGTTCTCATGCTGTACATCACTGTACATACTACCTACAGCATAGTGTTTTGCTACGGTGACCCATAAGAAGAAAAAATACATGCACATGGGAAATTAAGCTTCATCTCCTGTGGCTGTAGCCGTTCAAATATCCAAGGTTCCATCAGACTCTTCCAGCTCAGCGCCATCTTCCCTTGCATTTCTGGGAGATGAGAACATAAGGAAATGCCATTCCTTTTACAGCTAAATCGTGCTATTACTCGAACTTCTTCTGAGATACTGGTACTGTTTGCTCTCCTAGCAGCAACTTCGAGGAACTCAAATATTCACATATTGCTCAGAAAAAAATACAGAAGAAAAACAAGCTGAAATTTTGGTGAAGACCTTAATTATGAACACAGAAGGCGAAGTACATTTTTCTTCTTTAAGTCCAGAGTGTCCAGCCTGTAGAACACAGAAAAATTCCTAACCCTTCTCAAGTAATGTCATTGATGCCAGATATTTAGCGTGATGATTTTCGGCAGTGAATGTCAAATCTCTCTCAAATATTAGCATGTTTCTTAGCTCCTAAACTGACAAGCTTTAATTTAAGCAGATATAAGTGAAATATGCCACGGCACATGTTGGTTAAAATATTGAAACGATCCAGGCCACAATGAGAAAGACACAGAGCACATGCAATCCTCATTAGAATCAGTGTGGCAGGGGCTCTTCTTATTACAGTTACTTAGACAATAAATTAATTAAAAACTCCTGAAAAAGCCCAAGCCCAAAACTATTCAAGATGTGTGGGAAAAATGCCACACTCTTGCAATCTGCACTTCATAGAAAAAATGGCAGTCCTCTCTTTTCATCTTTATTCTCATCCTTATTCCTCTTCTCCCTACAGAAACCATGTGGAGTATATAATACATAACTAAGCAAATGAGGCAAACCCATGTGGAGTATATAATACATAACTAAGCAAATGAGGCAATGGAAAGTGCGAGGATATTAATTCCTGCATCATACCTCTAAGCAAGCTCATGTCAATAGACTCCAGCAGTGTAGGTAATGGCAAATTTAACCAGGGATCTCATCAAGTTGCTAGAAGAATTCCCTGGCCTTTCTAACATGAGTCCTTAATATACCTTACCCTCCTCAGACCATGCTCTTATTATTTTGCTCATCCTTTAGAGGTACAGTAAGCATCGCAGGACAGACACTATGCCCTTTATATTTTACTTTTCTCGGGAAAGCGCTACACGTCAGCCCGTATCTTATCTGTCTTCTCACCCCACACCAAAGCCTTTTGAACCTGTTGGCACATTCCAAGTCAACCTATTAGAGGACAAAGAGTTAAAAGATGAAATTCTGCAAATGTTGTGAAAGTAAGAAGGCGGTAGAGGAAATAATTGCAGTGCTCTTAACAAAGGACACCTCTAAGAAGAACTCTTATCATATTTGTTAGTTACCAGAGAATCCCCAGAGGCAAGCACTTTCAGGAATTTCCCAACCACAGCTGTACCTTGGAGTGGAGCTCATAACCTTCTTAGACACTGGATAATTCAGTCATGAGATCCAAAGCCACAGAAAATCAGGCTTTCACATGTTCCACTCATTAATTCCAGCTATCAGACCCTGATTCTAGACCTGCAATTGAACTAATTGGTTATCTCCCACCTGCCACTTCAAGTCCGTGGAGGACAAAGGACTGGATCTAAGCCTGCAGTTAGGTGCCCACGGTGCTGCTTGGATGGAGTGGAGAGGCCTGGCAGCAAGTAGGTGATCTTCTGTCCCTCCCCTAACTGGGTCCCCCTCCAGAGCACTTACTGAGGCACCTTTATTTCTTCTACTGAGGACGTCCAGAAACATAACTGTCTTGATGATGTTGGGTCAAAAGTCTTGGAGCCTTTGTGCACCAGAAGCCATTTGGGACTTACGAACTAGGTCCTGTATGTTCATTTAGCATACAGCTGGTGGAGTGGAGACAATCCTGCTGAATCTGTCCTGTTACACAACCAGCAACAGCTCAGTTCCTGGGGCTGAGTGAGACCGCACAGGTGGGACTCCTTTTTGGATCTGGTTACGTTCTGCCCAAGGTGCCTACGTTCCAGGTAGCTTTCAGAAATGTTCTCTTGATCTGAAGCCAAGAGAACTCGCAATGGCAGATGATGATAATGATTAACTACAGATGTCCTGTTAATGCCCTGCTGAGATGATCAGCCAATAAATTCCCATCCAAAGAGAAGTGCCTAAGGAAATGGAACATAACTGGAACATGCCAATCTCTCTCTATTAACTGAAGAGGCAGCCGAGACCATTAAACCTCTGTCTGTTACACAGGTACCTTTACGACCTGTTCTTCAGACTCCTAAATAGCCAACTCAGTTCGGAAATCCTTTGAACACGGAGCAGTTTTATTTTTAATAAACAATCCTGACAAACTTGTCAGAATCAGTTGGAATACCTTTCAGACTCTATAAATAATGTTCACATCTTTACATTATAAATGTAGTGCAGAATTTCAGGTCTTACTTTTCAGATGCCAAATCATTTTAGTGGAAAGCTTTTTAGATAATAGGATCTTTCTTGTATAATGCATTCATAAATTTCCTTCAGTGATAGGGGTGTAGTTCAAGGATCATTTCAACACCGCTGATTAGTTTCTTAATTAAATTGCTGTGTGTAAAAAGGGATAAATAAATACTGGTCACAGTTTAAAGGGAAGGAAAAGTGGGTTACAGAACCTGAAAAAGCTGCCCAACAAAATAAAAACAACACAACATTGTGTTTTTCTCTCTAGAGAGGTGTGTTTGTGAAGGGTTGATGTGAGCTGTCTCCCTCCCAAGAGGTAGACTGGAAACCCTGGGCTGAGCTTTCATGAAAGACGGGGTCAGCCGGGGGTGTTTTGTAAGGTGAGGAATGAGATCTACAGCAACATAACCAGTTGGCCAGTTCATCATTACACACTCCACATGGCCTAAATTAGGAGAGCGCGAAGCAGGTGGATACATTACACTGTTTGCCGAGAAGCATATTGGGTGTTGTTCTTGTTCCAGTTCTTTGAGACTCAGCACCACATCTCCCAGGAATCTGTAAATCAGCAGCAGGTGATTATTTGTTGGCTGTCGCACCACAGACGCTGAGAGCTGGTTACAACTTTCGCCTGGCGTTTTCTGCTCATGTTTTTAAAGTTCTCTTTTCCTGGAAGCTGCAAAACAAACCACAAACCAACAAGTAAAGTAGTGCAGCACAAAACAAAATTCCAGAGATAAGAGACATGCTGATAATATAGTCTTTGACATTTGTTTGGGAGCATTGCTGAGTTAAATATCAGCCCTTTACCACATTAATAAATGTATGTCTGCTCTCTCTCCTACTCACCTATGTAGGCCCTGTCAGTGCAGTATCTGAACACCCCTGGAAACACCAGTGAATTTACCCTCGCAGCATCCCTCTGAGGTAGCAAAATTAACAGACTTGTCTGAGGTCAGATGGGAAATATGTGGCAGAGAAAGGCCCCCCCAAATTCTGGTTCCTCATAACCCTAGCAGAATCATCCATGTTGGAGGGTCCCCCATCTGCCTGGTACATAAAAGGTTGTTACTAATTGCCTTTGTGGCCACTGAGGAGGGGACAAGATTTGCATCAAAGACAACAATGCTGGACACCAGGGAACTCTTCTGACTGCAGAGAGATGAAGAACTGTGATAGGATATTCACAGCAGTGCTGTGGCATATCCTTCGTGTAGGTTTTTATGAAAAGCCTGATAAATAATTCTCAGGAATGGGTCTTTTGAAAGAAAGAACTGGTCTGCTGTGTCCTGCACTGCGGACATGACAGCCTGGGATATTACCTAATTTGCTGCACTATCTTTAGCTTTGCAGTGCATATCAGAACTGGAGTGGTAGACAAGTAATGGTGACATTTATTATCACCACAGTAAAATAGGGATGGGTCTAATTCTAGGGTCAGAAGATACACAAAATAATATACCTCACCAAGTTATTAAAACAAATCAAGCAGCTACAAAGGGCCAGAGACAGGCTGCCTCAGCAACGCTGCACCACAGTAAATGGAACATGAGGCAACATCTCCATATAAAGAGACTTTAACATGGACTATAGGAATCATGCAAGGTGTGCTGGAAATTAAAGCGACTTTCTGGAACTCTCAGCAGCTGATCCGTCAAGAACCCATGGGATGAAAACGCAAATGGAAACTGCCACATCTGCATGGGAGATGAGATCTGCTATGGGTTCAGACCAACTCATTTTTTAATTCAGCAGAGCACTCCCATCCGACTTCAGAAACTTGGACTCGGCTTCCCCTTACAAAAACTGACCCAAACGTCATATTTTATAAGGGGCTGAATTCCTAGGAAATGCCAAGAAATTTAGCACCCTCCAAAGGAGTCTCTTGTTACAGCACATTTGCGTGGGGTTTCTGAACCTCTGGAAGCCTGGAGACCCAAAGTTACGGACAAATAGCGACTGCACACATGCAACAAGCCAGATGTAGCAACAAGCCAGACGTAGCTTCAGTGCACACACCTTCCTGTAAGGGCATTCAGCAACTCACAGTGTACAAGCACTAAAATGCAGGCACCCCGTTTCTGAGCTGGGCCTTCCAGTCAGAAATGGATCTGTGGATGTATGCTTGACTCATGTGACCCAGCCATAATTTTGCAATGCATCTTCCTCCCCTTCCTTGTTTGGATGGGATTTGCCTCTGCCCTGTTTATAGAGATAAAATAGTAACAGTGAAACAGTTGACATAAAGCATGTGTTCTGAATTATTTATGAGTTTTCTAGTGTGTTGATTTTTTTTATTATTTGGCTTTTTTTTAAAAAAAAAAAGAACAGAAAAAAAAAACCAACCAAGAACACCACACCACACCCCCACCCCGACCTATCAGAAATACCAAACATACCTACCTAGCTATGCAGCAGAAATGGACTTGAGGATCCAGTAACAAATACAACCCAGTGTAAAACTGGTTTTCAGACTGTGGAGAAAATACTTATCACATCATGTATGGGTATGTGAGTTTTCCACAGATTAAGCAAACATCACCATATGCTGCAGGTCAAAAAAAAAATAATATGTATGTGCGTGTGTAGAGATACAGATATCTATCTCTTTCTGCCATTTGTAACAGCATGCAGAGCTCGAGTTCATAGCAGCATCTGGCACTGAGGAACCAACACGTGCGTGTGAATGTGGCCCAGCAGAGACGGATACATTTGTTTGTATACTTCTACTGCATCAGGAGTGGAATATGAAGTTCATTTCTTCTCTTCTGGCTGATCTGGGGAAGGCTCAAGCCACCGAGCCCTAGCAGCATATCACCTGATAGGGTGTTCCTGACCCCAGCCACAAAATCCTTGGGGCAGCCAAGCTGCAAGTGAATACCTGAGAGTTTCCACAGCCCAGCTCACCACACTATAGGATCACAACTGTGATAACACGATCATCACTACTCTCTAGGGAGAAACCTAAATCAAAAGGTTTTCAGAGCTACAGGCTTCGTTTTTCTGTTCATGGGAAAGCCCGTTTCTCTGTGGTCGTGGCATGCTGCATTTATCTGGAGAATATGCTCGGCTGTTCCCTTTCCAAACCTTCTGATACAGGTGCCGGTAGATGTTCACTAGCCTGCCAAGGATAAAACAAATACAGGGGAATCTTGGAAAGACATCAAGCAGAGAGGAACCTGGATCACAACAATGAGATAGCAAGTCTGGATAAAGATCCAAACGTATCTAGGGCCTGGGGTGATTTGATTAGTTGGCCCTTTTCTCTTCACAATGTCAGTGCTTACAAAACCCTCCAATCTGTCAGACGAGCCACTTCTGTGACATTGGCCATCGAGGAATTCATGCTGCTTTTGGTAAACGCTGGGAAAATTGGTCTTTTTGGCATGGAGTCACTACTTTTGCCTCTGGGAAGCAAAGAAAGTAAAAATAGATCAGTAACTACAGCTTGAGAGAGAGGTTTACATAGCCCATGTAAATGAAAAATTTGGCCATACTTCTTTTATTTCCAACTGTTTCATCTTCATACTATCTTTTCAGCTTTAAAGATGGTTCTTATCATAGAAATTAGACTCAAATGGAATGCCAGATGTGGAACATCCTCCACCTGGGTCAGCCCCTTTTAACCCCATGCCTGCCCATG
Organism: Falco biarmicus; assembly: GCF_023638135.1. Classification (NCBI taxonomy): domain Eukaryota; kingdom Metazoa; phylum Chordata; class Aves; order Falconiformes; family Falconidae; genus Falco; species Falco biarmicus. The sequence goes on from NC_079290.1 coordinate 99,389,020, forward strand.
ACAGCACTTAAGCCCTGGTTCAAAACGAGCCACAACTTCCAAGCTGCCCTCTTTTAAAAAAAGAAACAAAACACTTAAATCTCTTTCTAAACTTGCTGCCCATAAAACTTTCCTTCACTCCAATTTAGCCTTTCTCCCTGCAGGCCATCCCACGGCCACTTCAAGGGAACCTGTCCTTTTGCTCCATACTTTCTGCCTCCTGGAGCCAGTATGTGCTGTTCAGCAAACAAAAGCAAAGGCTGGTTTTCCAGTGTGACGTGACCTTATAAGTCTCTTACAAACACATCTCCTCCCCTTTCTCCCTGTATGGCCAGAAACCTGTTGCTACAGATTTTTGGTACTCAGCGCTGGAGCCAGCCATCAGAGCGATGAGGGGAGCGTGCAGCCACTCTCTGCTCCCGTGGTGAGTGCCACAGGGGAGGCTGCCGGCGTCTTTGTCCCTACCTCAATAAACATTGCTGGCCAGATACTGAAACTAGTTGCAGATCTCCCCTTCTCTCCCACGAGGAGCAGCTCCAGACCGCTGACTCAAAATCTCCGTGCTCTAGGATCCCTTTCCTGTTTTAACAAAGACAATTTCAAAATCTGGTAGCTTGGAAACTCCCAGGGCTCAATACAAATTACTTTAGGTCCCAGTGGAAAACAGATTCTTCCATTTCACTAACATGCAGTTTGTTTAGAGAGCTGGCAACTCAGAGGACACTGAACAAGTCCCTGCCAAACCTGCACCTCACACCACAGCAATGGGGGCAGTGAGTAAGGATGTATTTTTTCCCACAGTGGTGGAATTAAGACATCATTCGTGTAGATACTTTTCCCCGTGTTTTAAATGACGGCGGTTTAAGGATGTCCCCCACACTTCAGGAAGCTGAGGAAGCCCCTTTGTCACCTGCTCTGGAAAACTGGTCAGGTCATGTACCTCCAGCAATCTCTTGGTTCAGATACCTCTGCTGGCCTTTGAAAGTTCTCCTAAGGCTATGTAAAGGAGAAATTTAACAAGACATTATAGATGAAAAAAGATTTCTCCTCCTTCAGTCAGCACCTGGCAGTGGTGAAACTCCTCACCAGTTTCTTTCATCCCAAGCCTCACACCAATAACTGCCCATCACTCTCAGAGACCTTCTCAGCCTACTAGAAGCTTATGCTAAATACTGATCTAGCCTCAGTACCACCCAACCACCAATACCTTTAAACACCTTGCTGACTTACTAACTGCAGGGAAAGAGGGATTATTCCTTGTCATCCTCAGCCCAGCAGACACCATCCTTGTCAGTGACATGAGTCCAACACCATACAGTGGCTCAGGTCTTCTTTATTGGCAGTGGTTGCTGTTGCAGCCCTGTAGGAACCACATGTACTCCCTCTCTCCTCAGAGGAAAACGCCAGCACCACAAAGAGCCTGCCTCCCCAAACCGCTCAGGGGTTAGCACAGCAACCAGCAAGAGCCAGAAGCTTTCTACAGAACCCAGAGCCAGGACTGCCACTGGGGTCTAGCAGGGTACAGCTCAGGCAGGTGTTGCCAAAGACATCCAGCTGCTGCTTAGCTGGTTGCATTTTGGGTGCAACTGGGTCTGAAGCCAGCCAGTGCTTTGAGGTGGTCTTCTCACACTTCTTCCTTAACATAAGCAGCATGCCAAAGGGGTGAGGATCTGCACAGATGTGAATCCAGGCTACTCAAAACAGAAAGAACACTGATCTTAGAACAGAAAAAAACAGTCCCCTCCACCCCTTCCCCACTGCATCTTCCTGGCTGCTGTGTGTTCACATCTTAGGGAGCTTCCAGTCCTTCTCTCAGCCCAACAGTGTTCAGTGCACTCTGCTCAGCCCCAAGCCCTGCACCACTGCCACTGGCTCCCAGGAGACCCTCTGCCAGGGCCACGTGGGGATGTCATGGCCCGGCGCCATGTTCAGGAGTTTCCCATGAGCTCTGCTCAGAGTCTAGGGGTGTGTGTCAGGAGGAGGGGATGCCCCACACCACCCTCTGTAATATTTCTTCTGCCCTCCCCATGGCCTTCTGAGAAGGGAGAGTTTCCTCCTCTCTTCAGAACTGAAGCAGGCGGAATAAAACAGCCTTCCTCTTTGCTGCTCACCCACAGCTTTTACAACAAAACAGAACGTGCACTAGCCCCAAACAAACAAAATAAAATATCTACCTCCCTTCACAGCAAATAAGACAGCTTTCTCTGTCATATTTTTCCACCCTAAAACTATCCCAAGAACAAAAGCAGTAGGAGTGGGCCCCATCAGGAGTCTAGGGACAATACCAGAACAAGTTCTACCATAAATCACTCGTGTAGCCTCAGATACACATACAAGGATGAGGACGGAGAAACCTGTGAAGAAATCAGCCATTGTGTCATCAGAGCAGGGCTTGAAAATTGCACAGAAAATAAGACTGGGGGCCACACACACCAAACAGTAAGGAGAAAACTAAATATTAAGTTTCTGCTCAGTAATTGAGCACAGTCCATTCTGTGCATGAAATAAGGCAGGGATGAAAGAAGGGGGAAACAGCAGAAGCATATGTAATTAAAGGTTACAGCAGAAAAATATTCACTAACTGAAGGTACCAGGGGTAACTGGAGTTCAGGCATTCGCTGAATTGGAAGTGTCATGCACATGTGTGTATGAGTACATGCGTGTGTGCACACGGTGCACATTTGATTACCCCCACACAGGTGACCCACACAAAACGGGTGGCCGAGTCCCTTGAAAGGCTTCTACAGGGAAGGGAACTGAGGCTGGAGGAACAAGTGTCAGAGCTCCAGCAGCACAAAAATCTGCAAAAAGCTGATGTTCCCTTATACTGCTTATGCACATAATAATTCCCACTGATGCAGAATTCAGGTGAGTAGGGGGGCAATTACAGTCAAGTTGCAGATTACCTGCCAGAAAAGCAGCCTTGCCTTTGAACCTCTGAAGGCATCCTTTAACTAATTTCTTTTTCAATGTCTATGCATTCAGCTTCAGTGTGAGCAATGGCTAGAGAAAGAGAAATTCATGATACCTGGCTTCTAGTGATAATCTTTAGTGGGAAGCTAGACACCTACCCATCATTTATACCTTTAAAAAACCTCCTCCAGAATGCTGTGCTTTCCTGCAGATCACACAGCTCAGCTGGCTTTGATAAAAAACAGTTGTTCCAATTTCTGGGACAGGCTAGAGAGTGAGTGTAGTTATCCTTCCCCAAGGCAAGGCCTGGGTGGAGCTGGAAGGAATGACAGCAGGCAGCAGATGGGCAGCGGAGGTAGCCCAGGGAGGAGAGGCAGCAGTGGGATGGGAGGGGAAGCGGTCAGTTTTAGGGGAGAAGAGAAAATAGAGGGGTTCTCTCTAGGCACTTTATTGCAAAGAACAAAAAGCAGCATGCAAAAGGGAAAGCAGAAGGCAGCTCTCGTTCCTCTGATTTCTGGTGACCTGGGAAGCTTTGTCCTGCTCATTAAAAAAATGACCAGACTATAATATAGCAGGAGAGGAGAGGACCAGCCCAGCCATTTGTCTGGGGCACTGGCTACCTCTCTCCCAAAACTCACCAAAGCTGCTGGGAGTTTTCCCACTGCCCTGGGGGTGCCAGAAAGCCGATTGCTAATCTCCAACACATGGGTTGTCTCAGCAGTTGCAGTGGGGTGCGGCACTGGGGGGGTAATTACTGCTTTACATCCTTCCTGCTGTACACCCAGCATGCCTGTCCCTTCACCACATGGCTTTGCTACTTCCACTCCTACCATTTTCCACCTTCTGTTCCCAAAAGTTGGCTGCAGGGCCGGGGAAGGTGGTGAAGCGCCAGGCAGGACCAAAACCCAAACACGGCCACTTAAAGCAAATATTATTTTTCAGCTGAAAGACTTTCAAAATTTTTTGCTGGTTTATTTGTAGAACAATGGTAAAACATACAAATCCTGGAGGCCTCAAGCACTTTCCTGCTGTGCTAGTGACTTAATTTATTTCTTTAAATTTTTAAAACCTCACCAAAAGAAATGTTATTCTTTGGAGACTTTGCTAAACCAAGTTTTGCATGTATTATTTGCTGCAAAAGATTAATGAGGTAGAAAAGGCAATTTTTAATGGATTCCCTTGGTTTTCTCTCACTCTCCCACACTTTTTTTTTTTTTTTCAACTCACACGGCAATCCAGGTCTGTGAATCTGGTAAGTGCTCTCCGCAGGCAGGATACAGGATGCGGGGAAGAAAGTAATGAAATCAAAAAGCCTCTTTCAGAACCTCTCCCTCTCTCTTTCACCACCCAGAGACACCACGCTAACCACTGCACTGCACCAAGCACCTGCAGCTCCGGCGCCTCGCAGCCCCTCTCCTGGGCAATGCTCCGAGGGGTGGACAGAGCCCTACACCCTGAGTTTACAGGAAGGCTGTGCGTGTGACAGCAGCTAATCCCACGCATAGTTCAGAGGTGCTGTCAGATGGCCAGGCGGTGGATGCACTGAAGCCCTTTCTCTTGGCTCTGTTAGAAATCTGCTGACACTCCCAGAGACGCTCGGGGAGCATTTTGGAGCTCGGCCGCAGAAACCTTCCCATCGACCTGCTCCTCTTACGGGAACTGAGCACTGCCTGGAGCGTGGCAGCAGTGCAGGGTTCGGCAGCGATGGCTAACGATCAGATCTGCTTCTCTTCCTTCACCCAGAATAACCGGGCTGTTTGTCATGAAGACGTGCCACGCTTAAAGGCGTCTAAATCCTTTCTCCTCTCTTGGCCCATGTGCAGCCTCTATTGCAGAACAGCTCTGTGGGCGAAATTTTTGCCTAACAGAAGACAAAATGGAGGAAAACAAAAATTGAGGGAACACAGAGAAAGAGGGTTAAGATGCTGGGGTCAGGGCAGAGAGAGATCTGACAAGTTCCTTGTGATAGCTTCAGAGACAGGGCAGGTCTGTGGAAGGGAGAAGAAACCACAACTCCCTGCTGCAGAAGCGAGGAAGAGGAAGGTGCAAGGCTTTTGAAAGGCAGCTGTCCTGGTTTCAGCTGGATGGAGTTATTTTTTCTTCTCAGTAGCTGGTACAGTGCTGTGTTTTGGATTTAGGATGAGAATAATGTTGATAACACACTGATGTTTTTAGTTGTTGCTAAGTGATGTTTGCACTAAGTCAAGGACTTTTCCATTTCTCAGGCCTTGCCAGCGAGAGGGCTGGAGGGGCACAAGGAATTGGGAGGGGACACAGCCAGGACAGCTGACCCCAACTAGGCAAAGAAGTATTCCATACCATGGGATGTCGTGCTCAGTATATAAACGGGGTGGGGGTGGGGGGTGGAGGTTGGCCGGGGTCTCCCGATTTCTGCTCGGGGACTGGCTGGGCATCAGTCAGAGGGTGGTGAGCAATTGTATTGTGCATGACTTGTTGTTTTGTTTCCCTTTCCCTTTGGATTTTTGGATTTTATTCCTCTCTCCTTCCTTCTCCCTTCTGCCTTCTTCATTCTTCCTCTTCTTCTTCCTGCTATTGTTGTTATATCTATTTTATTTCAATTATTAAATTGTTCTTATCTCAACCCTCGTGTTTTAACTTTTTTTCTGATTCTATTCCCCATCCCGCTGTGGGGGGAGTGATAGAGCACCTGCGTGGTACTTAGTTGCAGCTGGGGTTAAACTACAACAAAGGGCTACGTATGTCTATGGGGCAAATCCATGCAGCCCTCTACCTTTTTTGCCGTAGCCTCAACCCTGACACCTTCAGGACCATTGCTAAACACTTCTCACTGTGCCACTGGTGGAGCACTGAACCTCATAATCTGCATTTGTGCCTGCACCAGTGTGTTGCCATGACCAGCCAGATTTCTGCAGGCATTTGCATGCTCTTTTGGGCACACCTACCTACCCTGCTTCAAGTGTCGGTGCCACAGAGGCACAAAAGTTCTCTGAGAGACCTGGCCCCTACAGTGTGCCATTCCAGCAAACACACCAGCACATTTGTCTCACCCTGTCTTTTTTTGTTTTCCTCAAGCAAAGCGGAGCAACAGTGCAGGAATAGAGAAAGGACACAAGAGTACCTGCCTGGAACAGCCAGCTCAAAGGCAATGACACGTGGTAAATAACCCTGAACACTGAAAGACAGGGTTGTCCTCCTCTGTCATGCTAGAAATGTTATAAGCCACAACAGAGACATGCAAATGGTTTGAGGACCCCAAAGAAGAATTTTGATAGCACCATATTTCATATCTTCTTTCGGTATCCTGTGGGCCAAGCTCCCTGATCTATGCCCACCTCTGCCTCCCCGCTCACCGGCACTCACTCCGAAACTCGCAGTCTCCGCTGCCATGGGTCTGTTGAAGTTTCTGGCTCCCATCTTCAGAGGCAGCTAGGTCACTCCAGCACACATAAAACAGAGGGCTTCGTGCAATGTGCTTAATGCATGGTGCTTAGTGCTGGGATCCAAAGGATGGGCTGCTGAGGAAGACAAAAAACCCCCAGTTAGCTCGGTTCAGGTTCAGACTAAGAAGCAAGCTCACCTGGAGATGTCCCTGGTGTATTAATCAAGTGTCAGAGGCAAGGCTTCTGCCCACGCTGACCTCTGAGCTACTCCAGGTATTTCTAGATGAGCTGCAAGCACAGCCTTATTCCCTCTAAGCTAGCCTGAAAAAAACAAAACCCGATTGCTTCTACCAACAGAATTTCAAAATGTGCAGAAGTAGCCCTAACACCTTTGAATATCACTGACCGGATTCCCTAATACATCACTTCAGTCAAAAACTCATCAGGATTCCCCTTCTGCATTTTTTTTTTTTTTTTTTTTTTTTTTTGAATGGGATGACACATGATGAACAATACCACACAGGTGTAGTAATGGTACTTAAATAATCCCATACACAGCAAAGATTCCTGTACACATTCATTTAAAGTTGGCTTGAGGCAAGTCAAATATACAAACAATTAAGAGATCTGTAGGCATGCCAAGAAATATTCACGCAGCATATAGGCCCAAGAGAAAATATAATGAAGATTAAGAATATTATTAACACATATATGGAGGTAATAGTATTTGATGGATTTCTGTATGAGTACCTCTGTGATCCTGGCAAAGCGCAGAAAAGGACTGGATTGACATTTTCCACATTTACCTACAGCTGTCAAATCTGTAGCACTGCAGTAGCTCTAAGTATCTGAAATCTAAACGGCTGCTAAGCCATCTTCCTTTGTTTCGTTACACAGTAATTAGATCCACCTCATTCACTCGGTTTGTGACAAATGTTTGTTTCACTGGCATCTCAAGACAACTTCTATTGCCCTCTTCTTGATCAGCCACCCACCCCAATAAAAGGCTATTTTCCCCCTGAACCTTCAAAGTTTCGGGGTTTTTTTTTTCCGTCCGACTACAGTCCTTAGCACACAAAGCAGGTTGTATCAGAAGTGCAAAAGCTTCCATATTCTTTGCATTGCTATGAACAGCTGTATGGTTTTGTTCGTTTTAAGTACCCAGTCTTTTGATATCCTGGCCAGACCATTCTGTGCTCATGAGTTAACAAGACTAGAGGCAGGGAGAGACATAAGAAAGGCCACCCAATTAAAGGGAGAAAATGAAGATCAAAACAGGCTACTGTGCTGTCGTATGGTCAGGTAGGGAACTGTGCCTGGTGCAGTCACTGATAACAGGCTAGTTAGCACTGCACCTGGCACTTTGCTGTGACCTGCACCAGTCACCTGCCTCTAGCCTTATGGGAGCTGACTACCTTTTAAGTTAAAAAGGCTGACGATTAAAAATGCTAGTAACCCTGGAAATCCTCAAACAGCTTCACTGAAAACAAGAGGAAAAACTTTGAAATTGTAAGTCCTGTGGGGAGGACTCTGTGTAATTTGGTAACAGACACAGGTTTTCTTCTTCTCCATTAAACCAGAATAAGCTGAGCACTGGAAGTCCATGCCTGCTTAAGGGAAGGGGGACTGTCCCATGTTGCGTGTAAGCAAGAGGTTACCCAATGTCCAAATCCATCCTTGACCTGCTCAGATGCAAGCTGCTCCACACAGCACGTACTGCTCTCCTGATCGTGCATCCAGAAACCACAGCATCAGCAGAAGGTCAAAAGCAGAGCTCTGAAATGCAGTATGTCATCAGCACCCCAAAATGGACACAGGGACCCATTGCTCTAGGGATTAATGCTGTGGGGTGAGCGTTCCCAAAATCAGCGTTCCTGCTCCCTCACACACTGGGTGTGAAGTGAGAGCAGGCAACTCATTGTTAAGCAGAGACATAGGTCTTCATGATTAAGACAGTCTGCACTTCAGAGAGAGCTCGCACCTGAAAATTGCTGGGCAAAACAGGACACAAATCTTATTTTCAAAAATAAAAAAACCACCATCAGACTTCAAAGGATTCTCCCTTAGGAGTATTAAAAGAAGGATTACCTCTTCCTGCAAATTGAGGAGGCTGGCAAGGGTTTAGCAAACATAGCAAATAAAGCTCTTTTTAAAAACAGAAAACATACCACAGAAATTATTTATTGATATGTTCTGCTGCTTTTGACCAAAATTTCTGCAAGTTCAGCTGCCATCAGAACATTCAGTGAAGGAGAAGAGGGAGCCTAAAAGGTTAACAGGCCACGCGCTCCACTACACATTCCAGTTCCCAAAGAAGGCTGGCCAGTTTACCTTCTGGTGAACTTGGTATTTTTACACCACGAGCTGGAAGGATTCCACCTTAAATAAGACATTAGGAAAATCCAAATAACTGGAAGGAGGGTACAGGTAAGATTTTGTTACTCAACACATCAAATAGTTTTACAACTGGTCTCTCAAAAACAAAGGAAAAAACCCCATCAAAATGCTGGATTTGGCTTCCACAATGCAAGGAACAGCTGGAACATTTCTGCATGACTTAGTTTAATGCAGCAAGATTGGAATTTTTAAGTTCCCAAGGAGAAAAAAAAGAAAAGAACAGCAGAGTTGCTGTTCACTTTCTTCTATCTGTACCAGTTACCACCTGGATCCAACTATTTGTTGCCTAGGTTCCAACTATTCAAAAATCCACATAATTATTAGCACCAAACCAAAGGTCTGCAAAACATCCGTACTCCAGGAGTGACCTTTTGATGCAAAGAGACCATTCCTTGACTCCCCAAGTCCTACACCTCAGACTTGAAAAAACTGTTTCCCATAAGAAACCTCTTACCAGCCCCAAGCCCCACCAGCCTGGCAGTGAAGTGCAGGTAGGATATAAACAAACCCAGGGAAAAGGGAGAGATTTCTTAGGTGTTATTGTCGGTTCAGCAGGTTTCACTAATTTGCCTATTCTGGGAACATCCAGACCTCTTTTTCTCCTTCTCAGATACCTTCCTGAAACTTGGACCACAGCAAACTGGATTAGGGAGGACAGCTTGTGTGCCACTGGAGTTAGCAAGGCTGGACGTAGATCTCAGCCCACCAAGGGACCTGCACAGTCACAAGGCAATGCTGGAGAATGACGCAGGAGTCACGCACCACATCAGCTGGAGCTTTCTATGGGGCCAGAAGAGCAAGGGAACTGGAACCTTATTTGCCCCAAATTTGCCTCCACATTCCACGTTTCTTCCTATGGAGTCCTCTGACACGCCGAGGCATGGGTAGGGACCCAGTGCGTATTGCTGGGTACTATTCTTTCGGACACAAATCATACCACCACTCACAGCCAGGCACTGGCACTCGTTCCTAATCTTACAGGGCTGTTTCACCTAACAGCTCCCAACCTGACTCCCTGAAAACAGCAGGGGACAGCTGCCGAAACCCCATCAATCCAGACAAAGTCAACATGACTCGTGGATGCGGTCCAGCTCCGCCTGGAAGTGTCTAACAGTAAGTGTGGCTGAGGAAATATTATCGCAGCCTGGAGGCTTTCTCATGCATGGTGCTATTTTGGTGCACTATTTCTTGTTGCACAAGCATTCTGGGCATTTTGGAAACTCCAGATGCAGAAAACAGTTCTAGTTCTTCAAAATGTTTTTACTGGTACAGGTTTCACCATCCTGATCTGGGTGTGAACGCTTGTGAGTGTTGCATGGTTATATACTGTGTGATCACTTGCTGTGACTCAGATCATACAATGTGCCCACCAAAAAGCATGGTAAAGAAAATAATAGTGTTTCTTGCCAGTCCAAACAAACAATTTTCCATTACTAGCAGAGCAAGACAGTACTAACCCACAGAACTGCAGTCTTTTAGGACTTCATTTAGTAGTAGCAAGAAAAAAAACCTACACTGCTGTGAAGTGACACAGAAGTACACGTAACAGTTTTGTCATCAACACAGAGCGGTGGCTATATGCAAGGAAATGTTCATTTGATCCATTTGCTAATGCAAAAATCAACTTGGGCTAAAACTATTTCATAATATGCATTCTCAAGCAATGACCCAATTTGAAGTGAGCTATTTGAGGCGATCACTGTGTTTTTCAGGCAAGACAGCCATTTGAGCAACCAACTATAGCTTCTCTGTCCACAGACTGCAGAGTTAGCACCAGGAAGAGGGCTGCGATGAAAATAAATTAACCTGTTTTATTTGATCCACTTTAATTATTTTTTCTTAAAAAAAACACACCACCACCTCCCAAAAAAAACCCCAAAAACCAAGAAAAAAACCCCTCTGACTTAGCTAATGGGAAATCCTCAAGGATTTGGATAAAGAAGTCATGTATACCCACTTGCCCTAACCTTTGTTTGGCCTTCTGGTTAAGTGCAAGGGGCATATCAGTTAAGTCTCTGACGTCTTCTCTTCTCTCTGGGAAACTCAGTGAGTTAATAACTCATTTCAAACTATTATGATTTTCATGCATGGAAACCCCCCCCCCCCCCAACCTTGGCTTTCCTCAGACAGTACAGCTGGGTAAGTACAGAATTTCCTGGTACTATTTAGGCCTGGGTGGGGTGGGAAAAAGAAAGAAGGAGAAAAAAAACCCAACCGAAATAAATGAAGTTTATAAAGAAGGGGAAAAAAAGAACACAAACCTTGCCAGGAATTCAGGCAATCTTTCCTTCCTTGTTTCGCTTATGGAGATCACATAATCCAAATTAAACATGAATCCCCTTGCAAAATGCTGGTGGCTCTACCCACACTAGGGTAGCTAAGGTGCTGAGAAGCCACAAAGCTTATCTCCAGTCCTTCATATATTGATATAAGCAAGTAGCTTAAGTCTCATGTCTGCAGGATCAGCACTCCAGACAGACAGTTCCTCAAGGAGGAACTGACCTTTGTGTGTGCCTACAGCCCAAACCAGCTACATCCAAGTCCTCACTGCGGACCTTCTAGGCACCTCCACAGTACAAGTAGAAAATAGCAACTGCAGATGAGATCATATGATCACAGCAAAGCCACTGCCACCTTTCAGGGAGATCTCCCTCCCCGCAGCAAAGGAAGACACAGGGGATTGCTAGCATCTTTCCCAGCTGTCACACCGCCCAATGAATGGCATTAACCACTCATGGCACGACCCGCTCTGCTCGGTGCTGCCGTGGCTGAGGCTGTGCTCACAGCTGTGCCTGGCCTCTGGGTGGGAGGGCAGAATTCCAGCCCCCAGGAAAGGACCTTCTTATTGCCTGTTAAGTTGGTCTCCTGTCAGCCTGGAGCCATACCTTCAATTCAGATCCTCAATTTCATTGCATTAAATCACCTGTTTTTCACCTGAGCACCTCAAAAACAAGCAGCACGTGCTTTTCAAGCCCTAGAAAATCTACGTATCATACTACCTGTCCCCACTTGCAAAAAACAAGCAGTGCACAAACAAATTAAGTCAACAAAGGGTGCATGGCAGAAGTCAAACCCGCTGAGTCCCATTCACAAAATGACCTGTCCTCCATCCTCTCACTTTGACTGTGGTTTCCCTAAGCTACAAGGTTTTTCCACCTAGGGTTTTCAAAATGCACAGGAACAGATCCAGGACCATGTCTACACACAATATACGTTTATGAATATTTGTTCCACATATTGATTTTACCAATATTAGTGACCCCCCGACTTTCTTCCTGTGGCCAAGCAAGAGCAAATAATTTTTTAGGAGAAGTCTGAATTTAGGAAATACATCATGCAGATGTATGCAAGCCAGTACCTCCCACACACACCCAAATTTGGCAAGCAGAGCTATCAGAACCAGCTTGCAGGAGATGGCCCTGCAGACATGAAAGCTTTTTAAAGTAATGCACAGGTACGAGGATGGTTTTCATGTCAAGAAAGTAATGGTAACTCCATTAAAAACCCTGTTTACTGCAGTGGTTCAGACTTGTGAAGTCCGGAGAGACCCCTGGGATCCCACCCAATACAAAACACAGCCCACAGGATTTCATTCAGCGATTCCTTCATTAAGCCCCTAACTTTTGACTAATCTCAAACTTGTCTTCTAGAGTTAAAATCAACTTAAATTCAGAGAGTTCAAGGCTCTATCAGCACTGCCTTGTGTAACACAGACCTGGGGGCAGGCCACTACAGCACAACTGTGCAACCATATTGCCAACAACCTGCTGCTCAGCCGCCTCCAAATCCCACAGGGCTTCTTGTCATGTAGTAGGAAGTTTTCCATGAAAGAACTTGGGCCACCCACCTGTCAGGGACATTTCGTCAGGTTTGACAGGATGGGCATTGATGGATACAAGCCAGAGTGGGTGTATCTTAAGAAATGCCCTATCCTGCAGCCAGTCTAGTCATAGTGAGAGGATAAGTTTCTTCCCTACCACATGGTGAAGCTGATCCAAAATGAGTATTCAGTTTGGATGTGAGATGCACTGAAGAATGACTTCAGACTTGGAACCATGCTCAAAAGGCAGCCCAGCCATAGCCCACATGCAAAGAAAACCCACCACCCCTCCTTCTATCAAGTTCCCTTCATCTGGAGCACTCCCATCAAAAAGCAAAAGCATGAAATCCCTCCTCACTAAGGGCAGAATTTTGCAGGTTAAAGAAATGACTGGTATAACACTGTTTTAGGGGAAGGAGTGCAATGATGCAGTGCAGCCCTGTGAAAATCAGCCAGATAAACTCATCACCGATGTAAGCCATCACAGCATTTGGCCCACTTACCCTAGTGAGTTTCTGCTTTGTACTTGACTCTGCAGCTGCCTTGCACCTCCCACTCCTTCTTCTTTACCGTCTTCATTTAAATAAAAAAAAAAAAAATCAATCAAACCTCACTTCATCAGTAATAAATCAATCACTTGGATCACTCGACTATAAAACAATGACCTTGTGGCTGCAAAGGCAGAGTATGCATGAGCACGTGGATGACAGCAAGTGAAAGAGAGAAATAAGTATTTTATATATGTATTTGCTATAGTTCACAGAGAGTCTTTTTTTTGTCTTTTTTTTTTTTTTCCCTCTGGCCACATCTGAGCTCTCCAGAAGGGCTGTACTAATAGAAATTCTCATTTCTTGCTTGCCAGTCACCCCCAAACAAATCAAAGCATTCCTATCCTCTTTCTGTGTTATTTTCTCAGTTTGTATGCTGTATGCATACCTTTTTTCCTGAGTACAAATGTCAAAGGCAGACTAGAAATGTTGGGGCACACACAGTACATTCTTGGTTTCTCCTAAAGATCAGACCATATCACCAATTCCAAAAATAAATAATGATTAAAAAAAAAAAAAAAAAAAGTACTCAACCTCCACCTACCCGCTTCCAAACCAAGATAAGGAAATATCTCAAACATTCCACAAAGCCCTGTATTACCTCCCATGGAAGCAGTAAGGCCTGAGAATCCGCCCTGTTGCTTCCCTTGCTAGCGCTGCATGCCTACAGAGCTCCTGCATTTGTTGGGAGCTTCTTGTTGTTGTTATTGTAAAAGCGAAGTGTTACACAAGACAGAGAGCTTGACAGCTTTCCCACAATCCTCAGCATGTGGGAATAGCAAGTAACAAAGTGTTAACACCTGCCAACTGGTGGTTAGGTGTAAATGTCTCTGTTAACAACAAACACTGCTGCTAGCAGTCATCAGAGCAAAGCAGCAAATCTGTTCCCTTCTCCAATGTGGAAAACACCAAACAATAACAAAAAAAGCACCTAATTGCTTGATTAAGATGTACCAGTGTTGGAAACTGCTGATCTAGAACATTGAATCTCTGACATTTGCTTCACTCTTGATTAAACAGAAATGTTTAAAACCAGCTATTGTGCAGGCAGCAGCCCAGAGCACTGTGTACCATCCAGGGAATTGTGACAGGGAAACTTTTCACAACGAAACAAAATCAGAACCACCTCCTCTCTGATGTCTCATAAAAGCGTCAGCTGCTGAGACCCTCTGGCTGTTACGAAGAAGGGATGGAAGAGCACTAAGGAAAGGTTAGGAGCCCTTCAGACTTGGAACTATGGTCAAAAGGCAGCCCAGCCATAGCCCACATGCAAGAAAACCCACCACCCCTCCTTCTATCAAGTTCCCTTCATCTGGAGCACTCCCATCAAAAAGCAAATGCATTCAATCCCTCCTCACCGAGGGCATGATTCCACAGGTTAAAGAAATGCTGGGTATAACACTGCTTCAGGGAAAGGGGTAAGGTAACTCTTTGGTTCCCTTTTCCCCATGTGGAACTTAGAAACCTTGTGAAAAAGTCCAGCTCCTGTGCTGAAAAATGCTGCTGAGCAGGGAGGTCAGGCAGGGCTGTTTCTTTAGGGACGGAAGGATTGTGTGCTTTTAAAAATCATGTTTTCGGTCAGTGATTTCCCAGGCAGCTTCATGAGCCGTGTGGCACCGGCGTATCACCGATCTGCATGTGACTAAAGTCTGAGACCTGAGGCGAGACACCTGTTTACTCCAGATTTGCCCTCAGTAGACAACTTGCTTGTTTTCTTCCCATTTCCCCATGACAAAAAGGCAAGGGAGCAGTGGCTCAACTCACTTGGCTCAAGTAAACTACAGATTGCTAAGTCAGAAGAAGGTAAACCATGGATTTACACTACCCACAAAACCCCACTACTGCCCAGATCTCCTTACTCCGCACACAGAAACTCCAGCTCAGCTGGGAGCGACATTACTCCTGGTTTCCATCAGCCTGCATTTCTTCAGTAATTGCTATCAGGAAAATATCCCATTCTTCAGGGGTGGGGAGTATTTCACATTTCTTTCTTTTCCTTGAACATACTGTCTGAAATACTTCAGACACCCATGATTGTACCTGATTAATCAGCAGTTGACTGGGACAACAGATAATTTTAACCTACATCAGTTCCCCACTCTGGGTCACGTGGGAGGAGGAGGGTGAGTGGAAGGCATGGGTCACTTCTTCTGGTGGCACTACCAATATACGCCAGCGTTAATGATGCATGAAACAAAGACTTTCAATAGTAAGCACCTTGAAACAGAGGACACGTGTTCTCCTTATTTCCTGAAGCGTCAAGTATTTGGAAGTTCTACAAGTAGTAGATGGGTAATGGTAATAAATTGGCTTACAAAGACTGGCAGAGCATTGTTCCAACTCTAAACAACATCATTCACTAAATTGTTATGGTGAAGGCTCAAGCAGCATTTGATTAAAGTTTCCTGCAAATGGTTCTATGCGTAGAAAATGGACAAACAATTGTTTAGTTGGCCAAAAGTGTCTTTCCCCACCACACATGGGTGAACTGGATAATAAACTTGCCTGCCAGCAGGAATATTGACCTATTTACTGAGCTAGATGTTTCCAAACAGCAGTTGGAGAGGGTTTTTTTTTGCTATAGGAGGTTTAGGATCACCTGCACTAGAATAGTATTAGAGGAAAATTTCCAAGTTTCATGTGAGTATTCAAGCCCCTCAGCAGCTGAATTTAGACTCTCAGTCACACGGTTTCTGTGACTCAGCCATTTCTTAGTCATCCTCTGCCTGTTATATCTCAGGAAAGTTACAGATACCCATAATTAGTAAGGCAATCCCCCTCCTTCTGTCTCCTTTCTGCCTGCTCTCTAGCTATCATGTCCTCTCACTCCCTCACTTACCACAGGTCATGTACTATTTCATTCTCATCCCCTAGATTTATTTCCTTACAGTCTCACCCATGTGATGCCCTTACAACACTCTCTGTATCTTACCCCACATGCAGAATGCTCCAGATCAGCTGCTGCACTTACACCCTGCTTCAGCCCTCCCTTTTCTGAGCCCAGCAGCCCTGCCCTGGTCCTCATCACTCTCTCACACACGTTTTTATCAACAGCTTCCCTCTGGGCTCTTGCAGGCCATATTCAAGACAGCGCCATCCTTGTACAGTTTGGAAGCATAACATGAGACAACTTGGTTGCTTCTGTCTAAACCTATCCTGGATGAGTTTCTCTAATGTGTCCGAGTTGTTGAGCTGTAGAGCTGGCATTTGTGTGCTTCCCTCAAATCAATGTTACTGCCCAGCATGTTATTTCCACTCTTGCACACTATTCCCTCCATGCATCATTCCACCAGCTTTCCCTCCTTTGCTGTATCAAACAGCTTTCTTGGTTTTGCCTTCCAGCCCACTATCTTCTCTTTTTGCTGTTCAGACAACCAACTCCCACCATCCCTCTGCCAATGATAACTGCATTGATCACAAGCAGATATGGTTTTCCCTATACTCCATAACAGATTTTGTAGTTCGGTAGTTTTTTGTTATTCTCCGTTTGGTGAAGAACAGAGATCTCTGAACTAGCAAAGCCAGAGGCACAACTGTCCTTGTTCAGCATGAGACAGCATAGCTCCCATTCACTAGGACAATCATCCAGGAGATGCTGGATTGAATAATCAACGTCTGATCTGCAGGAGGCAAAAGGGAATACTTCAGTATGCAGCGCTTAAATCTCAGATTTATGGTCCAGGTACTGGGAAGCCAAAACCAGGACAAGGAGAAGACTAAGATACACACACGCCCTTCTCACACTCAGCCCACTCTGAATACGAGGATGAGAGCCCCTTTCACACAAAACCCCATCCCTTTTAAAACTAATGGGTCATCCTTCCCTCAGGAAAAACATTTTCAGCTGGTACTAATGTCTCACCTCCTTCAGTGCCTATTATAAACAGCCCAGGCTGACAGCCACTGTCCCCTTCCAAATTCTTCCCGACTTACCCTTTCTTTGGTGATAGAAGACACCAGCTTTGTTATTGGCTCATTCTCCCACTCCTTCCTCCCCACCACACATACATGTGTATTTTACCTAGGTATAACCCCATCTTCTTCAGGACAAGACAGGACAGGAGATGACAGGACAGCCCCTTGCCCAGCAGCACCCGTACCCCTTGGCGGGTCTGTCACTGAAGCAGCAGCGCAGGCAGCTGGTGCACACCAGAGCCGTAAGTCTAGCTTAGATCCTATAGGTCTGAAATTTATCCATTGTATTTCTTTTTCAGACAACCATCTCCCAGGCAGCAGAAGAATCTTTCTCTAATTCTCAGACAGCTTGTAGTACCCTGAGACCACAATGCTAGAATACTCCTGAGCCAGAAGACCTAAGTTTAAATGCAGATTTGCATTGCAGTTAAAGCACGTGGTCTGGATTCCTCTGTTGCCTTTGACATGGCATTTCTGTAGTACCTTGGCAAGGGCACAAAGTAAGCTATGCAGTAGCAGTTGCCCCCCTCCTACAGATGCACAAAAGCCTGTAAAAGTGTTGCAACTAATTTGCATCATCACCTTTGGAAGTCTCCCCCTCTCCTGTGCCCCAGCACTCTTTCTGCAGCGCAGGGGTGAAGCTCAATCTACCGCAGAGTCTGGCTCCATCCATCAGTTTACCAGGTGATGAGGATTCTGCCAAGCTCTGATTTGGCACAGGTGAGGTTACATGCTTTCCCTACTGACACACACACATTCCAATGTTTCATTTTAACAGTATCAGGTTAACAAATCTTTCTTCTCTCACTATATTCAAACCTCGACTGAAAGCTACATCTGCACAGTATTTTCCTGTCGTGTCAATGGCAGCCAACAGTGGGACGCGTACTGTGGTTGTTTAGCTGGATGTTATTTAGCTGTGGGTGCCCCATCCCTGGCAGTGCTCAAGGCCAGGCTGGTTGGGGCTTGGGGCAACCTGGGCTCGTGGAAGATGTCCCTGTCCAGGGCAGGAGGGTTGGAACTCAATGGTCTTGAAGGTCCCTTCTAACCCAAACCATTCCATGGTTCTATAGTTCTTAGTAGTCTTTGAACAAAAGAGATGAGTTGTCCATTCTATTCCACACTAATCTTAATAGTTTCCACTACAGGCTCTTCTATATTACTTAAAACTGGTACTGATTATTTTTTTTAACTGAAGGGCAGCTGTGAAAGAAATAGTTCTGTTGGTGATGCGATGGAGGACTCAAATGCACAAGTTAGAACAACATAAGGACAATGTAAGCATGTGAAAAATACTTCAACACTTACCTCCTAGTGAATTCAGGTGTGTTGGCCAGCTTGCTTTGTTTCTTGGAGCATTTAAGGTGTTGGTGCTAGGCAAGGTTTGTTTCTATTCCTGTAGATCAAGGCTCCAGCATCACACTTTGATATCCAGTAACGCACGCCGCTTGCCTTTTATCCTTCACCAATGTCATGCAACATTTTTGCTGTTGAAAATCAGATAATCACAGACTTAATAAAAAGGAACCTTTTGGTGTGGTTCTAAAAACCACTCAAGTGAAAGGTGCATATGTTTAGTCTCAGGACTAAATGCAGGATCTCTCCAGACTAGAGCAATCAAAGAATCTTGTCAATGCTTGTCAGGTCCTGAACGTTGGAGCCGTCCTGATTGCAAGCTCTGCAATCCAAGGAACAGACCTAGCAAGGGGCAAAGACAGAATCACATATCACCAGCTCTTTGGGCCATACAGTTAGCCAAAGGCCCTGCACCTAAGGCAGAGCTACATATGACATCTGTTTGATCAGCTCCTTTGTAAGCAAAGGACAGCATGGGGACAGTCACCTCTTATTTCTAGCTCCTTTGGCTTCTACTCTTCAGCACATAAGATGATGTCCATCTTACCCGAGGCTGCCTCAAGCGTCAGTACAGACAGACTATGACTCCAGATCCCTTTCTGTCCCATTGTCCCACGTTTTAATTCCCTGCCTGTGAGAACACAGCCGTTTGCACACCAGAGCGATGGGAATTCTGGCAGTGAAGAAACGTCCCTGCTAACGAAGGGTCTTGGGGCTATTTGCATCTTTGGGGGATGCGGATGCACTGCAGGGCGAGGCTGGGCCTCATTTCGAGAGAAGGCTCCAGCCCACGCCAGTGCCAAGAGGCTGACTAATGCAATTATTTCTTTGCGAAGCAGCATTTTTCAAAGTGCTGATTCTTATTAAGGAAAAGGAACGGATTTGGAGCTCATATTTTGATCTGGTGCCCAGGATTATTTGGAAATTCTTTTTCCTGGAACGAGACTTTTTATTCCAAATTTCTCCATGGTGGGGAGAGAGGGTTTCCTGGGCAGAATTAGGATAATGATTACAGCCTGTATACAATCAGCTCTAACCACTGTGGAACTCCAAAAATGAGTGTTATTGCTCAGTGGCTTCGTTGAAAACAGAAGTATTATTTAACCAGAAGGATGGCAACACATGGAAATAGCTCATTATCATATTTTCTCCCTATTTGAAATGTCACATTGAGTATGTATCTTTCACGTCCACTACACTTTAACTAATTTGGACTGTGTTTAAATATATTACACAGCATGCTTTATTACAAAATTCTGACGCATTCTCATCGATGAAACAGGCTTTCTTTCAAACACATGTAAACAGCAGTAGGAGTTACCCTGCCTAAATATTGTTTTAAATACAATAAGAGCAGCACATCATCTCTGTGTCAGCCCGTGTTTTTCTGCAGTATGGAACACATATAGCAAAAACATTACATCCAAAGCTTGCTGTTTATTGAAGGACAATGACGTTAACATTATTATTCTAGGTCTAAATCTTAACTACTTACCTTATTTACATAATTGCAAGACAAACATATATTTTACTCAATGGCTGAATAAGATTCCAGCAGCGTGATTGCCTAGGAATTAAAAAGTGGAATTGCAGGGTGTATGCGGGAGATGAAAATGGCTTGTTTTAACACAGCTGGTGCAGCTTATCTTCTGTGCACTTTCAAACACAGGTCTTACAAAGGACGGTTGTCCTCCTCCACCCAGCTCTCCAGCAAAGTGGAGGATTTATTTCATTTGCAGACCTTCCTCTAGAATTGCAGTCACTCCAAAAGTTACTCCAGATTGATAAGCAATGGAGGGAATCAAAGCAGTTTTTAAAACCATGTAAAAATAAGAGCATTCACTTAAACTTTTTTTTGGTTTGTTTTGTTTTGTTGGACTGAAATCTTATATTGTACGGAACCCTATGTTGAATGGGATTAGGGATTTTGTAGAATGTATGCCAAATATCTGACTGATAAAATGTCATCTCTCTACTACTGTCTCTGTTGAGGCACTCTTGAATTAGCTACTGGACTACTGTAAAACCAGAATCTTAGCCTGAACCATCCTAGGTTCAGCAGACATCTAATGACATCTCACCCACTGCTCCTCAGGGCAGTTCTATCCCACTCTGTCATACCAGTCACACTAGATGCCACCAAGCACTGACAATGCTTGTGCCAGGAAGGAATCTCCTTCCTCGCTACTCATGTTCAGGAAGGTTCAGGGACCATCCGGAGCCAAGGCTGGTGAAGGAGACCTGCTTCATTCACTGGGAGCCAACTGACTGGCATACCTAATGCAACCAGCCTCTGCATGACATTACAAACCCAACAGCTTGCTCTAAAACGTGTTCCAGGGACAGCTCCTTGGACCCTTGCTTCCTCACCTATCCTCCTAAAAGAGCAGTAATCAAAGCTTTATTCTCCAAATCATGCACTTTAAAATATTCCCCCCCCCCCCCCTCCAGTAGATGGCCTTTTTCCAAATAATTCCTCAGATTAAAGTTCTTATCATGGGGAAGGTAACTCTGTTCTGAAACAAATTCCCAGATGGGGCCACGTGGAACAGTACTCCTGGAATACACGTGTTGTTCCTTAGATAAAGGAAAGCTGTTAAACTGCTGAGCACTGTGTGATGCTGCCATGAACGAACAGCACAGATCTGCTCTGTGCTATTAGATACTCTACTACTACTTCTTCTGTCCTGAGTGTTCTTTTTGCACCCCACGTAATCCTTTCATCAGGAAACATTTACACTAAGAAGAATAATGTTTCCCAGCACTTGAACAACAACAAAAAAGTTGCATTTCAATACAACACATGTCTGTCTTCAAAAATCCGGATTAGTTTTGTATTAAATTCATTCAGTGAATTGTAATAAATTAATAAACATAATCTGGAGAAGAATAAAAAAAATGAACTGCATTGCTGGAGCCAAAAACAGTAAGTGTAACTCGCTTTTTCCCTGCTTCTTCGCTCCCTCGGACCCAAGCATTGCTGTTGCAATCTTTTTTTAATTTATGCGTTTTGTTTTATTTGATTTCTGCATTAAAGAAACCCACCAGTGTAATATAAAAAGATACTATAATCGCTACATCTAATTACAAAGAAGAGCTGAGTATCTAATACAAAAACGTGTAATAAAAAAAGAATAATTAACAATCAGATCGAAAGCCACCAAAACTTCACATCTGCTCCTCTGGGGAACAGAATGCTTTGCCACGTGAGAATACTGGAAAAGGTGCTGGATAATCTCATCTAGAATCCCTCTCCTGTGAAAGGTTGGACCAGATGACCTTTCGAGGTCCCTTCCAGCCTGGGCTGTCCTGTGATTCTGCGAGAGGGGAAGGTCTCCTCTAACAGATGGCTCTCAGCTTAACCTCAGCTTTTCCTCCTTGGTTTCTCTGTAATTTCAAGAGTTTGCTCTTACTGTTTGTTTTCCCCTGATTCCCCAGAGTAACAGATGTGAAATTTTATCCTTTTGGCTGCAGTGGGCAGGATCTTGTGTTCTTTACACATTTAGATTTCCCATCGAAATCATCAGGAATGTATTAAAACAAGCAGGCCAGTTTCCATCTCTTGGCACAAGTCAATGAAGCATTTAGATGTACATGGAGCGCAAGGCTGAGTGTACAACTGGCAGCTTCCAGAGAGGATCAGATCATTTAAAAGAGTTTCTGAAGGATTAGTATTTCTCTACCTGGCCACAACCATCCCCACTAAGAGCAACAGTAAAAATGCACAGAGCCTTACCGTCCACAGTTTCACTTGCACTAAAAAACAATTTGGGTTTGTTTCGTAGACCTTTAAAAATCCAAAGACCACCTTGTATTAAAGGCGGTTCATTACTGTTGTCCATATGCAAGTGGATGGGAGTCTAATGTGCCAAATTCCAGCCTGAAAAATCATTTAACCGTAAATCCTCTCAGTAGACAGAGGCGTGAGTGGCTTTGCAGGATTTGAAGGCAGAGGGACGAAATGGAAGAAGAGCCATGGGAATGAACTTTCAGTGGTTCTCAACACCATCAACCTGGAGCATCAACCGTACTGACTGAGCACAAGACACTTTGCAGAAAGGAAAAAGAAAAAAAAAAAAAAAGATACTTTTCTTTGCATCTGATGTGTAGGACTTCACGTACACCTGTTTCCTTGTGACTTGGCAGTGCAGCAACAGCTTTTAGGGAAGATACCAACAGAAGATTCGTCAGCAACCATATTGACATCTGAAGAAGCATATGCTTACAGGCAGTATTTTGCCTGTTCCCTTTAGCCTGATATTTAAACCCACAAGGTATAGATATACCTTGGATAATGCCATTTTCCCCATACACAGATTTGTGTGTTTTCTGTGCATTTAAGATAATTTCAGTACTGGGTAGACATTTACTAAAATCCAGATTGATGCTATAATTATGAGACAGACAAACAGAAACATGCCAGGCAGCATTGGTTGTTTTTGTTATCTTATTTCTATTTAGCTTTTTATATAAATTTTAAATAAGTTTTGGGATTTTTCTAGCAGAGGACAAAAGGCATGAGACAAATCATACTTATTACAGAAGCATTCTCTATAGATCAGTTCCCACTAATTCAACTTTCTGTTCACAGACCCTGTTCATTTTTCCACGTTGATTTGGCAAAAGCAGTCTAAAGAGTTTTAACAACAAGAGAATTACAAATATGCTGAGGAAGGGAGAAGCTTTTAGACACAATGTTTTTTTCAGAGGAAAGTCAGTTACAATCAATTGGCTACAATGGTGATGCAAACATTCAAATCCTCCTGCAATTTCAAAATAAATTGATTTAACAAAGGTTTAGGGAAGTTAAGTATGTCGTTTAGGATAGATCCTAGTCCAAGCGAGTTCTGGCTACATACACCAGGCAATGATTTCCTCCAATATTTGCAATGGTGTTCATTTCTTTACTGTAGTATTCCCATTCTGCATGCAACTTCCCTTGATTTTATCATTACTGCGATTAATTATCCTAAATCTAAAACAGTACTGGAAACAGAATTTAACTTAGACAAATCAGGATTAATTTGCAAGAGATTCAGTGCAACATAATCTCTGCTGAAATGTTTACAAGCTGCCTGTAGAGGAGAACTAAAAGCCAAGAGGGATCTCTGGAAGATGCCTGTGGAAAAAACAAGTTTACCTAACTACACATGCCATGCCATGCCATGCCATGCCATGCCATGCCATGCTCGTGCTCTTCTGCTTCCAGGGTCTTCAGTCCTGCCAAGTATGTGATTTCAGTTCTATACACTGCACCATTGATTCAAAAGAAGAAAAAGGGGATCCAACTGCTGCTACGTGGTAGGTGTGCAAAATCAAATTGCTACCAGCAGCCTGATGCAAAATCCTGCATTAGTCCAAGAAATCTTTATCCTTTGTTTCAGTGGGCTTTATTGCTTAGATTTGTTTGCTTTTAGGGTTTTACCTCCAGTGCCCTAATATCTTCATGCTCCACCTGTGTCGCTGAGAAAACATGAGTGTCCCCATGACTTCTAACTGACTGACATACTGGAGCAAAACCTAATCCAAAGAAGAGATACAGACTGACCGTCAATTCAGTCAGCAGGCACGATCCCCACAGTATAACCTTCAGAAGCAGAAATCCTACCTGCTACCAAATGTAATGAAACACCTCACTGTTTCTAGAAATATTAGAAAAAAAACCTTTTCCTGCCTCCTCTTTGCCAGAGAGTACAAGAAGTGAAAAGTCTGTCAAAGACTAACACGTTATTACCTTGACAGGACAAGGTGCTTTTAGGCTCTGAGTAAGAGATTGAGCTATTAAAGTAAAATCCTTGGCAAATTTATATAATTCTTTCTAGGTGGCTCTAGAAAATTCATGGCAAATCGAGTCTGGGATGATGGGCTCTTGCTTTAGAGGGAAGCTACCCATCAATGTGGAGAGCATTCCAGGAATTCTGGTGTTTGCTGGGTTCACAAAATAGAGACAATACCACCAGGCACAAAAACTTACCTAATATTACTAAAAGCTTTAAAAGCATAAAAATATGAACGTATTCTCTTACAGAAAGAACACACTGCTCTGGGCACACTGGATAGTACTTAAACCCAGCAGTGTATGCACATTTTTACAAATATAGTGTGGTCTTGCTTCCCAAGTTTGGGGATTATTTTTTCTTTTTTTTTTTTTTTGTTTGGTTGGGGTTTTTTTTTGTTTGGTTGGTTTGTTGGTTTGTTGTGGGGTTTTTTTGTTTTGGGTTTTTTTTGGGTTTTTTTGGTTTTGTTTTTTTTAACACCAACACAAAACTGAAGTGTTCTGAGAATGAGGAGGACATGGGAAGGTTATTTTTCAGTAGAATTAATAACCTATTTATAAGTTGGATTGGTTTGCTGCTTATGGTTCCTAGACCAGCAAGAAACTGCTGATGCTTTAGCAGGCTCCATGTGTAAAAGGGCTACTTGCTTCTATAGAGGCTCAGCCTGTTTACTTGCAGGCACAGACTGGGCATCCAGTTACAGACTCCATTTGGCATCTAAAAGCTGTGTCTAGCTTTCTGAAATTCTGAGGATCAGTTATGGAGATATTTTAAAGAGACTACCAAATATAAACTACATAGTACAATAAAATACATATAAAAATGTATGACATACACATTTAGGGTTAGAAAGAATGGAAAAGGAGAGGAGGGCTAGACTGGGAGAACACAGAATGTGTCCAAGGTGGGTAGATATGATCTAGGTTACTCTTCATCTTATAGATGAATCAGAACATTTCTCAGTAGAGGAAGATGGCAAACATTGACCTTGATGAGAGAGAGCACATGAAGTTCAAAAAACACATGGGCCTTAGAGACTCATTTACTGATTTAATCCAGCATTTTGAATTTGCTAAAGTTTGAAAACAGAGATGCTGGAAGCCATTAAAGAAGAATTCTGTGAAAACCAACGTATGAAGCAACTTGAGATGTTGTTCACTGATGACAGCATATGAGCAACACAGACTTCCACCCAAATAATATGTTCTGGTTTTACACCATTAGCCTGGATGGAATGGGGAGGTGGTTAAAAGCTGAACGCTAATGACCCCAGTAATCTGTAGGCAGAAAGATCATAATTCTGATGAACTCTGGGAAATTATAAAGAAAGTGGCTATTATATTATGGCATCCTAGAGATCACAGGGAATTTGGGGCTAAACAGTGAGGAAAATGGAAGGAGCAAAGAAAGAAGTGAAAGTCTGAACCAATAAGAAGACAGAATTTGGTGCCTAAAGGCATCTGATTTCCCAGTATCTCAGGAAAGCAATAAGGTTGCAAGCAAATCCTATTGAAACCTTGATTATTGCTTTTGCCACTGAGCTCATGTCCCAGTAGGGCTTTCTGCTTGAATCAGACTCTAGTGTGAGACATTTTAATTGTGACTGCTGGGCCAGCAGAAAATGGTGAGCCTAATGGGCTGGTAATATTTAAGTCAAGTCATCGAAGAGAGAGAACAGTGTGCAACACCAAAGAGGAAAAGAAGTGCCAAAGTAATGAGTTACCTGGGGTCAAAGAGGAAGGAATTTGCTGGTAGAAGTAGGGGTAAATATGCCTTGAAGGAAAGGTGGGTGGCTTCCTGCTTTTGGGTTGTTGCATTTCTTTAAATATATTTCCCCAATCTATTGGTGGTGGTGTGGCTGAGCTATCTCAGTTTAAGTGCAAAGTGATTTTTACTTGGCTTCATTTTAGTTTCCTTATAGAGGCATATATCTAGCAGAATCCACAGTCAACTTTACCTTAAGCAGAGAACAGTGCAGAAATTACTGATCCATAGAATCACTGAGGTGTGAAGGGACCCCTGGAGATTGTGTAATACAACATCTCTGCTCAAAGCAGGAGCAACCAGAGCAGGTTGGTCCAGTAAGGTTTTGAGTAACTCCAAGGATGGAGGCTCCTCAACCTCTCTGGGCAACTTGTTCCAGCGTTTGACCACCTGTAGAGTAAAAAAAGTTTTCTTTTATGTTTAAGTGTAATTTCCTGTGCTTCGGTTTGTGCCTATTACCTCTTGTATACCCATTGAAAAGACCTGCCCTGTGTCCTCTCTTGTCTAGGGTGAACAGTCCCAGCTCTCTCAGCCTCTCCTCATATGTTAGATGCTCCAATACTTCAGTCATATTCATGGCCTTTTGCTGGAACCACTCCAGCATGTCCATGTCTCACTGGGGAGCCCAGAACTGGACCCAGAACTCCAGGTGACTGTCACCAAGACTAAGCAGAGGTGAAGAATCATCTCTTTTGACCTACTGGTGATGCTGTACGTAATGCAGCCCAGGAGGCTGTTGACCTCCTTTTCTGCAAGGGCTGGCTTTTGGTGAACTTGTCCTGGTCAACTAACTCTCTTCAAAGCTGTTTTCCAACTGATTGACTTTCAGCTTATCCTGGTGCATGGGGCTGCTCCTCCCCAGGGGCAAGAATTGGCATTTCCCTTTGTTGAACTTTATGAGGTTCTTTTTGGCCCATTTCCCCAGCCTGCTGAGGTCCCTCTGAATGGCAGCACACCCATCTGGACTACCAACCACTTCTCCCAAATTTGTATCATTTGCAGTCTTGCTGAGGATGTCCTTTGTCATATCAATGAGGTCATTAATGAGGACATTAAACAGCATTGGCCCCAGTATCTCCCCCTAGGGTACACCACTACCGACTGGCCTTCACAGTCCAGCAGCTCAGCCAGTTTTCAGTCCACCTCACTCTACATATCTAACCTGTACTTACTGAGTTTGTGAGGATGCTATGGGAGACACTATCAAAAGACTTACTGAAGAAAAGGTAAACAACATCATTTGCTCTTTTCACATCTACTAAACCAATCATCTCAGTGTAGAAGGCCATCAGGTTGCTTAAGCATGACCTCCCCTTTATAAAGCCGTGCTGATTACTCCCCACCATCTTGCTGTCCTTCATACGTTTGGAAATGGTATCCAGGGTTATTTGCTTCACCACTTTCTCATGGACTGAGATGAGGCTGACCAGCCTGTAGTTCCCTGGATCCTCCTTGTCCTTATTTATGATACCAGTGAAATTTGCTTTCTTTCAGTCTTCAAGAACCTCCCCCAGGCTCCATAATCTTTCACACATTATTAGGGTGACCTCACAGTGGCACTGGCTAGCTCCCT
This sequence comes from Falco biarmicus, assembly GCF_023638135.1. NCBI lineage: Eukaryota > Metazoa > Chordata > Aves > Falconiformes > Falconidae > Falco > Falco biarmicus. The sequence goes on from NC_079290.1 coordinate 99,416,424, forward strand.
CAGCACTCATGGCTGCATCCCATCAGGCCCTATGGACTTGTGTATGACCAGTTTAAGTGTTCCCGAAGGTGACCCTCCTTCACAAAGGGTAAGTTACTCTTGCTCCAGTCTTTCCTACTGGTTTCAGAGACCAGGGATTTCTTGAGGCAAATCTTAACAGTAAAGAATGAAGAAAAGGCGTTCAGTACCTCGGCCTTTTGCCATGTCCTTTACCATCGTGTCCCCTGCTCCATTCAGCAGCAGGCCCATGTTATCCCTAGTCTTTCTTGTGCACCTGATATACATGTAGAAGCTCTTCTAATTGCCCTTCATATCCTTTACCAGATTCAATAGGTGGTATTTGGCTTTCCTAACCCCATCTCTGCATGTTTGGATGGTGTATCTATATTCTTCCTGGGTCACCTGTATGTACCTGCCTCCACCTCTTATACTCTTCCTTTTTACGTCTGAGTCAAAAGATCCTTGTTCATCCATACCAACCTCCTGGCACCTTTGTTTGATTTCTTGCACATTTGGATGGACCAGTCTTAAGCCTCCAGAGGTGATCCTTGACAATCAACCAGCTCTCTTGGACACTTCTCATCAATGCACTCCAGAAACCTCCTGGATTGCTTTTGCCTTGCTGTGTTGTCCTTCCAGCAGATACCAGAGTGACTGAAGTCCCTCATGAGGACCAGGGCTCACAAACGTGGTGATTCTTCCAGCTGTATGAAGAAGGTCTCACCTACTACTTCCTGATCAGGCAAGGCAGTAGCAGACACCCACCACAATGTCACCCACATTGTTCTGTCTCCAGTCCTGATCCGCAAGTTCTCAGCTGGCTTTGTCCATCCTTGGGCATAGCTCCATGTGCTCTTGCTGCTATCCCACATGTAAAAGATAACTCCCCTCCTTGCTGTCCAGACCTGTGCTTACAAAAGGGCCTGTATCCAGCCATGCCAGGGCTCCAGTTGTAAGAGTTATCCCACCACATCTCTGTCATCCCAAAGGAGACCATTGACCTCTAGCTGCATGCAGACTTGTAATTCTCCCTGTTTGCTCCCCTGGGAGTGTGTGTTGGTGTAGAGGTATTTCAGACAGGGACCTGGTTGTACCGAATTTCAAGATAAGGCACCAGTGCTTCCCACTCATGCTGTCCTGCAGGCACTCCCTTAGTGTGCATACACTTGGGGTGAGATTCCGTGGGTTCTATCTTGTTGGGTTTAACAGGTCTCTTGTCCACATCACCTTGCACCCTTTCCTTACCAGCCTGGATGGTTGGTTCCATCCAGGTTTTCTCACTTGTTTGTGGGTCATCCTGTCCCCCTCCAGTCATTCTAGCTTACTCGTCTCCCCACCAGGTTGGCCAGCCTGTTGGCAAGGATGCTGTAGGTGGATCCTGCTTTTTTGTAGCAGTCCTTGATGCTCAAAGATGGTCCCATTGATTTTTTTTTTTCAGTTTCTAATTACCATTCCTTCTCCAGAACAGCAAATAAGAGAGAACTATTGCAGAAGATCAGCAAAGGAAGACACAGCCTAGCACATTTGCAGAGAAGACAATGAGGGGAGCAGAGTGACCGCGTGGTATCAACAGTCCAACCTGGTTACATCAAAATATCTCACAGGGTTTCTCCATTATGGACCATTCTGTCTTAAATATATCTTTCCCACTGACTCTGGCAAAGACTTGCCCCCCAAAAGACACATTTCAACTAAATTTTTAAAAATTATTCATCTTTTTCAGGATTGTTTACCAGAGTTGCTCACAAACTGCTACAAAACCTGGATTTGTACAGCAGCAGCATAAGAGGAGCTATCATCATCTACTACAACTGCAAAGAGACCTTTTTCCGTGTTAACTATCCTGGCTCATGAGAAGGAAATGCAGTACCTGTCAGAAGCTAGGCAGAAATCACCATCAACATACTGAAGAAATTAATTGTAATTTTTAGAAAAAATTTCACATTTTCCAGGGGCAATCGTAATAGCACACAGAAGCTGAGATGCACATTTATAGCCCTCCTTTTCTTCTCTCATTACAGTGTACACCCTCCTGCCTGTGAACAAAGATCTCTGCAAGGTAAGAGTCACAACAGGTGGTAAACACTTCAACATTTAAGCACTTGTTTAGATGGTAAATGGAACCAATCCAATTAAATCAGTTGTAAATCACACCCTTAGCATTTCAGCAGTAGTTAGTATGAGACACAGATTTCAGAGCCATTTCAGTATAGCTTAATGTGATTTCTTTTATCAGCTTAAATTACAGCAAAACCAGGGTCTACAAATAGACCTTAATCAAAATATTATGAATGAGAATGCAGTTATTTCCTTTGGTTCTAGTTACCATGTAGACTAATCCTAAGACTTTATAAACATACGCATATGCACATAGAACACTTACTGGTTCACTGGGAAGACAGATCACAAATTACTCAGTGCTGCCAATTAGTGAACAAGCAGGAAAAAATATATCTGTAAATACAAGTAAAGCAGGATGCTTCACAAAATGTATGCCATTTCTTTTATTTGATAAATGTCATCACTCATACGGTATAGCGTCTTACCAAAAGAACTAGTGAACATCCTGTAATAGTAGCTATTGGAAAATATATAAGAATATATGACACACAAGAAAGAAATTCTCATTACAGCACTTTTCTAAATATTTAGCAAAGATTCTCAGAAAAGAGCTGTGTCAGCTTGAGGTACATACTAGCAAATGGCAAATGAGGGAGGTTTTGTGCTGATGTATTGACATGATGGCTCAGGAGTACTGCAAACAAGTTTCTGCAGGACCCCTTAAAAGAAATCAGTGCTACTATATACATAATCCCCCGTTAAGTTTTCTGCCAGCATTTCTGTGGTCATGGTAAACCAATGCAAATCTGCAAGAGCAAGCAAATCTGTAACTCTGCATATTCTGCAGAAAGTTTGCAAATCACTTCCTGTGAGGATTCAACAAAAAATCTTGACCCGCTAAGCTCATTCAGTCAGGGAAGAAAAACTACGCCACGTGACCGATAACAAACAGGCAGCACAGCCTGAATTGCCAATATTGAACACCTCCACAAACCACAAAGTCATTTACAACACGTCATTCAGCTGCAAAGACTTTTGAGGCAACTGCAGCCAACTGGGAGATGTTGCATAAAGAGTCATGTGGGCAAGATTCAAACAAGCAATCGATTCAGCTTTAATACATACGTAGCTAATGAAGCATCTAGATTACTTTCACTCTAGTGTCAGCAAGTGGGACTGTTTTCCATGGAACACATACAGCCTGTGCTCCGGCACGCAGCGGCTTTCTGTATCAGGGAATTCCATGCTATGCTCTGCAGGGAAGGATGGCCAATACGTAAATACAACTTTGCAAAATTAACATCACCGGCCTCCACTTGGAATCCTGTCCCCAAGGTACAAAATAGCGCAGCCACAGCCTGACCCCAGGTAGATGCCATATCCACCATGTCCCAGCAGTTAAATGTGAATGTCTGGGTGAGTTTCTGGTGCTCCATAAGGACCATTGTCAGATGCTGGCTCAACAGCAAAAGACACGGGAAGGGATGTGATTAGTTTCTACAAATATACCACGGAGGAATTACATGAGAGGAGGAAAGAAGAATGTAAAGACAATGTTGGCACAGCAATAGGGAGAAGTCAGCCAGAAGTATGTTTAGATATTAGGAAAAAAAAAAAAAAAAGTCATAAGCTTCAGGGAAATAAGGGTGTCTCTGAGGCGGATTTTGCATAAAAATAACAAGGGAAAAACCTTGTCCTTATTTTTAACATGGAATTTTATCAGTTGATACCAAGCACAATACAATGCAGTTACTTGTGACAGGAGGGGACAGGCCTGGGAAGGTCCCCTCTACTCTTGCCAAAACTTACATAGATACAGGTTCGTTATATGTGAGCCTCAGCAAAGTAAGATCACAAAGGCAAATTTATTTTCTCAAAGAAAGAAACCCAAACCAGCCGTGACTAGCTAACATAAGCAACTGCTTTATAACATTGGCCATTGCTTTTTCAAAATATTGGCATGCTGTTGTCATGCAGCTATTATGAAGAAATCACACTGTGAAGCAAGAAGCCTTCCTGCAAACCAGGATGGGAAGCACAGAATCAGCTGCAGTTTTTTCACTGCAGGGGTTTCTCTAAAGAAAAAAAAAAATCTGATCATTGGTTTTGCACGCACTAAGAAAAATTCAGTTTGCAAACAATGAACATCCTTTGTGTTCAGCGTTGGCAAAGCAATTGATTCTAGTTTGAGATTGGACCTGTGCCACTGCAAAGGCAGTTCGTCTTTTCTGTTCTGAAAAGTACCGTAATGAAGAGCTTCAACAGAGAGGATTTTTATCATTAGACTCGGGCTGTGTTTTCTTTCAATTTCTCTCACTTCACAAAACAAAATGTATGGAATCCATCATTCCAGCATATTGAGAAATAAAGTAATTCTGAGATACTGCAGAAAATGTTAGGACTTAATATATAACAAACAAATAACTTCCAATATGCTGTTATCTTCCTCCTTAACGGGGTTTTCCCTGCTTTCTCCACCAACATTCAGGAACACATTGTGAGGACGTGGCTTCCCATTGCATGAATACCAACATTAATGCAAAAATTTGACTCTCTTAAATGAAATAATCTCTTTTTTAATCAGAAGATTCAATGGATATTTCTTCCAGCGGGTCTCAGTATGCATGCTATACACGTGGTGGAATAACAGAGAACATCCTGCATAATTATCAGGCAAGAAATAGAGTCACACCAACAGCAAACATGCTTAGAGTGCCAGAGCAATTTTCTCTTGCACCCTTACATGTTTGAGTGCTTGCACTTTCTCTCAAAGGAGAGAACTTTGTATGTCCAAGCAAGCAGAATGAGCTCACCTGGAAAAAAAACTCTGGCCTTCCAATGGCATCTTTGTGATAAAGTATGAGTAATTCCCTACAAAAACGGGGACCTTACTACTGGTTTCTGAGCCCTAAAGCTTCTTTTTTTTCCTAACTGTGTCAGCGTGCTTAACAAAAGATTTCACTTCTCCCTGCAAACACTGCATCTCTCCTATCCCCAGACCATCTTGACTACAACAACCCCTCTGCATTAAAAAAGACTCACAGCCTTAAAACTTGACAGACGTTTCTTTTTAACACCTTTTTATACAAAAGCAATAACAGCAGGTAGTAAACCAACACTGCCGCACAGCATGGTGTAGGAAGGAAGTGCTATAAACCCTATCACAATTATTTCAGTGAAAGACAAGGCCATCATTAGTGTTGTATTGATCAATCTCCCCCTCCCATCTCCACTGTTTGGATTTCATTCACATTATTATTGCTGTTCCAGACAGTATTATTATAACAGACCGGCATTATACAATAAGAGGCTTTGGTGTAATTGACATCTGAAGCACCAGGGAGCTTGAATGTTTGCTGCTGGTTAGAATGTGGTCTCCAAAGGGAGACTTTCCTTCTCACAAAAGGAGCTATCACACAGTCATTGCATGCGTAATTCAAATCCGCAGTGACTGCTGTTTTTTCATTACTCGCCTGTGACCTGGACCTAGATCTCGGCGATACCGTACTGCTGATCACCCACGTCTGGAACCCACAGCAATACACCGCAACGATAAACCAACACCTACAAACAGGGTAAAGCAAATGACCTACCTGGGTTAAATCAACAGGAAACTGTTTATTTTTTAGCCTCATTAAGTAGGAAATTGAAAATATATTCCCATTGTTGGGGCCTTGGTGCTGTGGAAAATCTCTGGCTTCCACGCATAGCTAGGCACAGGCCAGACGCAGGAAGCACAGGTAGGTTTAAAGCATCCATTCCCCCCAACCAAATTACGCTTTTGCCAGAGGTGGTCATTAAAAGACCCACATGTTGCACATTAAAGGCCACGTCAAAATAAAAGACAGTGATTTCAATATGGTTTCTGCTACAAGAGCAACACAGCACGCAGGGAAAGCCCAGGCACGCCTGGGACCTCAGCCTGGGGGAGGCAGGGCAGGGGAGCCCGCGCAGCAAGGACACGTACAGTCCCACCGAACGCCACCCCCCCGCTGGTGGCCGGGCACTGAGCAGAGAGCATGAGCAAAATCAGACCCCAGCCTCCAGATAACACGTTAGAAAGACCAATTTTTAATGCCTGCCCAGGGCCAGCTCCCACCAGTGGTATGACGTCGAAGGGGGAATCGAGCCCACAGCGCTCTCCTCTACCTTTGCCGGGACATGGGGAAATGCTGCTGCAAACCCCCAGATCAACGTCATTTGCCCAGTTCATACTCTGTGTGGGCAGGCCTGAGGAGGAATTCCACCCACGCACCGCCTGCATGGCTTCGCGAGCCCAAAGGCCCTGGTCCCATCAGCCTCCCTGGGCTCCCCACCTTGCCCCTGCCAGCCATGCGGGGCATGGCCAGAGAGCAATGCTTCATTCCCTGTTGCTGTCACGGCTTCAGGGAAGTGCTACAAGCTGGCACAGGTCACAGCCACTTATTCTTAAGTCAGGCCCTGAAACAGCTCTGCTAATAGCAGAACTGAGGAGGGGGAAGCAGAGGGCAAGGGGGAAGGCTGAGCAAACTGCAGTTGTCTTAGGGGTGGCCAACCTTGAACCGAATCAAGGGCAGCTTTGCTCAGGACACATGAGGGACCATGAGGTCCTTCACCCTCACATGTACTTTGCTGGTATACTCATGAATTCATGTGGCAGGAGAAAGATCACACTATTGTGTCCGCAGCCTGCCCCCCTCCCTAAAACAACTACTTTCACCCTACCCTCAACTATGTAGAAACAATTCTGCAGCACGGACCAGTGCCTCTTCCCCATGCTAAGCTGGATTCAAAGCCTGATACCATGCTAGTGGCTGGTCACTGCTTTGATTTACTGGGCTGGGGTAGGTGGGAAAGCAGGAGGAGAAACTTCTTGACCTGGTATTGGATGTGCTTCCTTACAGTCGAATGAAACCCTGGTGCTTTATGAGTAGTGAGTCAGAGAAAGGCAGGAGGGGGCTGTTTGCCATCCTGTTGGGGATGCACGTCTGATTAAATGGGCAGGGAAGCGAGAGGTGCTGGAATAGAGGCCAAATCCAGGAGAAACAGGGTAAGTTTGCTGCTTGCACGCAAGTAGGGCACATGGATCTAATTCTACCCACAAGCCAAAAGTGACCCAGCCAGTCCTGCACTTCAGAAAAAGAGAGGAGGTGTCTAATGGAGTTCACTTAGGAGGGGGTGAAACACCAAAAGGCCTGGCGGCTGCAAGAATGGCACTGGGCTCAGTTTTGCCAGTCACTGCCAATCCCTTTGGCTCCCTCTGACAAGAGTGGAAGATACAGGCGCAGACCGAACACAGTAGATGATCCAGCAGCCCCCACACACCAAGGCAGCTATGCCAACATTTGTTTTCAATATTGAGGAAAGCCAAGCAAATAAGTCTTAGCATTCGGTACTAAAACAAAACAACAGAAGTTGTGGCTCTGAAACCTCAGTGGGGCTCTCCTGCAATTATTTCAAACAAGACCCATCTTATTCTCCTGTATTTGTACTCGGCAGGGGGAGGTGAACTTATCTGCTGCCTGTGATGTCGGCTTAAGAGCTCTGCTTAGGGCACCGTCATAATTCTTGTCTTTCTTTTTTGCTAATGGTTGCATACCTTTGATTAAAACCTGCATGGTGCATTAAAGGCTAAAACAGATGATGAATGCCACATAGTACTTTGCGTTAGATCAGAGTTGATTAGAATTTTTGATGATCCAGCAACTAGAAGAGGAAACTGCATGAGCAGTGAAAATATTCAGCTGTTACTATTGTAGGAGGCAGTGGCTTTTGTTTGACACTAGATACAAAACAGTAACTAAATGGGCAATGTACTTTTTTGGTCAATGAAAGGCTTTATACCACAAAAGAGCTCTGTAAAGAAAAGCCGGTGAATTAATCAGTCCAAATATTTGTAAGACTTCTTGCTTGTTTTCAAGTGGGCAGCCCTCCCCACCCCCAAACAGTTTTGGAACTGGATGCTAGTAAGTTTATTTTTCACCACTGCAAATATAAAAGTCAAGTATTTTAAACAAATAGGCAAACAACAAAGCACTGTAGTAAAAATTAAAGATACTGACCCAAGTGCATATCACATCAGCATCCAGACAGATATCTTTAGTAAACTCTGCCAGCACACCAGTTAAGCAAAACACTATTGCTGCTCGGGGTGAAAAGATTTTAGTTAAACAGGACAGACAAGCTGCAGAGGAGGAAGCTGCCTGATTAAACATAGTACGGGCAGAAAGCTGGCAGTATGAGCAGGCTGAACTTGCAGCTGAGGGAGGTTCACTTTCCAAGGTCATCCAGAATTTGAAGAAGAGCACATAGAACAAGTGCATTGAATAGGAACAGAAGGAAAGTGCTGGTGGTGACCAAGGAGAGATGGAACAGTGAAAAGAAAGGGTAAAAAAAAAAGATAACAAAAAAAAAAAAGACAGCATACTGTTTTTATGGTGCTGTGTCCAAGCAAGGAGAGTGGATTTCATGTTCTTTGGTGGTCTTATTAACTTAAAGAACATCAGGATTTTTTTTTTTCTATGTAGCTTTTAAAGGTCCCTTCCTCCATAAAACAATTTTCAAAGAAAGGCAGTTGATGTAGCTATTTTGCAAGACTAGGCACAAGTTATTATCTTGCTATTTGTAAAAACACTGCTAAGTATGATCAATGGCCTCTTTAGTCCAACTGAGTTTCAGTAACTATCTCAACATTTCCAGTGCAGTATGATGTTGCAATGGTTTCTTTTGCATTTAATGCCCCTCATATACACTTCTAAGCTAGATCACGGCACTCACATTGATGGACAGCTAAGGCTACAGAGCTGAAGAAAATTTAAATCCAGGACCTCCCTACTTACACTACAGCTTCAGAGTGGAGTCAGATGCAGGAACACATCATTTTGAAGAAGTATCTATACCTTTGGGTTCACAGGCCAGCTATTCTATTGTTCGAGTTAAAGTTACCTTTAAAATGAGTTACATATATGTAAATTTGGAATAAACCACCAAATCCCCTTTGGTTTCAAAAAGGCAGAGCTGCATAGAAAGTATACCTTGGGAAGCCCAGCAGTAGAGGAAAGCCACAAACTATAAAACTTCTATAGGTATCATGTAAAGAGCCAGTTCCACAACAGTAAGAAAGCTGTGCCTTGGTCTTGCTCCCTGGCCAAACGCCCTGCTTACCGTGCTGACAACTACAAGATGTTTCTCAAGCAAGTTCTTGTCTGAATCCCATACAGAGGGTGCTGACCAGAGAGAGAGCAGCACCTCTCTCCCGCACTTACTTCACTAATCTTAGGTCCTTGCTTGGATGATTCTCTCTGATGCAAGAAACTTACCTAGTGCATCCCATGAAGACTAGGGTGTGCAAAGCAGGAAGAAGCCATCACAAAATCTACTTGGCTTAAATAATTATCCAGCACACTGCAGAACATCCTATCGTGTCTAGGCCAGTGTGAGCTGGAAGATCTCCCGTCAGAGTGAATCGTTACTGCTATCCAGACAGGCTTTTCCTAAAGAAGCTAAAGAAGGGCTTTTCCTAAAGAAGGCTGCTGTCATCGGGGGGGGGGGCAGAAACACAAACAAAAAAGAAAAAGAAAAAGGAAAGAAAAACCCCACATAGCTGCATTTCTAGCTTCAAAGCATACCTAGTGCTATCTCCAAACATGTATCTTCCAGTTTTTGCTACCCACAACTCTGTTGCAGCAGATTACGTATTTAAGATGCATAAGTGAAAAGGAAGCTGTCTTAGAAGGAGAGAGAAAAAAAAAGTCAAAGTAGTGCAAAGTACATCACAGACATCACTGACATCTTCAAACAAACTACTACAACAAACTGAAGAATTAACTAAATAATCTCTTCTGTTATGGAGATAATGGATTTTGATTCCCAAAAACTGTATCAAATTTTGTATGTATTCACACCCTGTTATGGTTAAGTGCTCTTTCCCCTTAATGTTTGAAAGGGAACATACTCCAAAGGCACACTGCTAGATTACATGGACACATTATAAGTTTCACAATCTTGAGAGCATCCTACTTTGATCTCAGAAGTTGATTGTTGGAGCCCCACAGAGCAAAAAGATAGCGCAGGAGAGTCTTTTCACTGTTATACACATAAGGAAAAATTTACGAGATTTCTGTGAAATTGCTTTGGTTTAGAATTTTTCTCAAGTGTTTCATTTCAACTATAAATAGAAACTAGGATCTCATGACAAAGATGTAGTTGACATAGTGTGCAATTTATCATCTGAGAGCACATTTCAGAGTACTTGTCTCAAAGCTGACATGCTGTGTGGACTGTGGAATATGACTCTTTTAATATATTCCATGACAAATGCAAGCAAAACTAGCTAGGATGCAAAAAATCCACTAAGAAAATTCTCCATTGGCTCTCCTGATCCGGCCTTTTTTTTTGTGATAACAGATAACCTTGCAGAGCCAAAACTCTTCAGCACAAACGGAAAAAGCATTGCTTTTCTGGCTCACTTCCTACCATGCTTTTGCCATGACTTGTAAAGAGCTATTTCTGGAAGCACACTATTAAATAGATTTGACTTCTTTCCCACCTATAAAAATACCACAGACATGCAAATGATCATTAACATACATGTAGACAGCCACTGAAGTCAACAAACTAACATAAACAAAACAAAAAACATCTGATGCCCAGGTTGTTACTCCCTTTCACAGCATCTTTCTCCTGGAAATCATTTCTAGCAAGAATAAAAAGTAACAGTTTGTTTTGTTTGCACTAGGCCACTTACTCTAAAATATTCATATTCTTCCACACCTAGGACAGCAGACCCATGGGCGTAAGTACAGGTTTACTCTAGTAGTACCAGTGAAAGTGGTACAAGTGAAAGAAGCAGCTAAAATCCAATGTAACACGTCGAGGGCTGTAAGTGATTTAGGGCTGCAGCACCTGGGAGGTGAGGTGCCCAACCTCAGAGAGCAGATGGGGACTACAATGGAAAAGGGTTCTTAGCTTCAGCCCACGTGAAGTTCCGCCGCAGTGACTACACGGTACTGAACGCACCTGGATTTCCATGGAGATTTTTTTTTTTGTGTGTGCTCTAAGCGGCTTCCCATGAGCTGCAAGGGCAAACTCATAACTTTACCATAGATTAATGGTCAAGCAGTTTGAAGGTTTCCCTGTCCTCCAAGCCACTTTCCAACTCTTTTTGCACAGGTATAAATCCGGAGTGATGAGCCTGGCTCCAGCAGAAGTCTCTGGATTTGCATGGGGTTAACCCATAGCAGACCTTGACCCATTGGTTTTGTTTTACAATTTTCATATTAAACTAAAGCAACAGCAGACAACAGTTCGTACAAAATAAGGCTCCCACCAGTATTTGCTCGGTTTTTCTTTGCTTCCTGTAGTACCTGCTTCTCTCACACAAGAAGCAGGTACTCCTACAACCATAAAGAGCAACAACCTTATACTCTGGTGGACGTACCACCAGAGGGCAATGAAGCACATGGACTGTGTCACGTTGGCATTTTCTAGATGGAGCTTTTTGCCCCCGCAGTATGGGAAGTTAAAAGCTCCCGTGTTAGCCATAAACACAGTTAGCAGCTGCTGTGAGGAGACCCGGATCCGTTTTAAGACCATATCCTGCCCAGCATCACACGAGGAGGATCAGGCTGCAACTTCTCCTCTCGCACTGGTCAAGCCTTGCAAAGCTAGTAGCTTCCATAGTCATAAACAGACAGAAAATTACTGGTGACCTGGGAGTCCGAGGCAAGTCCTTCCAGAGGAGAAGCCTTACCCAAGGCTGTCCACATGCCATCGGCCTCATGCTCACTCACCCCTGGCACCTCCCCGTGGCTCGGGTGAGGGGGACATCTGTGTTCTTCCCAAGCCCTGCCGGCCAGGGTGCGGCTCATTCTGATGCATCTGATGTCACTTCGGAGGAAACTATGATGTTCTTTGGCACATTATAAACTGTCATTGAGTAGTTTTCACTCTTCTGTGTCTATTATTTGCAAACGCTTTTGAAATCCAGTCAGAAGCTAAGAATTGGTTATACATTTTTTTAGTGCTAGGAGGTTACATATAGAAACATATGTAATATCTCTGTTTTCAAGTTACCTTCCAACATTTTATAATTTTGAAGAGTAATACATGGTCATTAACTACAGATCAAAACTGAATTTTGCATTTGTGGGTGACTGATTCTCTAATGACACTATGTAATCATCTTCCTTGGGCACCAGAAACTACTGCCTGGGATTTTAGGCACCACATACAGGATCTGGGTGTCCTAGGTAAATTCAGATTGGCCTAATCCAGAAACCAGTTACTTCTATTCATACAATGGGAGCACTCTGAACCAGCAGCCTATTTTGACAGTCCATATATTCAGGAGGTGTTTGGGTTGAATGTGCACAGGTGGGACCTGGCGTAAGAACATGTGTCCTACACATGATGCATGACCTATGAGTAGCTCTGCTGGTCTCGGCTCTGGATCACACCAGAACAAGCTCAGAATTATGCATGCAGCATCTAGGTACCAATAGTCTTCCCTGTTTTCCTTGCCACTAATCTGGGGTCTGATCAGGGAAGGTGTCAAAATCCATGGGAGCCAAAGCGATTTCACAACTTCACAGAATCAGCATCTTAATCGCATTAAAAATATTTCATTAATACAAAGCCAAGGAATGAAGGCAAACATTTACCCTAAGTAATTAGAGCTTTAAAAAGCAAGTATGCTGTCTGCTAGATAGTGCCAGCCAGCATAACTTTTGTCCTCCAGGCATGAGTCAGAAGGTTAGGTTAACTTTCAACACTACTATACTGGCACTACTGATTGATATCTCAAAGACTGATACCATGGTAGAGTTTGTGTTTTCATTTACCAGTGAAGGAGCATAACTCCAACAGGTACAAAAATAGAGTTCAAAAAAGTCTCAGAGTGCTTTGGTCTTAACAGAGGGACTAGAATAAGGCTTCTGTAAAATGAAGGAAAGTAGTTGGGGCATGTAATAGATGGAGAGATTTAAGAAGTAGGGTGGGAAGGGAAGAAGAGAAGAACCAAGACTGGGATTTGGAACAAGATTCTGTAAATGTTGCTTTAACTATTAATTGAAGAGTAAACAGCCTATTAAATTCTTATGGAATATGTGCATGAAAAGCAGTAGCACAAGTCAGATCAGCCCCATGTGGATGTTGTTTATGAAGCAGCCTCCTTGGAAATGTTCCTCAGACTTTTGACAAATGAACTTTCTGTAGGTTGTACGTTTGAACACGGAATGCCTATTGTTTCCATCTGCCTTTGGCTTGTACAGTTCCTTGGGGGCTTAATACAGAGACAGACATTTAGTGGAAGGAAGGGTTTATTGAGTGGCAAAAGCACATTCTAGGAGAATGCACTAAGAGGAAAAAAACACAACAAAAACAACCCACAACCAACCACTGGCTTCTACAGAAATTAAACCATTGCAGAAGAAAAATGTTTGTTAAAAAATGCATGCATTTTTCATGGAGTGGGCCTAAAGCACTTATTTATATTTCATCTCTGTATGACATGGTTTTGCTCATCTAATTCCACTTAGAACATTACAATTTTTGTTTCAAATGTCTCTGTGCTGAAACGTATTCTCTAAAGTGCCCTGAAGCTGCTGGTATTGTGAATGTTATCTAAATGACTCATTCGAATTTTTAAGGACAACTCAGCTAGAAATACAGTATTCTGTTTTTCAATTATTTTTATATTAAAGTTTTTCATTTGGGGTGCAAAGAAGAAAGATGTAGAACAACAGATAGCATTTGAATGGAGTCACACAATTGCTTGCTGTTTTGTACTTCACGGGATGAAGCCAGACACGTGTGAGTGTCGCGGTTTCTCTGGGTACGCACAGGGTGAATGTGGATTGCTTACGGCATTCCTGCAAAGGCCATTTCACAAAAAATACAAATCTCTCTCTCTTTGATCAGGAAGCGAAAGACAGCTATCAAATACTTCTGCTTATATGATGTCTGCTCCCATTGTGCTGCTATGCTTTCTATAAATAGCAGAACTTCAACTTAGCATTTCATTCACACATTGTCTTTGCACACCTGCATATACCTGGATCATGAAATTCCAGCTCCAGTGAAAGGGTAGTTTTCTTAAAATGCATATTATACCATAATATTATGCACATAAACATTCACAAATACTTGCCTGCATATAGAGCAGGTCAGGTTCTGTGTCATGTATATCACAGCCCCCCTGAAGCTGCAAAGCCTGTATTTTGAAGGCAGGCTTTCTTATTTTGCTGAAGTAGACAGACTTAAGGGTTATATTGCATGCTTTTTTTGAAAAAGGATTCAAAAATCAGGAATACCTCATTGACTTCACTGACATTGAAGAGACCCTGTGGAAATGATACTCCTATAGTACCAGCAGACAAGAAAACAGGACTTCATTGGCTATCTAGCTACTTTAACTACAAGACAAACACTCCGAGTTATCTTTTCCTTCGCACTGGTTGTTTCTGTACAGAGCCAGAAAGCTAATCGAAGGGGATATCCTTTCAGGCGGTGCAGGTACCTAGCTGAGATCAATCTACAGAATTGTGTGGTTTTACACATAGAAGTGCACAACTTGAACGGTATTTGTTGACTGGTCTCTGCAATTAGAGTACAGCAAGCTGTACTTCTGCTCAGTAGAGATTAAGCTTTTCTCAGGCTGCCAGGAGAAGCCCTCTGAAGGAGGCAAGCCTTTTTTCAGAAGACCATGCCTTCCTAAATAACCACCCCAGCCCTAACTGATCAGGCAGCATATAGATATCATTCCCTAAAAGTTAAGGCCAAAAAGGGATACCCAATGCACCTACTACGTATTCACAGACCATTAACATTAGCCAAAGCATCCTAGTAGATGCCCAAAGACTTTAGAGAGGGAAAAGCACTTCTGTGCTTAGAAAACTCTCTGCCACAGATACGGGGTTGGGAAGACCTGAGGAAGCCCTGCGATGGCAAGGAATTAATCATGTGAGAGATACAGAAATGATCCTAGCAGACTAACCACACCTCATGCTATATGAGATGAAAGATCCACGAAGCCTGCCAACCTGACCCAGGGAAAATTCCCTCCCAAACCAACTAAGGCAATCTGTAATCACTCTCTGTGCCACCTACAAAGAGATCTCCTGCTGAGGCCAATCTCTAATGCTGCAGGGGAAAGCAATTAATAACAATGAAAAGAAGCAGCATACAGAAATCTTTGTTCATGGCGCAGGGGAGAAGATGAAAAGAAATCTGCACTGATCATCTGCAGACAGCTCAGTGAAAGTCTGAGCCCTGACATCCAGGTCTGTTAATTGTCTTAACGTGGAGTGCTGGCTATAAGCTCTTGTGTGCAACACTTTCCCCTGAAGGGAAGGGACGAGCAGGGCTAGCTGCACAGGGCGCAGCCGTCCAGCCCAGCCTTATCGAAAGGCTTGAAGCCATCACAGCTCTGTTTCTTCCCCAGAGGAACACTTTCATGTCCAACAGCCTGAAAGCAGCTTCTTATTTCAAGACCAAATTAGCTGCACTTCAGCTTCTGTCAACCAGGTGGAAAAGCCTCTGCTGTCAGGTGTCGTCTTCACAGTGACCTCACAGCCTGGTCTTAAATTAGCCGAGTACATTAAATTCTTAGAGCCCCTCATCCCAATGCTTGTTCTCCAGTCCTTAGCTCATTTTATAGCCCAGCTTGGGCAGAACAGGACAGATGCCTGAAGAGGAAGCCTGCAAAGAATGCTATATGTTTCTGTGTCATGGATCACTTCAGCTCTTTCTTGCCACAGCACAGCAGCAAACTTCAAGTTAAAGACATTACCTGTGATGCCACCTAACTCCTTTTGCAAGGCACTGCTTGCCACAATGTGATTTACTCCATTCCTCATTCCAGTAGGTACTAGATAGGGCTTGACTGTATTAAAAAACTCTGTTTTGTTGGAACAGCAATATTAAACTAGGTGAGCACTCTTTACCTGGCCTTATTGTTAATGTCCTTGCTAATTTTGGCATCAGACTTGACCAGCAGGTGTTATACATCACTGACTAGATTGCCAATCAAGATTTGCCTGCCCCACCCTCACAGTGTACGGAGAATAAATTTATTATAAAAGTACCTGAAAGAGCCCGAATGAATTACGGGGAGAGGACGCTTGCCTATAGAGACTGTCACAACTGGAAGCAGAGAAAGATTATTGAATGAGTATTTTAGGCAGTGGGTAAGCTATAAAATTGAAGAATTTCTTCGCTTGTACAGAGAAAAGAAAAAGTAGAGGAGAGATTTTGCTCAGGGGATGTCAACTGCATTGCTGATTGAGGTGGAAAAATCTGTGAAGGAGCCCCTTGTTAGAACACTTGGCAGTGTATCATCCAGCGCTGTACATGCTTTCTCTGCACTAGGCAGAGATTTTAATTTCATATATCATTCAGAACTTGCTGTAACCCTTCGAAAAGTCACATTACATTGTCATAGACTCCCATTAACACAAAGACCTTCACTTCATGAAGAAACAGGCTGCTCCAGAATACAGGCATAGGGAGCAGGTGCTAAAGGTGGCCTTTTCACATTGGGATGCTACACTGCCATGCTCAGCCAGGGAAGTGAATTTTCTACTGCAGATTAATTGCATCTCCCCAGCTTTCAGCACTTGTCTTCTGCACGGGGCTTTATACCTGGGTGTTCTGCATCTTTCTATAGTCCTTCACCACCACCACCACCACCACCCCATGCCAGTTCTACTACTTGCAACATTGCCAGCCAAATTAAGCACAGGAGCTGCTTCCAAGAATGACATTTCTGAAACCTAAGGAAAGCTCAACAACGTATCTTCAGCTATTGCTACAATCCTATTCCTAAAGATAGGAAGGCCAGGCCATATCATATTACCTTCATAGGAAGGAGGTTGCTTTTCCCCTCAGCAAAAATACTACCAAGCAAGCTGTGTCAGAAGTAAATGCTGTACTGACGAAGACCTCACTTCTTAGATGAGCTCTCAAAGGTCTGACCGATGGAATCAGAATATCCAACACTAATTTTTGCTCCAGAATTTACACATCAAGTCCAGTATACTGGCCAAATACCAACTCAGGTAGCTCTATTCTGCCACCTGAGGAAAAAAAAAACCTTGCTGCTGATTTTGTTGAAAAAATTAGTTTTTAATGTCGTGCACTTGTGACATGATATTACACAGTTGCCACACTCTGTCCCAGAAGCAGTCACCACATATGCATGAATCCTTTTTGCATCGTTCTAATACCAGCTCTTTAAATGCTTTGTGCATCCTGTGGGATGGGACAAAGTTGCCACATAATAGGAGATTAATTATGCTGTTATTTAGACACAATCTTGCTGATTCTTCTTCTGACTTCTATATCCAGTATCACTTGAAAATCAGTGCAACAGAGTAATAGAGCTCTGCATCAGCCCACACAAAATAGTAATTAAAGTGAATTGAACTCACCCCTAACATAAGCAGCTAAATATACAAACCATTAACTATCCACATACACAGCAAACAAGAACAAGGCTCACCTAGGTTAGGAGAAACTGGAAAAGGACATTTTACAGTGTGGCTTTTGGCTTTTTGCCAATACAAAAGGAAATATCTCACAGGACACATTACACAAGTCCAGCACTATAGTGCTGATTCTACTGCAGGTATAAACCAGTTACTTGGCTTCCTGAAACGTGACCATTATGATGACAGCAGTAATTTACCAATCTCATCTTGCTTCCCACAAAAATGTCCTGATTACCTTTTTTTCCTCTCTCAGAACTGCTTCTCTGCCAAAACTGAGAAGTGTCTGTCTATGGAAGCAGTGTTGGAGCCCAAGAAAGCCAATGACCAGGCAAAGCTGAGGCATGCTGTGTCTAGTACTCTCCTATCGTTCACTCATGCAGTACCTAAAACAGTTCTTTCAGTGGTCAGGAACGCCAGCACATCAGTGCTTCAAATTGCCATTCTAGAGTAAGGAAATGAAACAAACATAAGTCAGTCTGCAACTTCCACAGTTCCACACCTTCTATGTTTTTGCCTATTGCATCTACATGAATATCCCTGATAATCATCCTTCAAGGTCAAAGAAAAAAAGCAGAGTTTAATTTGACCATCGTTCTCCTTTAATCTGTGCAGTTTCCATGTGTCTGATCTTATCAATGTACAAAAGTATGGCCCTGCTGCAGAGGCAGAAGTGGCCAAGGAAGTTGCATAAATATCAGATAAGCTTTCTAGAATACAAAGCCCATGAAATACTGTGTTCAAAGAATAGTTTTAATAGCAAATTGTAAACAGGCTGACAGAGATATTTCAATGAAGCCTAAAGAGCAAGAGAGAAGAGTAAAACAGAGGAAAATTATACCACTTTGAGCCTCGGTGTCCTGCTTACTAGAAACTCTTGGATCTTTACCTTAGCCCTGGGAAAGTAGATGGAATCACTTTACAAAACCTTTTCCTCCCTCTGAGGAGTTGTGAAGTTTGGTGTTATAGCTGTTGTTCGAGTCACCCAGGTCATAGCCAGCACTGATGAGTGAGTGATATTACACACCAGTGCCGGTGGCATGAAGTGGTACAATACTGAGACAGTTGAGCCCTTTCTTAAAGGGTTCAGGTCATTTGAATGGGCAAACACATCCTGCCCTACTGCTGCACTCAGACATCATTCCCTCTGATAATAAATTTGCTTTGAAAAGTACAGCAGAATTTGTATATATGTATTTTTGATACCTCTATAAATTTATATATGGCTCCGGTTACTCTTCCAGGATATAAAAAACTTGATGGTATTAATCACAACTAACAAAAAAAGGGGTGGGAAGAAATCTTTCTAGAGATCATGTATTACATAGAGCAACAATAGTTTTCATGTGCTTTCACCACAGGACTCTCAGTTTTAGAAAGACCCCTCCGTGAGATGGAGTAAAATTGCACAAGCAGCTCAGAAACACTAACTGCATTCAAGACACAGACAACTTTGTCTGTCCAATACACTGCTCACCCCCCCAGTTGCTGTGGACATTTGCTTCAGGTATTTTCTGGTGGAAATACTTGCCATTACCAACAGCTAAGGGGAGCAGCTATGATTCCAGAAGCAGTGGTGGCATTCAGTTCCCCCAAATCTCTTAGATGACGCTGTCCATGCTCCAAATATTCACAGGTTGCAAGGAAAGATCTTAGCAGAAAGAAAATAAAAATAAAAATAAATCTTATGGGCAGAAAAAGAATTCCAGGAGAAAAATTTAAATCACTAAAGAGAAAACTCTCCACCTTCATCATGAACAAATGTTTTTAAATTTCTTTTCAAACATACTTATTCTATATCCTCTTTGCCAACATACTAAAAAAATGTCTTAAAGGCACAGACCTAATCAGAAACTTCAAGAGCCGAGAGTTGATGGCATGCTGCACTTACTGTTTTGATGAGTTTACACTCCATGAAGAGGAAGGAAACATCCCCCTGCACAGCATATGGCATCACTACAGGAGACAGCAACAAGAAACGACCTTCAAGGGACCATCTGCCAGTTCTGCTCCAGTCACACCTCCTCCTTGCCCACAACATGACCCTTATACCAAGGAGACCAGCAAAAGGATGCACATGGGAAACATCCTAAACAGTTAAAGCTCATGCTAGGCTTGCATCATTCATTTCACCTTTGTTAGAGTTTTTCCCATCAAATGCCAAGAGCTTTTAACCTTTAACACTGTTGTCCAGGAGCATCTGAACATACCACTGAAACCATGGCCCAGAGGTGGTTATCCATTCCTCGCTGCTTCCGCGTCTTCAAATATTGTTTCAAAGAATAACAAAGGGAGGAAACTGCTAAAGACAAAATGTGATCTTTATGGCAGATGGTACCACAGGATAAATGGCTGTCGGTCTGCTGTAAATAATTCATCATTGTCAAGTGTGGTGCCCCAGTCATCTCAACAGAAGTATATGATACGAAGTAAAATGTAACATTTGTCACAGAAGTACCACATACATCATGGGGCTTTCTTTTTAACCCAAGTTAGGCACAAGAATAAAATTTACAGAGTCAAGACTTTAAGGATGCAGAAAAACAACCTTCCTTATACACCCCCCGCACCCCACCGCACCCCCCATGCAAGCTGGCTGACCCTCGTAGCCAGAGAGGAGTGAGCTGAGCAGCGTTGACTTCCCACGCGCTTGTGAGAAAGTGGACAGGGAACACAAAGAAGGGACAGGAGCCTTGTTCTGTTTCTCTCCTAAGCCCCCAGCATGGTAGCAAGTGCACATCGTGTTCCCTGTACATTTAGGTCACCAGCAATTTATTACACATGTCCTAGAGGAAAAGTGAAGCAGGGAGGCAACTGGGACTCATGAGACATTGCTCAGGCTCACAGCTCCTAGCATGAAGCCTGGGACAGTGCAGCTCACGACACCCCTTTGCCACTGTGTTCAACCTCCTGTTTTGGCATCATATGGGGACAGCTGGGAAGGAGGCAGACAGCAAGTGGAAGGCACATGCTGAAATGCAGCTACTTATAACATAGCTGCATTTACTTTACACAGCTCCAAACAGCCCAGTGCTACAAGAACTATTACTCCCAAATTACAGGGAAGACCAGCCAAACAAGGAACAGCACTAGATGATGCACAGGGAAAAATCCAGATAAAGATCCATATGCACAGAGTTACTTGTTTCCCACACTTGTCTTCCCAGTAAGTGCAGAGACATCACAGGCTGCCTGACCTGGAAGGGTGGCTTGAATCACCTGTTAATCTCCTGCCAGAAGAGATCCCTTAATCCATTTTAGGTGCTGAGTGGCAGCATTGAATATGTCCTTAGGGATCTCCTTCTTCTGCACCTCCTACAAAATATACAAGGCTGTTACAGCCCCCAGCTTGAGAGTATGGCTATTTAGTTCAAGATAAATAATTTTTTTAATCTCCCGCGTTTCCAGCTGCTGTTGCTTGTGCACTCTAAGCAACAATGAGACTGGCTTCCCTAACAGCTGTAATAGATGGGGCACAATATCAGCCCAAAGGATTGCCTGAAAGAGATCTCTGACTCCTGCCCTGGGCAGACACGTTACCCTGAACACCAGGTATAGATGGGCTGCCAGTGCTGTTCCAACCTTGTATGGGGTCTGGCAGAGCCCCCAGTAGCCCCGGCAGCGCTGTGCTGGTACCAGTTGCTGGAGACGCGGTGGCAGCACCGCAGTGCTTTGGCTCCTACCGCAATGTTGGACGAGCTCTGGGGGGGACACACAGCCAGGACAGCTGACCCAGGGTGACCAAAGGGACATTCCAGCCCCTATGACATCTGCTCAGATAAAAAAGCTAGAGCAAGGAGGAGGAAAGGGGGACATTTGTCATTTACAATGTCTGTATTCTGGAGCAACCGCTGCGCACACCAAAGCCCTGCTTCCCGGGAAGCAGCCTTACATCACCTCTGATGGGAAAAAGAGAATAACATCTTCTGTATTCCTTTGTTTGTATGCACACAACTTTTGCTGTTGCTTCATTAATCTGCCTTTATCTTGACGCACAATTCCGCCCCCCCCCCTCCATCTTATTTCTCCCTCCCCAGTTCTGCTGAGGAGGGGAGTAAAAGAGCATCTTGGTGGGCACCTGGTGTCCAGCCAAGGTCAACCCACCACCCACCTGTAGAAATAGCAGGTAGATCTGAGATATGGCATCAATTTAGCATTCATTCAAACAAAAGAAAAAAAATGCTTGCGCAATTTTGTGAGAGGAAGTAAGCATAAACAGTCTTTCTCCCATTTGTGGTTTGGTTTTTTTTCCCCCCACTTGTCACTTCTCTCTCATTTCTGCTCATTTTACCCACATTACAGCTGTAGCTGTATAAATGACAGGCTGCGGCCTAGCATCATGTGACAGATCATCCTACATCAGCTCTGAAAAATGGAGATGCTGTCAACTGTCTGGTTCTCCTCACATTCACTGTCAGCATCAGTGCATTCAGGCAGCATGTCACAGTCATCTGAACAAGATGAATACAGCACTGTGAACATCAGCTTGGGAACCAAGTCAATCAAACATGTGACCACAACCACACAGAAGTGTTTGTGCTCAGAAACTGCCAGAGAGAAAGGGTTTCCAGTGCCCTGCTCTGTGCTGCCACTGGTAGTTTTTAATTAAAATATCTGCTCAAGCTAGTTTCTAAAACAAAGAGGGATTTTTGTGGTGAGGCTTTTTATACAGAAGCTCGTAAAGAAAAATCTCAGCAGCCTCTGGGGTTGAAGACAACCTCAGTGTGGACTAAAGCTGTCAGGGACCAGTCTTGCTGTTGCTAATCTCACTGGACCCATCTCACTGACAGGCTCCCACAGTGAAGCAAGGGCACGGATTCTCCTGTGCTTCCCACACCAGCCTCCAACAGAGGTGGGTCAGTGGAGACAATGCTGCCTCCTTCCCCCCACCGTTCGGTACAGCTAAACTGGAAAGGAGATAAAATTTAAGGGACCAAAAAGGAGGCTCTTGCCATTTAATTTCCATTTGCAAAAGCAGAAATAGCAATGGGCCATGCAATGGTTCATTGTTATTGTCTGTGGGACAACATGGGTGTGCGCTGCCTCCTCTCCTGCCACCCCTCCTGCAGGTTCCTGGGCTGCATATCCCAGCCAAGTTCCTTGAAAGTTGTGTTCCTTATCCAGGCACCTTGGAACAAAAAGGCCTTTTCCATACAGCAAGAAGCTGCACAGTGAAAAACGGTGTAGGGCACGAAATAGGAAAAATTAACCTTTCTCCTGATCCACTGTATTTCATCAGACAACATCCATAGTTTTTCCTTCTTCCGATCTTGCCTCCCTCTGTCCCTAAAATTTTCCTCTCAAAAACATGTACAGGTCCTTCCGTGTATCTCACAAAATGCCTGTATTCTGTTGCCTGCTACAGGTTGGTCTCAGAGCTGCAATCGCTACACAAACAAGGAAAGCATTAACCCATTGTGCCTGCGCTGAAATTGGTTTCAACACCAATGAAACAAAGCAGTGGTCTGGGAAAACAACAGAAATGCCTCTAGCGACACAGTGATAAAAAGCGCTATTCACTCAGCTGAAGTGGCATTTATGGGCAAATTTTTGAGCACTGTCCCAAATTGAAAAATGTGCAGTACATTAAAATGAGTATCATAGAAACATCAGGAAAAATGCCAAAACAGCAATGACTGTGTAGCAGTTAAAGAACGGTCCTATTCAAAGAAAACAGGACTTCAGCTCAGACAAAAGACAACTATTTCGGATGTGTTGGGAGGTTCTCCAGCCAGAAGATCCATTTGAATTGTCAGTGGAAGTCTGAACTCTCTCTGCCAGCTAACGCAAATGTTGAAGCTCTTTCTGGGGTAGCAGAACCTCTGCTATGTGGTCATGCTGCCTACAGCACAGGGGTAGGGGAAGAGGAATTTATGTTCGATTACAGAAGCACTTCTGGCTTTATCTTCCCAACAGAAGGTGATGGGTTAAACTGTGACCGTAAAGCTGCACAACATGCCATTAACAGTACAGTGACTCCATGATTTCGGCACTGCTTCTCTCAGCCTTGCCCGGATCACCATCTCATTTAGTACCTTCGTGAGAGTACCTTAACTGGAAATGAAAATTTACCCGAGTCTTTTCCAGAGAAGCAAGTCAGCGGCACAGCCACACCTCTGTGCATAGTCATTCTTAGAACGGGAGCCGGTGAATGCTGGCTAAAGACCATCCCCTTCCACAAGGATCCTTCCATGGATCTTCTGCTCCTGACAAAAGGAAAGGCTCCTTGCCTTCTAGACGTAGCATGCACCTGCAGCTGAGCTAGGTAATGCATGTGGAATACAATACCCATTATTAAAAGCTGCAAAAATGAAGACATTTTACTTAAGTTAGTACAATTTTTTTCCCAAATTCCAAAAGAGAATCTCTATAAATCCTGCAGACTTCTCTACCATTGTCCCAGTTAGCAGGGACAGCCACACAGAGAAGTTACGTTCATGTGCAACTATGGATACGAATCCAATGAAGATCCACTTCTGAAATACACATCAAGCTGTCCAAGCTACTGCTGCTCTGTGATTTGCCTAAACAAATTGATGTATTTATTTAAATAGCTCCCTACACTGACAGGGACCTCAAAACAGCTCAGCATCAGTGCATGACAACTAGAAAGCGAAATTAGCTCAGAGCTGAGGGGTCATATATATTGTGGAAAATTTCTGCAGTTTTGTATCATGTCCCCTGCTCCTGCCACCCACACATGAGAAAACAAGCAGTGAAGCTAGGCTGAGACTGTACTTGGTTCTGCTAATATTTTGTCTGCTAAAAGTCTGCTGAAAGACTTAGTCCATTTGGGACATAAACCAATTCCATTTTAGTTCGTGAAAGATAGAACAAAACCGACTTCTTCCTTCCTACCAATAGCCTTTTCACCAGTAACACAGGGAACCTGCAAGAGATTTTACTTTGTGTTTAAGAAAAAAATAATAATAATGGCCGTTGAAACTTCAGAACAATCTGTGTTAAAAGAGCTAACTCTTCAGGACCTAGCAAACTGGACTTTTATTTGCAATAAGGTACAGACACCTGACATATTATCAAGCTCACAGATATTTTTTAAGTTAGATCTCATTCTAAAATGCAGGCTGTCTGCTGCCAGCATCTGAGTAATGCGCTGGCTCATTAACAGATCTCTTTGTACAAGAAGAGGTAGAAGATTATCCCTAAGCTCACGTCTTCTAGCCAAACAGACACATTATTCTTGCTGTGCTCAAAGTTCTGAATGGTCATTTACAGTAAAGGCAACAGCTTTCACTGGAAAACAAGTAACTTGCCAAGAAATGATGAATTAAAAAAAAAAAAAAAGAAAAAAAAAAGAAAGAAAAATGAAAAGCAGATCTACTGCAAATCTCTAAAAGATGAAGCTTTGTTAAGGAACAAACTTGAGAAACACTAACTTGATCGTCTATTCCATACCTCAAGAGTACTGGTATTCCTTTGGATCCTACCAGGAGAAATAGAGAAAAAACTTGACTTTTTTTTTTTTTTTGGGTGGGGGAGGGGGGGGGGAGGTGTGGATGGGGGAGGGGGCAGGGGGGATTGGAGGGAGAAGAAGGAAGAGGGAAAGAAAGCTATGAAATGTGATAAAAGTACGGTGCCAAGTAATGCACTATTAAGATGAGCTGACATTACCAGAACAGATATAATTCCTGGCCCTATTTGATGGAGCTTATTCACTGTGTTCATCACTTCTTATCCAAGCTGTCAGGAGAATTGTAGCACTTACCATACACAGTATTAACAAAAAACACACCTTTGAAAACTGTGTTAAACAAACTGAGATAATTCATGACAGAGTTGCTAAACTAACAGGAAACGGGTTTGTTTTCTGACCACTGAGCCAAAATCTTTAAGATTTTTCATGACAGGCACTTCTCATGTAAGCATTGCTTAAGTTTTTCTCATCAAGAAGCTTTCTCAAATCTCAGTCTTGTGGGGTAAATGCCAAGAAAATAGACAACTTCAAATTCTTCCAAATCTCAAGCGTTCATCGATGGGTCAAACAGAAATTTGTGGGTCATCTGTGTGCTACATCACCACTCTAGTCAGTAGGAAGCAGTACCTAATAGTCCAAAAACATTTGGGATATTTGTTCATGTTCTTTTAAATTAACTTTGCATGTAAACCATTCTACGTAATTGAGCTCTGGGATACCGTTGTGGTATTAGGGCAAGATTTGAGCCAGTCTTAACTGTCATTACTGCACTAGAGTAGCATAAATACAATACCCAGTACGGAGCCTGATCGCATTTGTTTGACAGTTGCATGCAGAGAGTGTGCCTCTGTCATCATTTACATCTCTGCATGGGAATTAGAATTCTGTCAGCATCAGTGGAGTCAGTCAGACCAACATATAGCCACAGTGAAGAAGAAAAGGGAATCAGCTGTGCTAGTCGGAGGAATCATCCCATGCTAGCTGGAGAAAATAAGCAGAGCTGGTCAAACAGTGAACTAATTCAGAATTAAGTCATTACATGAGTTAGCTCTGATATTATTCACTGAGTTGCAGTATTCAATGCATGCAGATAATTACCAGGTCATTTGCAAAATACTTTTGGATCATGATAACTTCACAAATTTTAATGACAGTTCTTCTCTTCAAAAAGAGCTTCAGTCACCCAATGAGGAAACAGGGGTGAAAAAAACACCAAACCCAAACATATGAACTCGATAATCCATTATATATCATAGGCATTGTCTAGCTGAAATGAACCTGTCATGAATAATCCATAAACCAAAATAGATGCACCTAATGCTTAAAACAGACACAGTCAGAGATAGCAGTCTTGGTTTGCAAACAATAGAAAGTAGGTTGTTTATTGCATAATTTATTTGCAACAAATAATTCAGGGTGCTGATCTCTTTCCTAGAGCACATTTAAAATAATGTCTACTTTGATAGTAGCAAACCGATAAAAAATTAAACACATAAATTTGATATCTTTTAGAACAACTCAAAGAACTTGGAAATTTACTTCAGAGCTAACAAGAAAAAGAGCAAGATTAACAAAAATTCTATTCATAGATTTTATATTGCTCCTCCTCCTGGATGATAGAGGAATGATATTCAACAGTTTCAATAAACTCATAAATTTGCTGAGAACATCATTATCATTGCTGATGAAAAAAAATGCCCGCTACTCTCCATTAGCCTCAAAACCTCAAGCACTTTGCTACTTGCAGAAGACCATCCTGAGTACTGCCTTCGGTGAGGTAGTTCCAGTAGTTAACCTCTTATCAAGAGACAGTGTCACAGAAAAGACAGTAGTGAAAAATCTAAATTACTGCATCTGATAATGCATCACCACTTAGAAATAAAATAGGGCTTCACTCTTCTAAGGATGTGTTTTTGCCACCTCCTGTTGTAATCTTTGGCATTTGAGGAGATTAATCAGAATTAGGTGTCATCAGTCCTTGAATGGGAGACTCCTTGAGAAATAAGAGCTTCAAGGACGCAGGGAAAATTATTCAGACATTTTCTCCATGGAATTCTTATCACCCTTTGAAATTTTTCCACTTGAACTTCCAAATCTAGGTCTTCCCTTAATGATCCAGCTGCCTAGAAAATGGCCATAGTTTCCTTATGTTCACCTGTTTTATCATTAAGTATCTCCTTAAAAAGCCTTCTTAATTTTTTTTTAGAACTAGAACTACAGGGTTGCTGGAGATGAAATCACAGCGATGGCAAAAAACCCCACCCCACATCAAAATCTACAATATTACCTGGACTTTAGGTTCCATTAAAACACTCTTCCTCAAGGAGAGGAGTGGTGGAAGTATGTTCCGAACAAGACCATTCTAATCTGCTTTTCTCTATTTTTCTTAGTATCTCAATTTACAAAATCTGTTCTGAATCCCAGGGGTGGTTGGGGATGACCACTAAAGGGAGCTGCACTGAACTAACACCAAGCAGCTGAAAGTGTTGCGAGCAGACCGAGGACTTAGTTCTGCAACGTCCTGTTCAAACAATATGTCCTGTTCTTAATAATGTGAGTATTTGACCTTCATGTAAAATTTCACATGAGCAACAGCTTGCAAGACTGTGCATATTTTGCAGGACTGTGGAATGTTTTCTGATGAAAACCAGGTGTGCAAATTGTCTTTTGTGTGTTTTCACTGTAGTTAATAAAGGGGAATAATTTTCTAGGACAGAAATGGCAAGTGCGTGCCTGGTGCCCAACAATCACTCTCAAAATACTTGAGGGACCAGGGCAGGGCTATTCACCCACCCCAATGCACAAGGAAGAAAGAGGGTAATCACTTCACATAACTTCCCTCAGGATGCTGAGGATGAACTGAGAAACAAATCTGAGGTCACCGCAGGCCAGCGCTGCAACTGCCTTACCCTCCATTTTCCCCCAAGGGGTGTCACTTGTGCCTTTATGAATTTCAGAAGAGAGCTCAGCAGATGCTTAACTTCCAAAATAAAAGCTTCTCTCAAGGGTTTGCTCACAGGCAAAGCTGAAAAGTTAGGGGAGAAGGTCACGCTAAAGCATTCCCCCAATTCAGGGCTTGGATGAATAGATGAATCTTCAGACTTGTTTCAAATTTCTTATTACTCTACCCTGACTCCAAAATATTCAGTGACTTAAACCATGTTATGTACATTATATTTTACATTATCTGCTCCTAAGTACCTCTTCTACTTTTGGCCTAGCTTCTGTTAGCCTGTATCTTTTTACAGTTTCAGAAAAATTCTGGAAAGTATGCTTGTTTTCTATTTTTTTTCTTTTTTTTTTTTTTCTTTAAAGTTTTTCATATTTATCTCTATGCTATGTCCCCTTGAGATATATGAGTCATATCCATAGCAATTAATGGCTGTAAATAATGCAGTGTCATGTAACAGTATGAAGATATGAAAGCCATGTGTTAGAAAACTGTACTTGGAAACAACCAGCTTTTAGTGAAACTTGACAATATTCTCAAACATCTACCTAACTCAGATTGGTAGTTTTACAAGGAATATAAGATCTTGGTCTAAATCTCCTTCAATGTTGTGTAGATCCAAGCATAATGATCTCAAACATCTTTTTGGTTTTGGACACACATAGAGTGCTTTTCATATGCAAGGAGAAATAAAATGCAAAGGGAAAGAGGAAGAGAAAAATCAATATGATTTATTAATATAAAATATGCATTAATCATTGGCAAGCCATTCTATATTCATCACTTACAGGAAGGCTCACCATTCAAATAATTTTTGATGCCACTGCTATTTGCCTGATCTTGGGGCTGATCCTCCTTCCCACTGAAGCCAACAAGACAACAAATTCCAACTTTTACAGCAACCATACCCACTTTGCCAGATACGTGCCCCTTCATGGCAGCTGAAGAGCTCCCTCCTCATCTTTCCTCTATTTCCAAATAAATTACCTCCTAGGTCTCTTCCTTCTTCTTTGTTTTTCCATCATGACTTCTGTACACTCATTTTTTTTAGCCACTGTTTTAATCTACAGCAATTGCTTCGTCACTGAAGCCGCTGAGAACATCACAAGGTTTTCTCTGTAAATCACTCCATTATTTGCTTTTATGTCTGACTTTCACGTGTTCAGCCACCACAAACGTAAGGTCTGATGTAAACACATGCATTTAATGCTCACCTCCCACTAAAATCACTACTTTCAATAGTGCAACACGGTAAAAACAACACACGCTTTGACCAGGAAGCCTACTTAGCAGAAGGATAGTACATCACTGGTGATACATGAAATATGTCACCTATCTATCAGCATAGCAGGTGACATCTGCCATGTCATACCTTTATGTAAGAGAATGTCTTGCTTTTCTTTACCTGTCAGACTGGCAATTTCAGAAGGTGAAAATCTTCTGGTGCTCATACCCTGCTGCTGGAATGAGGGTCAATCAACAATTACCTCTTCCAACAGACACCAGCTTGTGCAGGAAAGCTCTTTTGGGAAATTGCAAATCCACAAGCCCCTTGGTCCAGGCCAAATCTAGAAGTTCACAAAAGCCTGGGGTTCATTACAATCCAGAGCTTGTATATAAGCTACTGATTTGGGATAGTGGCTTAGACAGACTTGGAAAACAACTGGACAACAGGCAGCTAAATCCACATGACTCAGATAAACAAGCGTATTTCTTTAAAGGTGTTATGCTACATGCATCAGCAAGCAAAACAATCACACAATTCTGCTCTGCGTCACAAAAGGTTTCCCCCCACACACACACAGAGGACACGTTTATCATTAAACTACTCCCCACAACATTTTTTTGTCACTGAAACAGCATTACTGGAAAATTGTCACTGATTGTTTTTTCATCTTTCAGAAAAAAAAATGCTTCCCCATTATTTTATTTAAAATGTTCACATCACTTTGAAGCAATTTTCAAAATTGCTGACATTTTTATTTCACCAGAAGTAGTCTTTTCTTAGCCTTCACTAAACAAGAATGTAATCCCTGCTGTTTGCTGTGAATTGGCATTTTCAAAAGTTATTTTGAAAATTATTCAAAAATTGGTTTTAGTCTAGTTTTCAGTGCAACACAGCACAGAGAAGTTGATTGAAGATGGATCCATTTCAAATGGTGTGTTTTGGGTTGTTTCAAACACACCCCCCCCCAAAAAAAAACCCACCCAAAAACCAAACAAAAAACCAAACCTCCCATACTTTGAATCGTCTCATTAAACCTATGATAGTTTCTATCAAGAGCTCCTGAGGGTACTAATAGACTATAATGGGAGCAACACACTTCAGCATCTCACAGGTACTTCACATGACTGGATTTTCAAAGGACAAAGTTTCTCAAACTACCTTTGTCCTGAAAGAATTCCATGTGGTCAGCCCCGAAGCTTGTCTCATTCATACAATACATGTTACAGTAAAGCTCTTTTTCCCATTGTCCAGTGCATAACTTTCAAAAACAGCTATTAAATTGCTGCCTCCTTAGCTCACAATCTTTTTAACTTGCAAAACTGCTCATCTCTCTACTGGAATGTCACCAGAGCATTCGACCATTGTCTATTAGGGAGGGTCTAACTCTATCTAAAGTTGTAAGAGCAAACAAACAAACAAAAAAAAAACGGGGCAGGTTTCTGACAAAAAATAAGCTGATTATTGGTTGCACAACATAAAAGAGTTCTGAAGACTTCAAGCCAAGTTAGAAGGTTCTGGATTTGAAACAATGACAACAATAATAAAAATCACAGAAACTGAATTGACTAAATCAATTTTCTTGTAAAAGTGTCACAATTACAGATGGTAACAATCTGGAAATAACTGCAAAGAGAATATAATTACAAAAGGATGAAAATGTATTAATGCTCAATCGTTCTAGATGTGTGGGAAAGTATATTCTGATATATTCCGGCTGTCCTTAATTCATCATCCGACTGCACTAAGCGCCCACTTTTACAAACAAAAACATTGCCTCTGTTGTTGAAATCCTTTATTTAGTAAGCTGTGTAGGCTGAAATGTTGAAAATGCTTTCTAAATTCCTGGCTTCTGAATTTGCCTTCAAAGTTGTCTTTGTCTATATTATTGTACAGCTGCAGGCTTTAATTAAAGGTCAATAGATTTACCAATTTCTGTCAGACATCCTAACATCATTCCTTCCAAGGAAATACCTACTATTTTAGAACTTGCAACTTCAAGGAAATGCCACTTAATCCCCAATTTTTTCCAAAATGAAGTGTCACATCAAGGATGTAAGGCAGGAAGAGAAAAACCTTGGAGTATTCTACAAAGTGGATGTTAGGATGGTTTAAGAAGCTGGAAAATAGCAGAGGAGATTTAGCCAAAAATCCAAACAAAGTCAGCAGACTTCAGGCACCCAAGACACCCATGTCCTTTTTCAGGCACCCGCAAACAAGCAGAGCTCCGCAGACTGCTGCACGAGCTGAACAAGTACCCCGCTGTCAAAAGTCGCCTCGGCTGTCAGTAATCACTGCCTCACATGCCCCCAGTTGCCCAGTATGGTTTAGAAATGAAGCCCCAATCATTTGAGAAGTCCAGCCCAGTAGGTGTGCTAAAAATTCACCTATGCATCCCGAGGATTGGGCACCATGCAGAGCGCGTGCCCTTGCCGGGAAGCAGACAGCAGTGCTTCACGCAGGTACTCTATAGGCATCCTCCAGGTAATTCCCTGTAATTGTCTTGGAAAAGATACTGTATCATATTCACTCTCTTGGGTTACATCTGCAATTCCATTCGCATTAAATGCAGCCTCGGAAGAAGTGTGAAAAATTAAGCATTTTCACTCATTTATAAATCACAAACAGCTAGTCTGATACATACGTGCTCACAAGTGCAGCAAGGACATCTGCAATACCCTCTCTTTTGTAATCCCATCAAGGTACTAGGCTCAAGGAAAATCCTTGATGTTTAGGACATTTGAGAGCTGCCAGTATCAGCAAAATGGGAAGAAAGAGGCAACACATGCTGACAGGGTGCACCACTCAGCAGCAATGAATCACTGCAGCTTCCCATGAGATGACACAACTACTTCATGTCCCTTGCTGAAATGATGTCTTTTAACCTCCCATAAGCCCTGAACAAGGATAGACAAAAGGTGTTCCAGAAATGGAATCACACTAACGATAATAATATTGGGGCTATTTGATACCCTTTTCTACAAATGACTGCAAAGTGACCGCACCATACTGCACAGAGTAAAAGATGCACAAACACGCTGCTGCCTGGACCAACAAAAGCAAACAGTACCACTGCGTACAGCTGTCTCTCTATATGTGAAATCAAAACCCACAGACACTACCATGTTTTTTATTTTTCTGCTCAAGCCATAAGCTGATCTGTTTTAGACCATGCCCCAGATAGACTAGATGCTTTATGGACCTCACCAAAACCAGCCTGCTCCATCGAGCTCAGCCCTAAAGCAAAGAACCACAGGAGACACATTCCCCACCGTTCTCAGTGCCGTTGGCAAGACCTGACACTGTCACAAACAGAAATGATAAAACAAAACTTAGCACAAGACCCAGGCTTGTGGAACACACATGGCAGAGCCCTTCAAGTGTCAAAGAAAAGCAATTCTACCCTCCAGGAGTGGAATGAGTTGGGTTTTGTGAAGAGATACATAAAGGGATGAAGTTTTGCACACACTTACAATGTACTGCATATTTTCCAGCTGTCCAGGCATTACAGGACTAAGACAGATGTTTACACATGAAGCTCAGCTTTCTTTCCAAGCAATGTACATTCAGAAGACCTGCTAAACACTGGATGCCTTTATGTCACTGCCAAGCAGTTGTAATGAATGAAGCACTTCTCAATCCTAGCTAACATCAAAACATTATTGGTGAAGAAAAAGAAAGGTCCTTCTGTATTAAATAAACCAAAGCTTCTGCACTGCCAAGCAGTCCTTTGGGGAGTTTGAGTGCAGACTGAGAGGGACACAGTAGGGAACGCAATACTCCCTCTCCTGCAGAAGCAGAAGAAGAGTGCTTTCCTTCTTTCTGGCCCTGAGAAAGTGGTTTTACCCTCAGCTACCACATTGTCTCGGCTGGTGTTATAAAAGGTTCCATCTGCTTCAGACACAGACTGGGTTGTCTTGCGCTGCTTACTCCATGCAGGCACCCACACTATTACCGAAGATTAGTGTTCATTACTGAAACTATTCAAAGGCAAAAAGCAACGAGCGTTTTACTCACAAAAGCATCCCAATGGACACATGCCCCCACCCTCACCATTACTTAAGTTTTTCCTTCATATTATTTTGAGAAGATGAGATCATCCAGATAGACTCTTATCCCGACAGTCTAACTGAACTGAGATCTGGCTTTCTGAATATCAACAAAATGGTTTACAAGCAAAATATTATATGCCACTACGCAACAGCATCAGCAGCACAATGCTTGTTCATTTTCTCCAGGGTTTATGATCAAATGTATGCACTACTGTACAGAATAGTCAAGACTTCAGAACAATTTGGTTTATTTATACATGGGTTTGTTTTCCTTGCATTACACAAAAGGATTTTATTGCCAGAGGAAAGTTTTAGGTATTGTAGTTACTTGGGCAGAACTGTGCCTGGGTTGATGGATCTGCCCACAAAAGCTAAATAGCTTTAGCCACTTCAAACACAAACTGTGAAGTTATATCCCAAATTGTAGCTGCAAAAGCTCCTTAGCATCCTTTGCCTAAACTATGAAGCATCTTAGCTATGTAAACACTACTTCTTCGGAAAATTAACAAGTTCCTGTCACAACAAGTTCATAAATGGAGTTTAGGGGAGGAAAAAGCACGAGAACATTAGTTCTAGCAAAACTGTAGCTTAACTGCCCCTATTTCCCAACCAGCACTGGGCTTCTCAGAACAGCAAACCATCATAACTCTCTTGATATGTTTTTACCTTGTTGGTCAAACTGAAATAAATAGAAATATATGAAGAAATAAATGAAAACAAAAAAATATTTGTAAAGTTCATTCTTTTGTTACTAACAAAAAGAACTTACATACATATATATAACAGTAATTGAGCTCAAAGTTTCCTGAGGGATTTAATTGTTAACATAAAATCAACATTAGGTTTATCCTTTTTTTAAGGACTGCACATTCATGCCAGGCCTCGCAATACCTATGAAGCACATTCTTGATGTCAACAGCAATAACCACACCAGGGTTCTACCGGCAAAATCCTTTGGTCTCTTAAGTGGGTACATTGAGTAAGTCCCTTTTCAAGTAACTTTAATCTGCAAAGTTCCACCTGAAATAGTACTCATTTCAAGGTTAAAAAACAACAACAACAACCAAACAAAAGACAAACCAACAACTGTCTAGTTATTTTATCCATATACTCTTCCTTATTCACCAAGTTTCCAAGAGATATTAGAAATAAAAAAGAAAGGTTTTGAAATGAAGTAAACAAAAATTATTTAGTAAAAACTAAACAACAACACATAAGATCCCACTTTCTCAGTCAAGCAGCGTGATGCATGTCCCAAGCTATGGAACAACAAGATCACTTCCTTTTAAAAATCCCAGTGGTACCAAATTGGAAAAGCAATTTCGGAACCTATGGAAAAACACAATGAAACCAAGGCCTATGAAAAAATAATCTCTTACAGATACAAAAGTGACCAAAGCAGGCTTGCCCCAGTGCCAGCTGTTGGGATTGAATGCTCACGCCCCCCAGAAGCTGCCTCTCCAGCACAAGGCAGACCAGCGGAAGCACTCACCCTACTTGTAAGACTCTACTTGCCCTACATCGTTTCCTTAAACCTTAATTACCATGAACACACTAGCTGTTAAGTCAGGCTAACCTGCATTCTGCTGAGCATCTCTTTCATGGTTTAGGTGAAAGAGGTTGCTATTTTTCCCTAAAATCAGAGCACAACAAAAGGTTATGCAATGCAACACGCACCACTCCGCAAAGCAAAGCTCAAATATGATGTTGCTGCATATACGTACTGTATATAAATAATACTGTATGCATACACTGTATGTAAATGAAGTTTGCCAGTAGTTAGCTTTTGCCCTTTCTTCTTCAGAGCAAGCAAAGAGCTTTCTGGATGCCTAACCTTTCTTACTCAGAGCTTGTGCATGAAAGGATGGTGAGATGGCCTGTTCAGAAGATCCTTTTTCTTACAGTAACCCATTTCCTCAGGCCAGCTATTGACAAAAGGTTTGTACCAGACATAGCCATGCTTTTAGCACACTTGAAGAATCAAATACAACTAATGACAACACAGAATCCTTGAGTGCAACTCAAAATGCTTGCTTGATTTCCAGTGAATTGTACAGAGTTATGACTCTTGCTATGTGGAAGGCGGCTAGCTGGCCCAGGATCAAGCGATAAACCACTTTCAAACACAGAGTCAAGTACTTAACTTTTGTAAGAGTGTGAGCTGCAACCTCCCAGCAGTAACTGCCTTTAGAGAGAGTGCATTTGAAAAAGACAATCTTAAAAGTACAACTGAGTTTAGACCTAAGCTTATTTTTAAACAAATAGAGAAATACCATTTGCATGTTAAAAAAAAAAAACAACAATAAAAAAACAAAAAATACCAACAAAACAAAACAACCCACCCCTCTGTTTGCTGAGTAGACAAAGTCCATTTAACCAGGAAAGATCTAGGCAGGGTTCCCTTTCCATAAGCACTGTGAATAACATACCTCTAACAACTATTAGAACACCTGTAGATGTTAAAATCTCTGGATTCCAGCTGCTACAAACTTTTACTGTCACACAAGAAGTCATACTCATACCAACAAGTGCTGGCTACTCAATTATCTTCTTTTTGAGAAGGAAAGTTCAGCTTGAACTTTCATCATCCTCAGGACCCTTTATTCTTTTTAAAGATTACTGTCAAACAATGTTTGTGCTCAAAAAAAATTCCTCTTCTCGTGGTTCCTTAATTACTTATGTATTACCTTAAGATAATCTCTAAAATACTAGTAATCTTCTTTAGAGCAAAACCCTTTGGGTATAGGAACACAGAGAGATTCAGAGCAAGTTTTTCTTCCCAATCATTTGTACCTGTCTTGCTAAGTACAGTATGTCAACCAAGCCCACATCCTGGATTTAAATTTATAATGCTCAGCTCACCAGAGGGATTTACCTTTGCAGGCAGGAAAGAGGCCTGTTCAGATGCATCTTAATGCCTGAATCATTTTCCGAAGAACTGATTATGCAAATTAAGATGAATAGCATTAGAAAACGTATCTTAAAGTTTGGAGTTTTAGCAGGAAAGGTTGGTTTAGCATGCTTCCCTTTATCTGCAGTTGAGCAATACCAGATACTGTGGGTTTGTCAGTACTGGCCACTCAACATGACAGGGCAGATCCTGCTATTGATGCCAGAGCAATTCCATGGTTTCTTCCTTTCTCCTTCCACTTCCCTTCCCCTTATCCATCCCCTCTCTCCTCTAAGACATGCTAAGAAAGGTTAGCATTTGTTGGATTCAGATTATACCCATAGTCTTACACTTTAATCTTCTGGACGCTAAACCCCACTCACAGGAAAATGTGTAACGTCCTTAAGAAGCTGTTTACCAAGCACCTCATTGAACCAACATAATTAATGAATATTAATCCGGACAATAACTCAGCAGATAGACAGGAATGCAGTGTCAGCACCCAGCAAGATGAAAATGGGTTGCCATCATGTGCGCAAAGAAGGCAAACACTTTCATATTAAAGGAATTTAAGGAAATGAAAACAGCAAAGGCTGGGGAGTTCAGCTGGAGGTAGATTTGCGCACTGTCAGGTTTCTATTTCTGAACCAAGTTTTTACGTTTTGGTTATAAAATGAAAAACAGAGAACCTCACTGGGGTCCTAGTAAGTCTTAAAAGGTAGTAAAACACAGCTTTCCAGATTTCTTGGTCAGGCAGTGAGAAATGATTAAACTCCATGTTGCCCAAATTAGCAGTAGATAACTAATTTCAGTTACAGCACTGAAAGGAAGGCTGGGAGAACAATCCATCTTCTTATGTCTCTGTGCTGGCTATGCCAGCTCACAGGGGGAAACTAGAAACTGGGTTGTCTGCCATACAGCCTCTCCAGTTCTTGCAATTTTATCCCTGGTCTCAGGGTATCTGATGCTTATTTAAAAGCCTAGCGCTTTGGATCTACTGCTTAGATGTGACACTTGGTTTTATTTGAAAAGTTGCAGATGACTCTGCCCTGGGAAGGGAAGAAGCAACCCACTGCAAACACACACTGGGTCATGGAAACCTATACCAAGGACTGGATGTATCTCTTTGCTCCATATGGAACTGTACTGAGCACATTGAAGCAAGATCAGATTTTTTTTATTATACTATTTCTCCAGAGGGGGGAAAAAATAATTATCTTTTTCATAAAAAATGTCTGCTTTTTTTAGTTAAACTGACTTTATTTATTGTGCAATTATCCTGGAAAGTCATGTATACTGCAGCTTCACATAGGGAGCTGTATAGCTCTTTTGAGGGCAAACATAAGAGACCTCATCAGAAAACATCAGCTAAAAATATAAATGTATTTTGAATACAATGCTAATTTTTCTAGACCTATGCACACATAAAAACATTAATTTGCTGAATAGATGGTTATGGGATCTGTTGACATATTTTTACTACCATTTCTTTGGCAGTACAAAAATTCCTTGAAAAACAAAACTAATGAAAACTGGCTGGTTTCCTATCAATCAGGACTCCACAGCTCAACTTTCTGCATTTAATGCCATTGATGCTTGAGTCACAGATATTCCTCCATGTTTGGGACATTTGTAACGTCACTCTCCTCTGCTGACCTCCACTGCCTGGTAATACATTTACATTGCTGCCTTTATATCTCCTCTACTTACTTTTTTGAGTCATGCAGTTTTGCAAGCTCTATAGGAACTAATTTTCCTTAGAACTACTGTCAAATCAGGTTAAAATCAGTGAAAGTACCGAGAAGTTAAGAGCAGAAGGAGATATGTGTGCACACAGACACAAAACATGATCTTCTAAGCCAAGTTTCCTCAGCAAATCAAGCTAAAAAAAGGAGTATGGCGGTAGGTTTTTTCAAAGCTAGTTCAAATAAGGAGATACATTGTATATCCTGTTCAGCGTGCCTTTTTTAAACTATTGGAATGGAGTTGCATTCATAAACAGCTATAAATACTTCCCATATAAACAGCATATAGTTGCTGTTTCTCCCTGCTCCCGGCCAAACTTCATCTCTCCAAATGTAAGACAAGAGCCTATTTTGGAAACTAAACTTTAGCAATGCATGTATTCCTGCAACTTGGAAAAAGACAAGCTTTTTGAGAAGCAAAAGCAACATAAAATGCCCTTCTATCATTAGATGTACGGTTCGCTTTCACAGCTAAAAGCAGCAATAATAGTAACCTTGCGGAGATTAGGGAGCAGGAGCTATCCCTCACATAAAAAATTGGTGAAAAGGTTCTTTCACTTTCACTTGTAAATAAAGAAAACTCAACATCTCATACCTGCCTGAAGCTGTCACTTGTAAATCGACCTCACTGTAAAATGAGAGCAGCTTGTTTTCATAGTGCTTTCGTCTTGGAAAAGTTGATCCATGCCTTTGCCAGATCAAAAATAACAATTCTGTAATGGCAGGGAAGGCTTTGGGAAAGAGAGCATGACAAGCACAGTACAGACAGACTCATAAGGGTGTACAATCCACATTTTCAAGAGATTATTTATTTGAGAAAACTTTTATCTCTAAGCTGCAAGCCCGCAGTTGCAAAGCAAGATGCGGGCCAGGCAACGTGACTCCACATTTTCTGTTCAAGCAGCAACAGTAGTCCGGGACCTACTTCAGTGGCACAACTCATGAGAAGAGAGCAACAGCCTTCAGTTTTATGTTCACCAGAAGCTCAGAACACATGATCATGCCAAATACTTGTAAAATCATTTATCTCTTTTCCAACACTCCCTGACCTCCAATTCCGAGTTTGCAAGGCTGACATTTAATTTATTAAGTTTAGCCACATACTTTCAGTGTAAAAATCGCGTGTGAGGGAGGGACAAACAAACTGTATACATGGCTCCTGCAAGCACTACGCTGTGCCTGCAAGATCATGGGTTAGTACTATCACTGTAAGCAAAAGAATCCACAGGCAATGCCTTCCCAACACTTATGCAGGGAGTGGAACCAGCCACGGCTAACTGCAAGAAAACGAGTTTAAAGAAGGAGTGGTACAACCCTGCTGACAACCCCCCGACCCCTGCACTGCCACAACCAGCAAGAGAAATGGAAAACCCCTTTGAAAACTGAAGAGAGTACAGTTCTTCCCACAGGCTTTAATTCCTATGACTAACAGGACTTCTCTAGAGCTTCTGACCAAGGCCACCCTTCTCTATAGCAGAAAATTTGGTTTTAAGGAAATCTGCACCGGTTCAAACCCATCAGCAAAGTGCTGAGCTATGGCAAACTTATTTCCACGTCAACATGTTCAAAAAGAAGCAAATCTGAAGGGGTATCTCATTTCTAGCTACTTTATGCTGGATTAGGTATTGTCTGTCCTCCCGCAGCTGGCACAAACCCAGCATAAGTTCCACACTGTGTTCTGCCTAATTTGACACTTGATCCAGATCATATTTGTGCTGCTTGGTGACTTGGTATTAATGAATGAGAATCAGGTTTAGGAAGATTGTCCCATCCTAAGGTCCATCAGGGTAATTATGATCACTTAGCTTTTTATTCCTGCATTACAGAGACAATCTGCACTGAAACAATGCAGGCCCACAAATCTAAAAATGCTTATCAGCTATAGTTCAGCCCTCTCACCAGTTCCCTCTAAGGAATCTTCAGACAATACTGCATTTCACGAATTACTAAAAACTTAGCGCCAGAACTATGAGTTTTGTAAGCTACTTTTTCTCTACTCTCTGGTGCCTCCCTCCACCCAACGGGGATACCCATCCAAACATACAAAAGTGAACGAAAATAACAGCTCTACAAAAATAATGACTGTAACCAAGTTACAAGAGTGCTTATTCATTAATATGCCACAGCTAACTTGCAGCAGCGCTGCGTGGAGAAGGCTTATGCTGATTTTCCTCTAACAAGGTCTTCTGTCACTGCTACCCTCTCCTCTGGGAGCTGTGCACATGTGCTTAGACTGGCAGGTTACTCTTCCCCGGTCAGGGTCATTCCCAGAAATCCCTGCATCCCAAATGAAGAGTAACTTATTCCACCTCACTGCCTGCTTTCCAGATCTATCCTTGGCCCAGCCCCATGCTGACTGGTGCCTTCACCTGCAAGAATTTCCCCTGGCACCAAACGCCAGATTTGCGGAACCACAAGACAACAGGAATTATCTTTTTGACACCCACGTGAAGTCAGGAGTTTCATTTATACATATGTATCTATTCCTATGGGAGAGGTCAAACAAACGGTTTAATCAAAACAGTTTGTCCAAATACAAAGATTCAGAAATTAGCCATTTATTCTTTAGCTTAGCAGAGAACACTAACACTAGGTCCAAACTCCTCACCTGGGCAACATTAGCGCTGACTTCTACTTTATAGGCTTGACCTCTCATTAATGCATCAAATTCATATAAATGACAACAAATATATGACTGAACTGTATATTTATAGTCTTAGATCTCAACTTGTAAGGTGGACTTGGATATAAGTTATTAATTCAGTGATCTGCAAGAGCTAGCAATCAGCCATAACCTTTTCACTATAGCAACTAGATGATTTATATAACAAAGTGTAGTACATCAAGTCTGATGGTTTTATGATCGTATCTTGAGCTATTCATCAAAACCGTTCCTCAAAGATCTAGACTTGGTCTATTTTTGTTTAGAGTTGATTTCAG
This sequence comes from Falco biarmicus, assembly GCF_023638135.1. Lineage (NCBI taxonomy): Eukaryota > Metazoa > Chordata > Aves > Falconiformes > Falconidae > Falco > Falco biarmicus. The sequence continues at coordinate 99,457,186 of NC_079290.1, forward strand.
ATATGGCAAGTCAGAAATAAGTAATGTTTATAGCTTGTCTTCATGGAAGATAAATAATTGAAATATTCATTATGCGCCTTCTCCATATCTGTAAAGAAGAATTTTAAAAGCAGCTTACACCAAAGCCAAAAGAGCTGAATAAAACTTAGATGCATACACAGTGCTTACTGAACCGATGTGCCATAATGACCACAAACTAAACTTACTTACACACCTGTTTCCAAGGTGGCTACAGAATGTAATTATTACTCTAAAACCTTGCCATTGGAGATCAAATTTTTCAGATGGGAATTTCAATTAATTATTTGATATCCAGTGAGTATAATGTGGCGAGGTTATGTATTTAAATGAAAAGAGGTATCAATTTTGTATTTGTATGTAAAAAGAAATCCCAAAACAAACAAACAAACAAACAAACCAAACCAACCAACACCCAACCTTTTCTATGTACCTGTTATCTTCCAAAGAGTTTTGGTCAATTATGGCAATGTTCTCCACTACTGTAACACTGTCACCACACAGGCAGGTGTTCCAGCACAGAACAGGAGGAGTCTTCATGCACCATACTCTAGTGGAAGTATCTGAGGATTACGGTAAGAACTTCACTCATCTTCAGTAAGTCAGTAAGAGCAGGACTTGAACAGTTTGAGGAACAGGATGTTTTTTTGAAAGGCAGTGCCATCATCAAACTTGAGAATGAAGCAATAGTCAACCGCAAAGCACCCAGAGCAATCACAGAATGGTTTGGGTTGGAAGGGACCTTAAAGATCACCTATTCCCACCCCCCCTGCCATGGGCCAGGACACCTTCCACCAGCCCAGGTTGCTCCCAGCCCCGTCCAGCCTGGCCCTGAGCACTGCCAGGGATGGGGCACCCACAGCTGCTCTGGGCAGCCTGGACCAGCGCCTCACCACCCTCATAGTGAAGAATTTCTTCCTGGTATCTAATTTAAATCTCCCCTCTTTCAGTTTAAAGCCATTCCCCCTTGTCTGATCACGGCATGCCCTTGTAAAATGTCCCTCTCCAGCTTTCTTGCCAGCCCCGTTAGGTACTGGCAGGTGCTGTAAGGTCTCCGGAGCCTTCTCTTCTCCAGGCTGTCTCCATGGGAGAAGGGCTCCAGCAAGCTCCCTTGATCCTATACTTGCTCAAAGAAGATGCAACAGAATACCGAGAGATCTGAATTGCTGGACCTACAGTGACTTTCTCAGCCTTCCCGTGGATCCCAGAGCAGCAGCATTCGCAGTCTCTACCCCACCACACTTGGCAGTGACAGAAACTGGCAGGAAGTGCTGGGACTGCTTCACTCCTTGGGACCATGCTACTTGCCAAAGGGAACTGCTACAACCACCAGCCTATTCAGACATACTGAAAAGCAAATAAACCTATTTGGGAAGGACTACAAACATGCTGGTTCACCTAGCGCTTACCTTTCTTTCTCTTTAACTCCTATCTTCAGTTTCCCGGCCCATATTGTGGTTAAAATGCCATGATGTAAAAAGACACTGCACAGAAGATAACAGCCCTCAGGTGGCTGGTTTATTTCAGAAATAATGTACCTAAAACACATGTTGGACTGCAGTCCTGTAAAGTCAGCAGCAAACAAACTTCTGAAGGCTAATGCATCCCACGTAAACTCATTAAATCGTTACATAAACCTGTCAGAGATTTCCAGTCATTACTTACCACTGAACAAAGGTAAGCAATACCTTTTATTCATCCAGCTGCTTGGATATATGTGTATAGGAAATAATGCCTCTCCACACTGGCTGCACTATCTGTATTCTTAAACACCCAAGGTATATGTATGTATGAAGGCACTTATAAGAACAAGAAGATATAAATATGGCTACTCCCACCCTCCAATATACATCAAGATTGGAGAAATTCCTCACTTAGAAGGCCAGAGGGGCATCTGAAAGTTTCTAACCTGGCATCCTACATAAAACAGAACACTGGTCTTCACTCACATGCATTGTATCCATAACTTTAAAGTGCTGCTGTGCATATATACCTATAAATCACCGATACAGTCCAGAAATTTGCTCACTTCATGCAGCGTTGTCTAAGTCCCAGGGAGATGTGTGTGTCTTATGACAGTGTACTACAGATATGTGTGCAGTGTAGCATAACTTGGTGATGCTTCTTACTGGTAACCCATCATCAGCCACAAGGATGATGCAGCAGAAAAAAAAGCACCAATGTGGGTACATCAGCACAACCATCTTCTGAGGGAGAACTGTAGCAATAAAAGCCTGGGGTTCTCTTCCAAGAACACCTCATTTCTAGGTCCCTTCTTCATACTATTTTCAGATTTGCATCATATTACCATACTGTTTAGGAACTACCTGCAAAGAGAAGGACCCTACTGTTCCAAGCACTGCACAGTCCCAGAACTAAAACTGCCCCAAGCAGTTTGTCCATGCCAATGTGCTCATCATTTTCACAACAAACAGAAAAATCCTCCTCTACAGACCTGGCAGCCACAGCACTCGTGCCATGAACTGTCTGTGCTTCAGCCTCAGCTTCTTCCCTTGTCCTCTCTGTTCATTCTGACCAAGTAGTCCTACACTCCAAGCTGGCATCTCTTTGGCAGTTTGGGACACAGGAGTCAGACTGAAAGAGAGCCACCCTTGAGAAAACTGTTGTCCAGCTGATGAATCTCAGTCCATCTCCGCTGTCTTAATAATGGCAGATTTCCCATGCACAAATAAAACCTCTTCTGCCAGTACTGCTGATTGACTTCAGTTGATGGAGAATTCCTCTAATGCCAAAAGAGAATATCTCCCCAGCTTTCCCAGGGAACCACATTTGCCTTCAAAAATACAAATCTTATTAAGGATTTCAAATCCTGGGGAAAGAAAGAGTTCTCAGGATATTTAATGAGAGAGTCAAATGGAACAGTAGCCCCAAGGAGTACAGGCCTCAGCAAACGGACTAAACCCAGGCTTTCAAAGCCACAACACAGCAGAAATTCCCACAAGGCTCTTCTGCTGGTAAAAGGATGCTGCACACTTATAATTAATGTAAAACTTAATTAGAATCTGTGGGAAAAAAAAAAAAAAGAAATCCATTTGGAGGTAATTATAAAAAGGAGGCAGCTATAACAATTATTTATCATCTTATTTCTGGAACAGAAATCAGGGCCCTCGTTCTTGGAGGCATTCAACAAATACAACGAGCAGTCAGGTTCTGCTTGCCAGCACAGAGACACTCCGAAGGGTTTGCACCCGTGCTGATCACCTCCACTCAGTCAGCATTCCCGATGTATAACCAGCTGAGTCATTCCACAGCACAGCTGCTGTGCCAGGATCTACGTATCACCTCCCTTGTGCGCGTTGGCGCAACTCTTCCACGCCACCATCACCACGTACTTGGGAGACAAGACTTCTCACCATACAGCACGCGGCATCTGCATTGCCTCTGCAGCCACAGGATGATGACGTGAGCCTGGTGACAGGTGTCCTGATGTTGAACTCCAGTCGGTCCATCATGGAGCGCTGGAGGTTATCGGTGCGCAAAAACTCTGCTTCGTGTGCACTGGGAAAATATCCCACAGACAGTGCTCGTGGGAGCCATCTACTGGCAATTAGGGATTAACCATTTGCATGTCTACAGGGAAATCCAAGAGCCACTTGTAACTCCACCATTTCAGGGCACCTCCTAAACTCCTGCATTCATAACTAGAATCTTTTGAGGGATCACCTGTAAACTAGTTATTTAACCATAGCTAAGCATTCTAGCCCTATTTCATTCCTAGCGCTTCACATGCTTAGCATGCTACTGAAACATTGTCTTCTTTCCTAAAGCACACGGGCTCTAAGAGATGGAAAGCACTGTAGAAGTCGTGCATTATTTTCATGTTAAATGCAAAGTCCTAGTAAGCACTTGTGTAAAAAGTAGAAGAAAAATCCAGGCCACAGAGCAAATTGAAGTGCCATGGTTTGAAGACTCAACTGCATGACTGGAAGCACTTGGTAAAGAAGCCAAATTAATTCCCAGGAGCTAGGTGGGAAAAGGTAGCTGGAAGTTGCACTGGACCACTGCCATTGGGACAAGAACGTGTGAGATGCATGTAGACAACCACGCAGAGGAGAGCTGGTCTTCCCCTACTGCAGCACGGTTGCATGAACACAGCCCCTTGGGCTACTGCAGATACATTGCAGGTGGCAAAATGGGAGAGAGCAGGTGCTGATTACACTGCATCTCATGCTTGGATCCCTGCTAAGTGCAGGTCCAAAGCAAGGAAAGGCTTGCAGCAGAATTATTGAAAGTGCTGAGGGGTACTTAGAGGAAAAAACCTACATGTTCAGAAAAAGTGGTTACCTTTCCAGGAAAGAAGGATTTTCTGGCATGGGGACACACTCACAACTCACCACATCAGTTCCCCAGCCTGAGGGTACAACCCTGTTACATCCACATTTTACAGAGGACAGACCTGGCAGCACACATCACTCACCCACAGTGCGGGGAATAACACGGCCAGTCCTGCAGGTCTCTACCCTCAGTCCCCAGGATTTCCCATGGATGGAGTCAAACGGGAGGCCTGGCACCTACTAATTCATACATAGTGTGGATAACTACTGGATTAAGGGAAAAAAAAAAAAAAGTCTGGAACAGTCTCCCAGGACATGAAGTACAGCCAGAGTCAAACTAATTCAGAAATAACAATGTCTACCAGGAAGGTCTCAAAACCAGTGTCTTGGGACTCACAACAAAGTATCAGGAAACCAGTACAGAGGAAGTGATTCATGTTTATCCTACAACACTTTGCATGGCAGAAGGTTTCCAGGGGATTCCAAGAGTCTACCAGACACAGCAGAGGTGGGTACCAAAGTAGAAAAGAGCCCCACATTCACTATAGGTTTAGAAGTTATTGTGCTGCAATGCATAAACCAAAGAATGGAAGTAAAAGCTATGAAGTAACGTCATTACACCTCCTATGTGAGGTATTTTATTAGCCAGAAATACACAAAGTTTGTTTACCTGTACACAGATTAAAGGGTTTTACTTGCCCTACCATCTGCTAGTTACAAAGGAGAAGATGATGGCTTAAATGTCTGTCCTATTGCGTGTTTTGTACCTAGTTTTAGATATAAAGCTATATTATTTTTAAATTAAAAGTAGACCCAAAACTGTCCTGTTCATATATCATCACTACATCAATGATCAGGTTTCAGGCATCCATCGCTAAAGCACCAACTCTGTATTAAAACCTAAAATTCTGCCAATTTTGTGTGCCCTTGCTCAAGGTCCAGTTAGTTTCTTAGTGTAAAGTCGTACTGTTTCTCAGCCTGGTAGCTGTAGTGCTCCGTGTGTTTTTTTCCCTCCTCTCTCTTCTTGTCCTGTTCCATGCCAGTATGTCCCAGTGAGGCTGTCTGGCATACTTCTCCATTCTTTTTAATGGTTTAAAGAAAACATTTTTCATCAAATAAAAGCACTTTGAACAGAATCTATTATGAAGGAGAGAAAAATATTTTTTTTCTCCTTCTGAGTGGCAGTTTTGTTGGGCACTAAATTCATAATTTGAGGTGTCTGACATTGCTAAATTTAGAAAGTCAACTAATAGCAGTCCTACGTGGGCCAAAGGATGATCTAAGGATGAAGGAAGCAATATATCTTTTTAACAATTGAAAGAATTGGGAATGTTCCCACAGTGAGAACATGCTTAGCAAATTTCTCTGCAAGCAGGACACTTGGATGCATGGAATATTTCAGCTACAGCAGTAATCCCACAGCATTCTGTGCTGAAAGCAGTGGTCAGCCTTAAGGGAATTATATTAGACATACAGTCAGACAAGGCAGGCACCTTGGAGAATAGCTCCTTGCGCAAATATAAACACACCAGCTGCATGCAAGTTTTTGCTTCTAAGATGCCACAGCCATCCCTCCAATCCTCTCTACCTGCCTTTTATAAAACCAGAATCTGATGCCATGCTATTTTAAAACAACAACTTTCCTTCCTGTGCAAACATCATCCCACATTCAAGTAAACATGGAGCAGATGGGACAACCATATTCAAAACAAACCACTGCTCAGCCGGGCTGTTAAGGCACGGGTAACGTAACATTCAGGACTATGTCGCCTAGCCCTGTCACATAGGGAACTACTAGGAGGAGGGAACTCCGTGCCAGATGTTCTCCAAGGATGTGAAAGTCTCCCTCCTCCTCCTCCTCTGGTTAGTTATGCTGGCCCATGGGTCCTTCTCTGATCTGTTCTCCTTGCCTGTGTGGCTTGGGGAAGGCAAAGAACCACCCCAGCTGCGTTTTATTGCTGTTAGGAGTCAAGAAGAGGAGAAAGCCACACACTTGTCAAGCGGTCAGGCACATGCAGACCCCTATGTAAGTAGCAGAGAAAAAAGAGGTAGTTTAAAAACTATTTTCTGCTATAATTTAGTTTAAATCAGTTTGCTGTTGCAGCTGAGGACCAGGAAGAATCATTGCTTAGCATTAGACATGACCCCAAGCCATGAGCATCCAGATGCAAACTTCTCTGAGGCTCTCTCTGGATCCAAGAGCAGGTCCTCAGCCAGGAACTGGACCGTAGTCAGTGGAGCAATGGAACTGTTTTGAATACAGCACAACAGGTTTCAGAAGATGAAGGGCTGATTGAGGTCAGGTGGAGTTTGGGGCATGTCACCCCAGGCATTCACCACATTTATTTACCCCTCTGCCTTTTACCAGGTGCATCACGCTTAACTGAAAGAGAATTAAACACCAGCATGTTGGCAGGGCATGTGTGTCTCTCAGAGCAGCCACATGATATTACTCACCCCTTGTTCTCACTCCCCGTGCCCCCCCCCCCCCCCCCCCCCCCTTCCCCTCTGTGCATCCTTTTATTGTCCCAGGTCACAGAGCCACGTTCCAAACATTGACTCTGATCACTTATCAGGCTCCATGCATGTGAAAACTCAACATCTACACTGAATCCTGCCAGTTTCCAGAGTAGCTCTGGGCGGGTGATCCACACAAGGTGCATTAGAGGTGCCTAACCCGGGTGATCAGCTGTGCTTTAGGTTCACCTGAGAGAGAGCAAGGGCAGTCCCTACAGCTGGTGACTCGATGCCAGAGCCTGAATCACTACCTCTTACCACAACCTAGAGAGAGAGACCACCCTCCAAGAGTGATCACCCATCTTGGATGACTCAAGTTCAGCACTGTGGCCCTCCCCTTCCCGGGCAGGCAGCAAGTGATTAATCCAGAACTCTGAACATATCAGCTCAGGACCTGAGATGGAAACTCCTGTGTGCAGGGCCCAGGTGTTTTGGTACAATGACTGTGGGTTTTAAAAACCCTCAAACGAACCCCGCTACAGCTTGCTGGAGAGCCCAGAAAAAGTGGTAAGTCTCCACCCTGAAGACATGCACAAGGCCAGGAGAGAGGGAAAGAGAGAAAGACCATGGCCAGGTCCAGACTGGAGCACATTCTGGGTTTTTTTCCATTCTCATCTGAGTGGCAACATATTTGAAAGAGCAGCCTGAACCAGTCATTATCTGGGATCCAGGAAGCACCACACACACATACCTTACTGTACTTCCCCTCCCAACGCAAGCTCTTATATTATGAAATCTAACCACAATTACCGTTTTATAAATAGTGCAGTGTCAAGATCCTGCTGAGTCCCAAGTCTGAAATTTTAAAAAAAGAACATTTACAACTAGCCTTGCTCATTCTGAGCACAACCACAGAGCAGGAATAAGAAGAATGGATTTATAGCAACAAAGGAGTTGATACAGCTAAAATAATTCCAGACTGATGAAGGACCTCAGCGGCTTATTACTACTGTTTTCTCCACTCTGTCCTAAAACCTGCTAGTTTCCCGAAACATAGTTCTGGTAGAGACAGCTTGGGGTGGGGGGCAGGGTGTCTGGTTCTTATATATACTCTCAGCATGATTTAATATACATACATACATAAACTCAGCTTGGATTTCAAACCAAAACTCAAATCACCTTTTTTTGCTGGTGTCATTGGGCAGGGAACACCAGGAATTTAACAACTCATTAACTGTATGGTTCCCTTTTTTCCCCCCCTTTTTTCTTTCTTTGATTTAAGTTAGAATACATTTGTTGTATATGTTATTATAAACCCAAAGAATAATAATACAATAGGAGAAGCTGGGGCCTGAAAATGCATGGCCTGTTCTGTGGACTTGATGATCTTAAAGGTCTTGTCCAACATAAATGATTCTATGATTCTGTGCATGTCTTACCTTGGGTGAGCTAGCCTATTGCCCTCCAGCTGAGCTACTTCTAAAATAGGTGCCCTAAGTATCTGTTTCAGAAGGTGGTGTAAATTAAGTTCTTCAGGTGTTTTGAGATCCTGAGAAGAACAGCCATGTACCAAGTGTAAAGTATTTAATAACTGGGAGCCAGGAACAGAAGAGTAAACTGATCACAGGAGTTGCAAGACATTTGCAAGAGAGGATGAGCGGAAAAAACAAAAAGAGAGCCTGGGCTTCGCAAGCAAAGTGCTGGTTGGTGATCTCTACCTCTGAATGTCTAAGCCAGCAGTTTCAGTTCCAGACTGAGCACCAGTTTGCCTGCACACTGCTGTGAGGTACAGCTGTTCATTGGACCAGAAAATCCAAAGGATGATTCTAGCCAGAGATCTTGGGTTTTAATTAGGCACTCAGTGGTGACAGCATCTCTGGACGCTGGAACCATATGGAAACCTACAGACATGCGACTGCACTGAACAAAAGAAAGATGGTTTCATTTCTGAACTCTCTGAGCCTCCAGACAAAAGGCTGTGCAAATGTTCCAGCAAGATATCCTGGACCAAACACATTCAATTCATTGGAACAGACAGTAACATTTTAAGTTACTTTCACAGAATGTACCTAATTATGTCATCACAAACTATAAAGACTGTAAGAACACATGCTAGAGCCAATATCTTGACATCATGCACACATGCTTAATGTCTTACTAAATCTTACAAGTGCAAGAATAACATCTTTGTTTAACAACAAAGAAGCAATGCTGGGTTTACTTGTCTTAATCACCTTATGTATAAGATTATTTTTTTCTAGAAATCCCTACTCATACAAATGAGCATGTTTACTAAAGCAGTGCTATCTTCCACTTGCTGTTTATTTTTCCATTTTCTAGAAGAAGGGTCTCAATGTGCTTCACAGACACTAGATCAGGTATAGTTTCTGGTTTTCTTTTTGTGATTATTCATGTAAAAATAGGACTGTGAATAACTGAAATAGTGTAATAGCTCAAAAATAACTGCAGTAGTAACAACTAGCAAATATTTTCAGCTGCTTCTGTGAGGAGTTAAGCAAGCAAACCCATTGGCAGAAACAATCTGAGTATTGGGAAATGTTTGTGGAAATCAAATTTGGGACTTGAAATTGTAAGTATCTGCACCCATAATCCTGATTCCAAGCACTAGTTTAATCCAATCAAAGTAACCAATACAGTTCAAATTTTGTATCCTGTGTAGTCAACAAGCTCCTTGAGAACAATCTACACATCAAGCCTATTTCAAATGATGAATAAATTCACGAAAGCCCTAAAGTGTTTAGAGATTGTTTAAGCACAGGGAAATGAGGCTAAAAGCATCACATCTACTAGATTTTAAAATTACATTGGAAGATAATAGTGACATTAAAATATTAATGAAGTTTGATAAAATACTTGACAAATTTGAGCATGAGAACCAGTCAATATAAACAATGTTACAATATACACATTTACCCCCTATCCCAACATCTCTGTGTCTTACCAGACCTCCAACCTTTAGTTGGAAGCATTCACCCATTTCCATGTTTTTTATACATCTGGCCTGTAGACAAACTCCAAATATTCAGCCTTGGGTTAAATGCTAATGTCTTCTGGGTACATGCTTCAAAGAGCAGAAAAAACTTAATTATTAGGGCAAATAATTTAGGGCAGGCCCTTAGTATTTAAACCCACCATCCTTGCAAAGCTGCCCATATTTATCAGCAACGTGATTAATGGATGAGTGGTTTTCACTTGCCAGTGTAAAAGATATGGTCTAAACTCAATGGACAGATGAAGAGGTTATACATCACATTTTATACAGTCTCCTCCATCATATCAGATGAGTCGCTGACCTCTGAGGATCTGCTACAAGCAGGGTAAGTGTAAGCACCTGAAAGCTCGCCCTCTATTTTACAGATAGAAGGGATCAGAGGTAAACCCCCCACTTCGATACGTCTTCAGGAACTAAAAAGTCACAAATAAGGCAGTGAGGTGAAGAAATGGACAGTTTCAGGGCCACATCTGGAAAATGGTCAGAAGAGAAGAAGAATGTCCAAGGGGAGTATTGATGGCGAATATGAGCTACAGCCAAGAACACAAGGTATCAGTGTATAGGGCCCTAAAAGAAAGCACAAATTTTCAGCCTCTAACCTTTCTCTGGGTCCACCAAACTATCAGGTAAGGCATGCTAGGAAGTGACGTGCCTCCTTGGCAGACTTCTATAAGGCAGATAAAGCAAAAAGGTCTTGGCAGACTAGTGAGGCACAGACAGGCACAATGAGACATGCCCCCAGGCAGCAGCAAAACCCAAGGTTGTCTCTTCTTGAATCCCCAGCTGTCCGGCCTCCAGGCACTCACCTCTTCAACCTTTAGTCATTAGCAACAAATGGAAGGTGACAGCTCTACTCTTCCCTTTCATTTGCTTCCTTTAATATCGGGAGCACAAGGCAAGAGAGTTGGGCCAAAGCAGCAGGACAGTCACTGCAGACAAAGACTGCAACTCTGTCGGATCTCGTCATGGCAAGGTTACTACCTCTGGGGCTGTATTCTTCTCAAGCTTCATGTCTGCTTCCTAGCATGCTAAATTTGCCCCTACTCTACGCTGCCTGTTATATATGAAACCCACAGGCAGGGTTTTCTCCCTTTTCCCTGTTCCTACCTGACCTGGAGTACTACCCCCAGCCCAGCCAAAAGCACTGCCTTGGCCAAGAAGCTCAGAAGAGAAGCCCCCACAGCAATTATGCTGTCAGCTTTCTCAACCGCTTCTCGCAATTGGTTCTGAGGACTCTTTGACTGTCCTTCCTCCTATTCCTTTTTTACCCTCCAGATTACACCTCATGGCAACACAGAGATATTGGAAAGCACATGATGCCTCCAGCAGGCTCCCAAGGAAGTTTGACAGCAGCAAGTTCCCAGCTCCTCTGGTCATGCTCAGGTGGATCTGCATACTAATGTAAGAATAATCTATTACGTATTACTACTAGTCATCATAAACTTCACAGGACAGCTCACAACAAGAAGATTTTTGGAAGCTTTTCATTTTTAATGTGAAGCCTTGAACAAAAACAAAACAAAACAACATCTATTCTGAACTGGCATCACGTACCAGAAGATTTAATATATCACAAGCCAAAGAAGTACACAGGCATCGTTTCAAGTTGCATACAATTAAATGGTTGTCTGATTATAATTACTACTTCTAATCCTTCAAAGGCAGAATTCAGTTTTGATATGTCTGTCTCAGTCCCCTCCTAATTTAACTGAGACACTTTGAACTGGGATACACCACCACGACAAAGTCTAGCTCTCAGAATTCCAGTTCTATCACTGGAGTTATCCTGCACAGGGAGCCTCATCGTGCCTCACCTGGCAATAACAGTCAAAGATGTCACAGCTGTGCATATGTTTTCAAAAATACAGCAGAGAACACCTGATACCAGTTCATGCACTTTGGAACACCATTCATACCAGTACACTGTGCTACCTGAACTACAGGACGTGCTACCCAGAGAACCCTGATGTTGTATGCAAGGCTCAAAAATTGGCTAGCGATTTTAGCATCATAAACTACAAGAGGACATATCCACTTAAGTATTCAAATGAATAGGAAACTTTATTACTTATTTTATAAATCTAATAAATGGTTGCAAGAGCATAAAACTAGCCAATGGACCTTTAATAAAAGAGCTGATGGTCTTTTGGCTTGGGATATGTCCCTGCTGCACACGAAAGAGCAGGACAGAGATTCTTGCAGGTGGGTGAGTTCTGAAACTGGAAGCGTGACAGCCAGATCACACTGAACTACACCTGCACTAAACAGGCCAGGTCACGCAGGAGAAAGGTCTAAGGAGCTGCTGCCCTGACTCGCCTGCCTGCATCACCTCACTGGAGGAGTTCTTTTGGACATCTGTAAACACAGATGTCACATCAGTGTGACCTGGATCCAGCAAATCAAGCCCTTGGCAGAGCTCCTGCAGACACTTCTGGACAAGGGAAAGAAAGAGGTTTTCAGAAAGCTACAGCCTGTGAAATGTGAAATGAACGTGGAACTGGGAATGGCACCGGACATTAGCAATGGAGACAAAAGATGACTCTGATGCATTAGAGTCCAACTGCCAATTAGGAAAATATTTGTTCCCTTTTATTGGCCAACATCACTCCATCAGCTACATGGACAATTAGAAAATGTGCACAAAATATGCTCTAGCTAGAATCCTCCTAGCCGTGTTTGCATATGAAATAAAATCAATACTTGATTTACTACTTCTGTCTAGTTGAACAAATTCTGAGGAAACTGCCTACTTGGGAGTTACCTTTCAGCCACTAATCCCAGCATCATTCTGCAAGTGGGATACTCCCCTTACTTCCAGTAATGCAGTTAACTGGGAGGCCTGTGCCCATTAATGAATCTGCAAAAAAGAAAAATGTTTCCATTATTTACCATTTTTACTGGAACGAGCATCTCCTAGAACAAAAGCTGAAATCAAGGCAAAATAGCTTTTCATGTGAGCAACAGAACAAAGTCATTAGCTATCCCAGAGAGTGCATTTGTCTGCTGTCCCACAGGGTTTAAAATTCCTGACCTGTAAAAAAAAGAAAATCTGCATTCTCTTCTCATGCAGAGGGAGCAGATAAAGATGACAGGAAAAAGTAGGTATGTGTACAAAGAACCACTTTAAAGGAAATACGCTTAGATCTCAATGGATGTCCCTTTTGGCACCAAAGATATACTTTAATGTATAGCAGCACACACTATAGCAAAATAAAAAAATAAAAATCTTGCTAAAGTTCCCCAAGCTTTTGCTGTGAGCAGGGATAGCTAAAGGAGTTACAATAAAGAAAAGATTTTGCTTTGGAGCTTATTATCTGAGTGTCGCTTAACTATGTGACTGTCACTGACAGCTAACCGCAGATCTTTGTACAAAAGACAAAGAAATGATTGTGACATTTGCAGTTGTGGTATAGCAGAACAAGCAGCAGTGTAAGTCAGCTCCCTGCTCTTGCAGGCAGGTAGAACTCTTGCATATATGTATATATATACACACACACGTGTGTGTGTATAAAACACTGCAATATCCTCGCTTTCTTATTCACAAGAACAGAAGAGGAAGGAAATTATGCCTGGACCCATTCTTCTGTCTTACACAGAAAAAGCTTTGTCTGAAGTCAAAGTTTTAGCAGGAATCATAGCATTTCACTTGCTTAGCACCTTCCAGTGCACTTTCTAACCTCAAAGCGTCCCTCATTAAATGAAGGATAAAGAAATGCAGCAACTTATACCAGACAAAATAAAGTTGCAACTTGCGCTGATAGTGCCTCTGTAATTCATGCTGCTTAAATCAATGGTTATGTAGGATCTGGCAAGTCAATGAGCCTTGCTCAGATTACAGGAACTCATTAATTCTACCTTTTATGAGTCTTTTTCCACCCAGTCTGAGGACATTTGGCCCATGTTCACAGTTCAGGAGCTAGCAGAACCATCCCTCAAAGAACCAGATGTTTACTTTAGCCGATTAAAAGCACAAAACCTGTTTGGCCATCCTATAAAGTGCATGTTTCTGGGATACTTTAGTACTTCCACAACAAACCCTAGCTCAAAAGATGATCAGAAACAAAACATGAAGAAATAGAACTGGGAGCCCATCCAACACATATGAAATCCTGAAGAATGAGGATTGTTTCTTTTAAGGGCAGGAGGCCATAGCAGGCACAGCTCCACTGCCAACTCTGCTGCTAGACGGCACAGGGGTCTCCAGCACTTCCCTTCCCTGAGTGCATTCAGTTTCCCACTCAAACTGGGAAAGGGATGCTGGAAAGTTTTCAGTTGCAAAGAGGTAAGAACTGGGCACCACTGCCTAAAGCCCATTTGCTTTCAAAAATCTGTGCATTCCCTTGTTAAGCTTTTTAGGTCGCAGCTACTGACCTTTATTTCATGTGCTGCAATGCTATTGCAAGTAAAGCAACGGTTTGCTATGACACACTTTTATTAACAGGGCTGGACAGAAAAATGCCTGAGGTAACAACTGGAGATGTTATTCAGGCATGGAGAACGAGTGCCTTTCCAGGGTTTCCTTCAAGAATAAGCCTCTGGAGTGCTCATGCACCTGGATTTGCCAGGGAGGTGCGGTACTCTGGGTGTTTTTCGTGCCTGCAAGCCGAGTCATAACTTCAGCCCACAGAAGCAAACCTAATGAAAGGTGAGATTTTTCTTTTCCTTGCCACCCTTTGACATGTTTCTGTGAAGATGCCCGATCAGTGGAACAACAAGTACAGCCAGTGAGCACCTGCTGTTGATGTCCAACTAACAAGAGGGGCTCATGCCAATGTACACTTTACTCACATGCACATCTCCTTAGTAATGCTGGATAATGCTTTGCAAATAAACAAACGTACCAAAATCACTTCTTAGTCTTCTAGTGGTGAATAAGAACAGAGGAAGCCACTGGAGACAGATAAACAGTGACACACAGGATCTTACCTGCAACCCGTCTGTTCTAACACCCTGCCTCTGGCCCGAGCCGTCTACAAAGTGTCTTAGAAAAAGAAACAAGGAAACCTACTAGAGGTAATATTTGGGAATTTGAGATGTGTCGCCCCTTAAGAAGGGGTTTTCGTCACTATCCCTAAAAGTTAAATGCTAAACCTTGAGGTCTTTATACCCATCCAAAATGCTTTGGGTTTTTTGTTTGTTTTCTTTTTTTAGCTTAACAACTATAATTCTGGATATTCTGGTTATTTATACAAAAGCATTCAATCCCTTGGTTAATCCTGCTAAATCTTCTGGCCTCAGTGATGCCTTATAGAAACCCTTTTCACAGTCAAATCACATCCGTAGTCAGGGACTCCCGAGCTTGCAGGCTTGCTGCCTCGGAACTGGTAACGCGGCGGCTCTGCGGGCCTGAGGAGACTCAGCACCAGCTCGGGCTCTTTGCCTATGGGGCACAACAAAGTAACAAAACCACCAGCCCTGCTGGGAAGCAGGGTGCAAAAAAAAACCAAGGCAGAAATTGGCATCTAGCCCCCAAATAACTCAGAGCTAGTTTTGCTGCCTGCCCTGCACATCAGGATATTTCTGTCCCCATTCTTGGCACTACAGTAGAACCCAAAGCTCTATAACATCTCACAGCTGGCATAGATGATCTAGGACTTCTGGGTTCCCAAATTCTCTTTAGTTTGCAGGACTGGCAAGCAGCCTGTACTTGAGAAACAGAGCTGCTGCTGAACCAGGAAACTTACAGCCTGGGCTCTAAAGGTTTTATTTCAAAGTGAAATCAGAACAGACCAAGAGCAAAGTACTTAATTTTCAAGTTACCATGGAAATGTTAATATTTTTTCACCTCTTAATTTTTTTCTTCCTCTCTTTAAAATGGAAAAGGGGTTTTATCTTCCTTTCACAATCAGAAGTTTTGCACCTGTGCCAAACACACCTTTGGAATTCCTGCAGTCATTCCTGCCGTCAGCACAGGACTTGTGAAAGGTGCACACAGCCTGCCCTAAGAAATGCACAGCCAGGTTTTCGCACATGGATTTTAGGAGACTTTCTATGAAAATAGAGATCAAAATGGGAAATGAAGGACAACAGCTGTTATGCAATGTAACGTACACAAAGGAAAAGGTTTATCCTCGTTGTGATTTGTTATCACTACTGTTTCAGGGACAATTAAAAGCAGCGAGTTGACTTTGATGTGTTAGTTATAAAACTTGCTGCAGAGCCTGATGGACTGCACAGAGACATCTTTACTGAAAAAGGTCAGAACTGCTTTGCATTTGAATCGCTGCTCTCTCCAGACATGCTACTACAGAACTCTATAACCACACACGAGTCACATTTGTAAAAAGATTCACTACCTGGATGGAAGAGGTCTATATTCTGTCATCATGCTACCTGCGCTAAAGTTATTTAAAAAAAAAATAAACCAAGCATAGATCAACATTATTGATGGCAACTTAGGAACCGTCAGGCCATTGCACACTTCCATAGTTTCACTCTGAATCTGTAGAGGTTGACTATTAAAAATAGTGCTGTAGATGATTCTCTTAATGTACTAAAAAATAACCCCAAAACCAACCAAACCACCCAATCTGCCTTCATCAAGGAGGATGAAAGATTCTGTATAAATTGAAGAGAAAAACAAAAGTAATACTTCTAGCAAATAATTTGTGACATGACATTTAGAAAGTCATCAGTGTAACATCTGAGCTGAATCTGTCAGACTGAATTAAAACACCACAGGCTCGTGAGCGTAAGTATTTCTGCTGGGTTTGGTGCTCTGCAAGGTCTCAGAGAAAGCTGAAATTTGACAAGTTGGGAAGAAAAGAAAGAATGAAGTTTTTAAAAAAAGAAACAAAAATCACTCAAGATCATTTTTGAAAGTATTGTGGCGTTTAGAACCAATTTCAAGATACTGTAATTAAACAGGGAGAGAAAACTCATGAGCTTTAAAGACTTGGATTTGACAGTGCTGGACTATTACGCTGACTTTCACTTCATTGTGGGATTCAGATCAAAATAGACTGCCTTGTTTTAAAACCCTTCACGGGCTTACTCTTGCCAGCCAGTGAACTGTATTCAACAAGTACTGGCTTTCTTTCCATCCTTTGACAGATTCTCACCTCTAACAGCGCAAAAATTCTTTCTCTCTCTCTACTCCCTACACCTGCTTTGTGATCCACCAATTTACCTGCACAAACAGAACTCAACAGCAACAGAACGCAAACCCCTGCTCCCACAAAATCTCCTTTCTCCACCTTATTTTCCCCTCAATTTCTCCTCTCTCCTACTACTGTTTGCTATTTGCCTTGGTACCTCTGCTATCCTGACTGCAAAAGTCTACTCAGAGAGGCAAGCACAGCACAAAGTGCTCCACTTCCACTCCGCTTTCCATTTCCTACTCAATGTAGTTACCTCTACACTTGCACCAGAGTGCATACAGTATCCTGTTTATCCCGACAGTGATGGCAGATACTCTGGGAGGGATGCCTTACAAAACAAAAAGTATCATCCAGCTGCAATATTAGGATTAAAAAAAAAAAAAAAAATGATGCTAAGATTAGAGACTGCTAAGGTGGGGAAAGTATAGTTCTAAAATAGGTAAGATTTCAGTGCTTCCAGAAAACAGCATCGTAATATCTTCTCCCATTGACAAAACACCTACAGCAACAGTTTTGTATGGAGTAGTAAACTCTTGGTGGCTCTGCTTTGGAAACAGCACTAGACTTTAAATCCTCCCTAAGCACACATGCTTAGCAGTTTAAGAAAGCCCTGGAAGAGCACAGCAAGGACTAGATCCATACCTGAACATACCTAACATGAAATAGCTTACAAATTTAGTGGCTTTGGAAGACAGGGCCAGATGTCTGAAGTGTTTCCCAATGCAAAACATGTAATTGCAAAGGTTATTTTATGACAGTACTATGGGGTTTAAAGATATAGATATATAGATATATATATTTGAGTTGACAGATTTTGACTCAAAAGAATACCTGCACCAACATGACCTCTGTAGCCACGTGGAGGATGGAAAAAATCCTGATTTTTTCACCTGATACAGGTGAAAAGCTGTAACTTTTTCTTGGGTTGCTTACAGTCAGAAACCAGTAGATACTAACTCCTTGTGCATACTCCAGGTGCATGCTCATCACATATAGGATACTTGCAGCAGGTGGAGAGGAAGACTATCTCTCTTCAAAAGAAGCAGGGTATGGTAGGTGACGATAAGAATCCTACCCAGATGTACTTAGATCCAGATCCTGGAGGAGTTCAGCAGAAAACCTGCATTTCATAGAATTATTTATCTAGTAATGGGGAGAAAGAGGAGTGCCAAAATACAGGCTGCAGTAAAGGACACTGTCTTCTTTCTCCTGCTCTAGGAGGTTTTGCTCAGTTGCTCTGCCTGCTCATAAATCCTTCAGCCAAAACCCAGACCTTTCAACAGCCCATTCCTCCCTCTGCCTCCACCTTTTTGTGGTGTGCTTTTCTGACCTTTCACTGTGAAATCTTTCCCAATTTGTGCCATGAGTCAGGGGTTTTGTCCTTCAGACCACACGCCTCAGAATCACATCCTCCACAACAAGAAATCTGAGATTAAACCTTTGATCTGATCATCTGTGCTCTTATATGACTTTCACACATGGACCAGTTCAGTGAAGTATAATAAAGTAGAAATATTCAATAAATATAAATATTTGGGTTATTTTGTTGCATGGAAGCACATGTGCAGCAAGTACCAAGTATCACAAGCCTGAACAAACCCCTCCATATCCAGCTCCTCAAGTAAAAAGCAAAACCAAGTCTGTGGCTCAGTGCAGCTCTGCCCTCAGTTTGGTCTATCCAAAATGTATTTTCTTCATCCCAAGGTTGTGACGCTACCTTGTGTGTATACAGTTGCTAAAGAGAAAGAAGAAACTACATATCAGAAAACAGAGGCCTAAAACACAGGGGGACCAGCACTTAGTTAAGGCAGTAAAGTGTCAGTCAGTCCCAGAGTAAGAAAGGATAGATGGCATTTTGTCCTGCGGTGAAAGTGGAGCTAAGAGGGAAACTGAAATAGCACCTGGTAAATGAGGCACTGGACACAAGAGTTTAACATATTTAACAGAGGAACTCCATATATCTATAGTCAGGTCAAAAAACTTCAGCAAGCCTCAAGGCAGCATCTCAGCAGTGTCCCAACCTAGGATGCAACGATTAATTGAGGATGCTTAGAGTGCGTTGGGTCCTGCACCATTTGAGGTGTAATGTTGCCACACATCATCACACCATTTTGGGAGTCCAGGAACAGCAAAGAGATTTTTCCTATCTAAGCAAAGCCTCACCAACCAGCACAATATGAGGATGGGGAAACAGCCCCCTTTCCATTCCTCATTTCCCCCTCCCGGGTTTATTCTACTCCCTCTCCATCATCTGCTTAGAGATCATCCCACAGCCCAAACCCAGCTGGCACTCCAGTATACTCATACCCACATTTCCAGAAAAGCTGTGGCAATGTAGCTTCTGTCCATCTCTGTTCCTATAAATCAGTGTGCATGTGCCTGTGTTGGGTAAAGGAAGGGCAAAGGAAATCTGTGACTTCTGACCACACCCCGCCTTCAAAATTGGATACAAAATCCAGACTACTGACTTGCCGTCATTGAGAGGAGACAGGTTTCTTCCTCTGATTTGTCATGCCTGCAGACCCCAAAGCACTCTGCTTCTTCAGGGGGATGCCTGGCTTGCTCAGTTGTTCCTGTGCTGAGCAGGGACTTCAGATATCCCAGCACCTGCTGGGAAGCAGATGCTACCTCTCCAGCCTGCAGAGATATTCAGAGTCTCTGATTTTGCACCTTTAACCTGAATTGGGTGCCAAGGTGAATGATAACAGCCCACAAGTAACTTGCAAACTTCCTTAAACACCAGAGACAAGGTATCCAGGAAAAAAACCCCAAACCCATTTATCCTTTGCATCTTTCCAAGAAAAAAGTAATCACCATTAACTACTAAACACCATGCAACATTTGGTCCGAAAAAAAAGTTAGAAAACAAAACCAAAACTAGGTCAAGATCACTACATTATGTGTTGGCCCATCTTATCTAAGCCCCATGGAACAAATCCCTTGCTATTGTCTTCCCACTATTGGAATTCTTTATTTTATTTGCCATTCTTAAAAAAAATAAAAGCTAATACCAATACAAACGACCCAGATACTCTCCTTTAAACCACCAACAAATCATTAACTGAGCTCAGAGTTAATAGCTTAAGAATATAAAGTATAATGTATTGTAACAGCAGTGATAGAAAGAAAAAGATTTAAAGAGCATGGAACTATTACAACTAGTTTTGAGAGAGCTCAATGTGAAATCAACCAGAAAATGATCATTCCACCACTATAAATACAAAGTACTAAAACCAAAACAAAGTCTCTAGCTTTGTGAAAAAAAAATCCATAAATAAAAAAAACCACCACCCTAAACCATTTTAGGGGAAAGTATTTAATGCAGCTATAAAATAGAGAACTTGTTTTCTTTATATTAAGTGTAGCCTTGATTGAGTCTGTAGAATTAAACACTAATGTTATTGTAAGTAAAACACAAGGAACTAGAATTTGTGTTTGGCATATAATCAAGAAATAAGCGAGTCTCAAAGTTGAAGGATGTGATATGCCTTTATATGGCTTAGTTAGGGTTATTTTTCATGCACTGTAAAATAAAAGTATTCCTTGTGCAAATAAACAAAAATCTTTTCTCTTCAAATACGCACAGAGAGCTCACACTCTAATACTCTGTATATATACACTCGCTTTGCAAGTACAAACAGATTAACATGTATAACACTTTTGGGGTTTGGCTGGACATGTTCGATAGGTATAGCTGATTCTCAGCATGTTCTCAACTACTTTGTACCAGACTGAAGAAACATACTATTACATTTTATTTTTTACAGCATTTTAGATGGCCCACTACAATTGATCATGCCTATAAAATACATTGGCAATAAGAAAGCTCAGTCTTACCAGGTCTGATGGTTTCAATCCTAAGTCTTACAGTATTTGATGCTTTGGTTAAATCTCCAGCTCCCAAAAGTCAGCAGTTGTGAGACCTGCAACATCTCTTTAAAACTAACAGTGGTGTAAAAAACAAAAACAAAACCAAACAAGCAAACAAAAGTCCAAAAACCTCAAAGCAAACAAAAACAACCCACACACTTGAAATCATGACCCAATTGTCTCATTGAAACTTAAAACCCAGAAGAGACTATAAAAGACAACATACCACACACACACAACCCTTATCACTTAATAATTTATTTTTCTGCATCTCACAACATCAACCTTTTGTAGAATTAATTTAACATCTTTTAAATATCTGGGACTGGTGGCACCAGAACCCAGACAAGATACTAAATACCAGCCCAAAGACTCTACCTAGAGACCTCACCCTGCAAAATTTCCAACTCTCCTTCTCTCCCTGTCAAAGCCAACAGAACCCAGTACTTGTGAGCTGAGCCACCAATTTCTATAGGTATCACTGTGATATATTAGCATAGTGGCAGCATCCAAATTCCAGTTTCCAAAGCCTTTGGGACAGCATTAAGTTAAACCTCAAATATATAGTTGCCCTAGACGCCATAATTCCGTGCTAACAGTTCTGCCATTGCTCCACTGCAGTGGCAAACTGAGACATTATAGTTACTCTGAACTGTGTAATCTCAACCTATGGAAAACCCTCTGCCTGGACTTTCCTGCTCTATCTCCCATCAGAAATCAATAGACAGGACTCATGTAAGGAATCTATGTGACAGAAAACCGGTTGCATCAAATCTCAGACTGAAAAAAAAAACCCAGACCTGTAGTAAAGCATATTTACAGGTGTCCAACAGGCTAAACATATATCGGAGTAGTGACAAGCAGAGGAAAGGTTATCTGAACGATGAAAAAGCCAGCCAGTGCATCAAAGCTACTGCAACGCACCCACATTGCTACTGAACAGCTAAAGGTCTGATCCTGGAGTCACTGTGAGTTGAATCATTAAGTAACAGAGATGAAAGGAAAGCTGTAAGAGTAAACAAGCATTTTTGGTTTGTGTGGAGTGCGTGCACTCCATCTTTCTAATGGAACCATCACTGAAGTCGATACAAATAACAGACAACCTGTGATGGCTCAGGAAAGCCACAGCCAGCCCAGCACACCGCTGTACTGTAGCTGCTGCAGCACTGTTCCGATATCTGCCTTCCTCTCCCTTGCTGCCTGCCTTCCTTTCCCTTGCTAGCTACCCAATTGCATTTTATTTTTCTGCAGCTAGAATCTAGCCTGCACCTGTTGCTACTAATTATAATTTAAAAAGTAACATGCAAAGGACAAGAATATACCAGTGGAAAGCCTGCTGTTAAGCCTACTGTTAAGATTTCATGTCTAGTGTACATATATATAGTGCAAGCTAATATGCACTAGCACTCGGCTGCTTATTCGGTTGCACTGTATGTGGAGCTTTATGAATCTGCGTGGACTTGGGATGAGTCAGTGAAATCAGATTGGTACCCCACAGATCTGTACAGAAGATTATACTTATTAAGTGGGCTTTCTCTTCGGTTTAAGGATATACAAGCGATCACATTACCACTGCAAGTCATGGTGTATAGCATACTGTAGGCAAAGAGTATTCCTGCCTAGTTCCTCAGCATGCCAAAAGATGCACTCAGAAAAGAACAAGTATGTAAGAAGAGGGGTACATTAGTATTTACACTTTGAATTCATCTGCATGACGTTGCTTTATCTGGCCAGACAGAGGTTCAAAGTTGAACTCGCCCAGTTAAAAAGACTCAGTGGGAAATTAAAATACAGCCAGTGATAAGACATTTCTGGGTGAACAATACAGGAGCAATTAGAACCACAATGGTTATGTCATTAATTGGGAGAATGCTCTTCCCAAGCCTCATTCAGAACTTACACACAGAGAAGTTATCCCAGGCATCCTAAAACGATCTCCTGAAGAAGAGGAAGCGGGTAGGGGAGAAAAGAGAGGAACAAAAAGCGTTTGTTTGCATCAGGACAGATGACTAACACTTCAGACATGCCCGATTCCTGGGTATATTCATGTTTTCCACATTTGCAACCTTTTTCTGCCCAGTTTTGATAAGAACCTTGACAAATAGATGATAGTTTAATTTGGAAAGTGTTACTGAGAGTAATTCAAGCCAGGTTAAAAAAAAAAACCAAAAAACAAACTGAGGGAGGATAAGGTAACACAGGCCTGTAAAATCACAAGAGTACAGAAGAGATAGGAATCTCTGATGCTTTCTTTCTCTCCCATTCTCTCTCTTTAGAAAAATGGGGGGTGGGTGCGGGAGAGAGAGTAGTTGGTTTGACACGTGACTATGCAGTTCTCCACACAACAGTAAAGAAACACGTACGATCACTTTCCAGAGGATTCTGCAGATGCTAAACGCTGGTGGGGAAAAATTTGGTGAGTTTTTGGAAGATAAATCCCATGAGGGTCAGTAAGGCCACAGGAAACACTTCCAGCTAAGGCAGGGATGGGGGGCTACTGTGGTGAAGTATCACACAGGCATCCCTGCGCTCCCCTTGCTCTTTGTTACACAGCCCGCCCGCAGCCACAGCTGGAGAGAGCCTGCTGAGACAGGCGGACCTTTGCTCGAAGCCAGTATGACCACTGCCATGTCCTTACAAACCCCAGCAGGCACGCAGTGCCGGCTGCCCAGGAAAGCTTCCAGCCGGTCTCAGGTATAGCTAAACCTATGGCTGTAACTCAGTAGCAAATGGTGATGGGATGATGGAGGGAGACTGATTAACCTGTGACATGGAGGATGTGAAGCTTCATCTGAAGAGAGAAAGCAGAGAGATCTACATGGATATATGCACACTAGAGGACTCGTAGGGAGCAAGGCACTCTTCCTTCCCTCCAGAGTGAGAGATGGAACAGAGACCATTATCATGCAAAGATCCAAACCTCTCACTGGGATACACCCAGATAGCCCCATAGGGGAAGCTGTGACACTTGGAAAGAGTGATCAGAGATCACAGGTACAGCTTTCTCCTGTGCCTTCACGTAAAGACCTGTTTTACCAAGAACTCACTAACAGCACTAATAGAGAACCAAGGACCTGCCGAGCCCATTTCAGCTGCTCTGCAATGCTTTGATCCCAAGAACTTCCTGCAGGGAAAAGGAGGGAGTATGCTGATAAGATGAATACAGATAATGTTAACTACCTTCTGAAGATAACCAAGAGGCACGGGGGTGGAGTGGGGAAGCACTAAATTACCTTTGGCTGAGAGGTCTGGCACATATGATCCAAATTCATTCTCAACAGCAATTAGCTTCATGCCACAAAATGGTTGAGATTGGCAGTAACCTCTGGAGGTCATCTTGTCCAATCACCTGACAGCTGCTGAATAACTCGAAGGAGAGAGACTTCAGAACCTTCCTGGGCAACCTGTGCCAGTGCTTGATCACCCTCACAGTAAAAAAGTGGTTCCTGACATTCAGAGGGAACCTTCTGTGTTTCAGCTTGTGCTCACTGCCTCTGATCCTGTCACTGGGCACCACTGAGGAGAGCCTGGCTGTGTCCTCTCTGCACCGCCCATTCAAGTATTTATATACATTGATGTGATCCTCCCTGAGCCTTCTCTTCCCCAGTCTAACAGACATCTCCACAATCTTTCTTGCAAGAAAAACAAGGCTGCGCTCAGGCCAACAGACATTTCCTCTACCTACACACATACACCTATTTGGAAGTGAACTGGGACTAAGCCATTCAATATTTCATCCAGCTAACATGATCCTGACCCTGACTGGTGACTTTGCTGGCTTATCTGCAGGACCGTTTGCAATTCAGGCTGCCAATGGCTATTTAATACAGGCGATACTGGGTGTTATGTTTAAACACATTTCTAGGCAACAAATTCATTTGTTGGGTTGCTTGTGTACAAACGTGAATATTGCCGTTTCACCACTAGATCTACTTGCTAAAATTAGCAGAATATAATTACAGGTTTTTCATACAAAGTTATCCTAAAATATCTGTTACTACACTGTGAGGAAGAGATATCACATGATTAGTGTGTACCAAAGCAGACCTTGACCCCAGCAAGTCTGGGACAAAAATGTTTGTCTAGTCACCTATGGCAAGACAGGATTTTCCATGTGAAAACATTTCAGCTTAAGCTGAATATAAGACTTTGTTGGTGGAAGAGAAATCTAAACACACACTATGGTTGCAGAGATATTTTTTCAAACACGCAATACTACAGCACTGGCTTCGTAAATCTGATACCGCTGATACTGCTGTCTGCCTTTACTCACAGTAGTGCAGACCCCTGAACTGCAGACCCCAGTTCCTTGCAGGCTGCCTCATAGCATCCTATCAGGGTCTTCTGTACAGTTTTAAAAATACCATACAGCTCTTCTGAAATGATTGCCAGTTCTTTAAAAGAACTGAATTCAAGCAGGAATCTAGATAGAGTCTATATTTAGACTCTGATTACAGTTTAATCCTGGTAAATGTAACCCAATTTAGCAATACATTTACAAATAAGTGCTCATTTCAGTTATGAGCAGGGGTGGTGGGGGTTTTTTCAGTTTACCCTACAGCACCCTGAAGCAAATTTGAACTAAACCAAAAGTGGCCATTCCCAAATTAAACAGCCACTGTCTGAATCCCAAATTTCAAGCTGACTAGAGTTCAACAAGAACTTGCCTCCTCTTATGGAGGCGTGGGTTTCCTTCTGCCCCTTAGACTACACATTAGATGAATCTTTTCTTCTTCTTTGATTCCATAAATGCAGTCAAGCAACTACTTGACTTTACTGAAGTACCTAACATAAACAGATGTGGGTTTGTGTCCCCCACTGGGAAAATACTGTCTCTTCAGGCAAAGACAAACAGCATGAAAGATGTCCAGAGAAGTCTAACCATAAATTTCTGCTGCAATCTACAGATGAGCTCTGCCCACTTTCCAAGCTGAGCAGAAATCTTGGAGCAATGAGTTGTGCAGAGCTGGACTCGGCCACTTACCCCTCTCATTTTGTCACAGCTGATGGAGCTCTCTGTGTTCTCTGAGGCCGTTAGGGGTATGACCTACTGCACATATGAGTTTAAAAGTTGGCCCCACTATACTTTAAACTATTTGCTATGTAGAAAGCATTAGTGTTTTTTAGGAATCCCCTGAGTTCACACAGGAATACCTGGTAGAATAGTAACCCAAATTCTTTGTGGTCAGAGCAACTCCTGCCTTGGAGGTGAAGGATTAGCTCATGCCGGTGCAGCTAATTCCACTCAGGGCTGGTACATCATCTTAGCCGCAAGCACAGAAACACAGGACAGACAGCATTTCAACACTTCTGGCTAGGGGATCTTGCCCTCAACACACATACTGATGCTTGTACATGGTCTCCTGGCTGTCTATACTCCTGTCCATCTGTTGGGATGGCATTATGCCAGCTAACAAGGTAGCACGCCAGCTTCACTAGCACAAACGTGCCAAATAAAGATAGGTTGTTTTGAATGCACTGCTTTCAGAAGACTGCAAGGACCAGGTAGATCCACTAAAGAAAAGAGAAAAAAAAAACCAAACCAAAAACAAAAACCCAAGAAGCTTCTGCACATTGCCAGCTCTCCTACAGTTATTTTAGGTTTGATCTCTCCTTCATTTGCAATATTCAAGCACCTTTCCAAACATGGAAATCTGAACAAAGTTGTTGAATATCAGAGATTGCCAGGCAAAGCAGGTGGTATTTTAACAGACTCACTGGTAAGACCATTACATGCCTGCAGGAGGTCCTATCTCTCTCTCTCTACATCCCTCTTAACATCCTTAGGAGAGAGCTTTTGCGTTTAAATCTGCACATTTCTTCACTGTTTTCCTTGTAATTGGCTCTACTCCTTCATATTTTAAGGGGAGCTCTTCTCACAGAAAAAAAGTATAGTTTTTCAAAGTATCCATTAGCCTATTAAACAGAGCCACAGTTCTTGCTGCTACAGCAAGTATATAGGAAGCTTTTCACATCCAGTAGTACTCCGTTAACTTCAATTTTACTGTAAGCTTGAAAATTACAGAACCAGCTCAGGAATCTGTGATATTGTTGTAATCACAGAGACAAGAACCTCCTTATAAGCACTGATTTAGGAGTCCTGAGAAACAGAGTCCCTCTTCTGAGAAGTCTCCTTGTGTTTGCAAAGCAGACAGCCTCAGTCCCCAAGACGAACAAGTCCGAAGAGCCATGATCTATAGGGATTCAGAAGCCAGCCAGCTTGCCACCTCTAGGCATTACTGAGCACTCTGGAAATACTGGAAATTCTCTTCCATTAAAGTTTTAAGCCCGAGATGCACGCTTGCTATATAAAGAGTTGGGCAAACCTACAGTTTGTAGGGTGGGATTTATTGATGAACATTGAGAGGAAGCAGGAAAATGGAAAAGAGTGTAAAGGACTAAACAAGCAGGAGCAACATGCACTGACTCCCCCTGGATTAATATTAAAGCCAACATATAGCTGCCCCACAGCAGCCACAAGTAAGTACAAGAAAGTTGGTTTTCCTTTCAGAAGCAGAGCTCAGACAAGGCCACCTGCGTGCCTCCGAACGCCCTTCCTCAGGAGGCATTTCCCTGGGTGGAAATGCTCCACGTCGTCAGTGTGGGCACCTTTCGTGTTCTGGCACAAGCGCTGGCTCCACATTCCCAGCAGCCTGGCAAATGGCACTGCGGAGGGACAGGGACAAAGAAAGGGGGGATGTCTGTCTGTCTGTCCCAAAAAAGTTGACTGACAAACCAAGGGTCCTGCCTGCCTATATTTGCACCAAGTTCCCACAAACATTACATCAACAAAATGCAGCCATCCATCATTTTCTAAAGTCGTCGCAGTAGCGGGACCTTTTCTTCTCAGGTCAGTTCAGTCCAGTTGCTTCACTGCTCTGTCATTCAGATCCCACCGCGTCCGATACCAGCACAGTGCCAGGCTGGGCTCAGGTAAAGGCAGTGTTACATTCCTCATGACTCCAAAGCCAAAGAACAAGCCACCGCTCTACCCTACCCTTTCCTTTCCTTTCTCCCACAGAGCCTGTGCCCTGTGAACAGAAAGAAAAGACTGTAGCTCAATCTACATGGTCTGGCTTTTAGCCTTCAGTACAGTTTGTCACTAACGTCCCTAAACAAGGATCATACCCAGAGCATCATTTTTGACAGCAATAGAGTATGTGCTGGTAGGGGGAAATATGAGGTGTGGAGACAAACAGATCTGGGAAAGGTTTGTAATAGTAAACACAGCCCGCACAAAGGTAACCATCTGCTGGGAGGTGATTCTGACATGTAAAATATTGAGCAAGTATGAATGAAGAGCAGCAAACCCCACCTATGCAGCAGACACAATCAAATCCGACCCCCCTTGAAATTTTTATTTGAATTAATGTTACCTTTTAATAACCTTTCACTGCTCTCTGCAAAGCTAACAGGTGTCATTAAAACAGCTGTCACCGTGCCAATCTTCCCTGAGACACCTATTTATTTGGATCTTTCAAGAGAAACATAAATGAAATCAGTCATTCTATATTAGAGGGTTCCTGGGGACAGTTAGTTGATTGGCATCTCACACTAGTGGGCAAGTCACTGCAAGACACTTGTAGAAGAGAGTATTTTCCCCGAAGTCCTGATGATTTAACATCTGACAGGAATATGTATATATGTATAGATTGATTTTTTTTTGATGAACGATACTCTGTGAAATATCAGAGAGAAAAATGTCAGACGTACATTGCATAGCAATCGAGGGCTAATGAAGATCCAGGTATTAAATCAATTAAGAAGTATCAAAAGCTACCTAATCATCAAGGAACAAAATTGGCACCACAATATGTAGTGAGTATGGGAAAGCCTAATTTACTAAACATACCCTGCAGTCACATAATTGCATGTAATTTTACCAGCATAATTAACTAATTTAATTACCACTTCTCAAGTGCATCAATTATTGACATTACAGAGTTTTCAGACAGCAGAATTACTGTGTGGTACATTCAGAGAATGCAAAATGCTTTGTACGCCTATTTTCCAGTCACAGTCAACAACTGAGAGGGAACACAAGCAGCAAAAGGGGAAAAAAATTTGCAAGTGCACCACACAGAGCACAGTTTGCCGGTCAGGTTTAAGAGGTGAACCAGACAAAACCATGTTTACATAGGACTGAAAAGTCAACAGCAAACAGTCAGAGAAATCAATGAGACAAAAGCTAAGCAAGGTGCTGAAACAGATGACTCATTTCTGAATAACGAGGTCTATTTTCAATGCAATCTATCCAGGAGGTGACAAGCTCTTTGAGATCTATCAGCCACCCTTATCTCTCAACCAAGGGCTTGATCTTACAGTAAGATCTGCAAGGCTACACAGATACCTGCACCAAGCCCCACTGGCCTCACTGAAGAGTCATAAAGGTGGCAGGTCAGTCTGCCCAAGTCTCAAAGCAGAATCAGAGCCCAAGGAGACTCGGGCTAGTATGTGGTAAGAAACAGGGATGTGCCTGAACCAACCCTAGATGCACCAATTCCCTCCAAGACAGGGGGAGAGGAAAAAAAAAAAAGTACAGAGATAAAGTATGGATGCATTCTTATTAATTAAAATGTAGCTTTGCCATGTGGGATCATTACTCAGACTTGAAGAACTATTGATCCCCTGTTTAATGTTTAGGCACTGTATGTAAATCTTTGCATAAAACCATTTTGTTTCAGCAATGAGCTTTTCAAAGTCAAGAGAGATGTCAGCATCTGCTCCCTATGGAGTCTTAAGAGTCAGTGTCAGTAAAAAATGGGCAGCGTCAGTAAAAATTATGCCCTGTCTCAGTAAATTTGTTAACAGGGTTGTTGGAAACCCTGGGAGCTGTGGTGTCATTTTTTTTTCCCATTGCCCTCTTGTACTTGACCTTTGCACAGCTGTTTCACAGTATCTGGAGATGGCTGAACTGTGAAATAGTGATTACAGGAAAGAGGGCATTTTAATGAGACAATACAACCTAGAACAAGAAGAGGGCATTCTTTCATATGCCAGCTGAGATCTTTAAAGTCTTTTTTGTCTTTCAGATTCAATTAAGAACAATCACCACAACTCACCCTTTTAAATCTAACGCTGATGTTCAGTTGCCCTTCTTAAGGTCACAAAAGATTACTAGATTCATCGTAGTGATTATTCCATGCAAGCAGAGGCACTCCGTTGAAATAAAAGTTCAAATAAACCATCAATACCCAGAAGGAACTTCAAGTCATACAGAATAAAGCAAGCGCAGGCTGAGTCCAATCAGTCACATCCCCATCAAGTCGCTGGGCACAGTAGCACGTGTGGTGAAGGCTCCTTCCTCATAGACGAAAGAATAATAATGTAGAAGAAGAAACCCCACCAGAGCAAAGCTACTGCTACCCTGTCCTGTTAAGAAGTAGACTTCACCCTCCAATGAGTAGCAATGGCGCTATGTGAGCTCAGGCAAAATTTAAGCATGTCCTTAAATTTAAGCAATGGCTTAAGTTGAGCAGCCAGCTTCAAGTTACGCAGATATGAATGTCTTTGACTAGAGATGTATCAGACTGGTCTGGTGCATGTGGCAGTAATGAAGCTTGCTGCAAAAGCACCAGCGACTCCTTGAACCTTCTTCAAAGGTTCTATGCAACAACAAGACACAACCTAGTCCCATCTGGAGAGTCCTGACTTAAAACCACCATGTAAAAAAATCCAGAGAGTGAGAAAAACATGTGTTGCCATCATGGGCAGCAGAAGGAAGAGAATGGAGGAGTAAGGGAACCACATCATTTTCACACTAGCAGACAAAATGACTTTTTGTAAGCAAACCTGATGAATGATGGTCTTCGTGCTGCTCATTCTGCAGACTGCTCTCTGTACACCTGCCATGTGGCCGCTATCAGTGAAAGCAATTCCAGTAATGACATTGATGTGTGAGGGGCCTGCACTTGTGAGACACCAGGCCTACAACATTATTCATTGCAGTTTTAAGTGGGTGGTGGAACTTAACCAGTCAGCTGAGTAAGTGCATATAAATGAGCATAAACAGACAGCAAAAAGAGCGGATGAGTCAGTAGCAGCAGGAAAGAAAAAGAAAAAAAAAAAAAAAAAAGAAGAGAAAATGCAGAAATCATCCTCATACACTGTCAGCCCTAGCAGGGACTGTCACACTATTCCAGCCTTCAGATGTGCTCTTGAATGATGACTGAAAAACCTTTAAGAGGGCTGTGATCTTTGCAAACACCAGCAAGAGTTACCAATCTGTGGTGAATGCATGCTGCTAGCTGTATGTATTTAGCAAGCCAAAATGCAAATTACTAATAGCTTGTGCAATGCAGAACTTAGCAATTTGTATAGCCATTTGTATTCCAAATTGAAAAATTGCACCTTGAACTAGCTATTAGACGTCATCATCCCATACACCCTGCAACTGGTGTGGCCTGTCGTGCTCTGTGTGCAGTCACTGATTTAAGACTTTGTCATGATGGGAAAGTTTGAGGTTGATCACAGATGTGGCTGTGATGTGCTTCCCTCGCTGCGTGCGAGCTGAGCTGCCCACTTTCCTGTTTCACAGGGATTCAAGAAGTGGAATCGGGCATTCATGCTCATCAGCACTGTAGCATCCCTCTACCTGAGCTAGGGACCAGACGGATGAATTGGAAAGAATAAGATGTTTCCTAAGTCATCTTCTCTTTTGTCCTTTCCAAGACCTTCCCTGCAAAGTTTTTCCTCAGCCTGTCTTCTCAGATGAATTAATCTGGGTGAACCCTTTTCCCACATGCTCCATTACCCTTTGGCAGAGCCTGGGAGTTTGGTGACGTTTCTTGGTGGGTGCTCTTACTGCCACCGATAAAGGAAATCATGCTGCACGCTTCACTAACTCAGCCGGACACTATAACCACCCAGTTATCATGGAAGTTAAATCCTCTTCAGCCTTAATTCCAAATGTGGTATTTTGGACAAAACCGAGGTTTTCTCCTCTGTTGTGTACCCATGCTTTCTAGATGCTTCAGCATCCCTTCAACATGGAACGTAGCACTGCAGATACAGATGGGAACAAAGCAAGAAGGGCAGCACAACACTGTGAAAGGCGCATGACCAAGAATAGCTAACCATCTGGCTCTCCTCATTGGCATTCTCAGTATCACGGTTTTCCCTTGCCGTTGTATGAGGAGGGAAAACAGGTTGAATCTCTTCTCCTACCATACATTTGTGAACCAGACTGCAAAAACTGGCCCAAAAGGTAGCACATCTGGTTAATGTCTCAGTACTCTGCTAATTGTTTAACACAGAAAATCTGTTCTGAGCTGCTCTGGATCTCTTTTACATAGCTGGACTCTCATGTAATTGCTATCCATGCACCAGGGTAGCCGAGAAAGCAGCAGCCTGCATACCACATGGGCTACCAACGCACAGTAGATGGCAAGGAGGGTCAGTACTGGGCTTGGCAGCTCTGCCAGAGCCCTTCAATTAACCCACGCACCATGGAACTCCCAGCAAGAAAAGCATCAATTATTAGCCAGCCTGGCAATTCCACATTGGGGTGGGTGGGTAAGAAAACAACCAAAGTACATCACAGTAATGTAGTGAAAATAAGGAGGGGTGGAGGTGTCTGGGTCTCACTGAGGACCTTCATTCTATATTACATGCCATTTTGGCAGATGAGAAGGAACAGAAACAGAATTAAAATCTAGTGCTGCTTACAAACGAGCGAGCACGGCTCCATTACATCTATTATGTTCACACAGCACAGTCAGACCAGCTACCTTCCCACTTGGTGCTCTTCAAAGGTCATACCATTAGGGGCAGGTCCAGCCAGCAGAAAAAAGAAAAAAGAAAACAAACAAACAAAAAAAACCAAACCCAAACAATTCATATATATATATATATTTATAAAATGGGAAGATGACAGTTGGCAAGAGCTTAAAAATATTTTAGTAGGTACCTCAAAAGCCACAGTGTAATGATTAAAAAAAAGAATCACACCGGTTACAGAAGTGTAGCCACACTTACAATGGCAGTGAAAGCATCTGTAATTTTTCAAATGCATATATACAAGTGGGAGAAAGAGGAAAGTTAAAATTATAAGAATAAAACAGAAATTAAACATTGCAGAAAATGGAGAAGGGAAGCAAAAAGACAGAACAAACCAATAGGCCACAGAGCCAAAGAACCAGGACAAATACTTTAAAGTTCTTTATGAACAGAAGGACCTTTCACAATGACAATAATCTATTACTGGATGAAGAAAGTTGTTTTGTGAGCAATAATAGCAAAAAGCTAGAAATCTAAGAAAGAGCCAGATGATCTAATACTGGCTGAACAAACCAAAAACAAAATCCCCAAATATGCCCTGCCCTCCAGGGAAAGACAGTGATCCTTCCACTGTTTAGTTAAACTAGAAGAATAAAGCAAGATTTTACTACAATTTGTAGGATTATTAATAGGGAGCTAGAATTTTGTAGCTGTCTTCTATTAAAGGGCAAAATAATGTTGAAAAAAACCAAAATAAGGCTTGAAAGCTGCAGAAAACAAACCACAAATAAACCTGAGGATCTTATTTTGAGTTTTGTGAGGATCTAACCCATTGGCTTAGTTCACTGTTCTACAAATGCTTCATCATCCACATTCCCTGCTCTCAAAGGGCTGATGGACTAGCATGACCTGAGGAGAGAATACAGTGCACATGCACACGTTGATTTATACCAGCAGGAAATCTGGCCCTCCAGGTTTTGGGAAGAACTGGGTTTTATTCCTATTTTTGTTCCCTTACCAAGATGAAAGACGAGAAGAATTCAGAACCAGTTCCAAAGGTGCAGGTGCTCTGCACAGTTCTGCTAGGGGGTGGGCAATATTGGCAGGACCTCCTCAACACTGCTACATCAATACCACACCTTGGCTCATCAACCAGTGAGACCAGCTGCATGAGAGACAGTTAGGAAGCTTCCTTTTACACCAGTCCAGACATTTCCTTTCCACTACCAATTAACTACCCACAACACAGAAAAGCTTATCAGCAACATCAAAGACTGCATTCCTCACTAACATACACAGTATGGCAGATAACGTCTCTGGCTGCATCAGATTTTCTAATTAAGCATGTGGGAGTAAGGGAAAGAACAGGGGGGTTTAAAAAAAAAAATCAAGCAGAGCACACTGTGTTGTTAGCAGTCACTACTGTAAACTGAAATACAGGTGCCATTAGCAATCTGCTGTCTGCTGAGCTGCACTGCTCTGGGGCCTCGCTTCCCAGTTGGTCTCTTTTGTCTCTCTCAGAAAGCAACGTACAGAAGGCTCCTTCAGTGTGGCAAGGTGAAAAAATAGCACAATGATTGTACATTTGCCTTTGATACCTAGCATCTCACAGGGGAAAAAAAAAAAAAAAAAAAAGAGAGAAAAAAAAAAAGGAACCAGATAATGAAAGCCATTGATTTCATAAAAAGACCATGTTGCTTTAAAAAACAAAAGCCAAATGGAAGAAGCAAATAACAAAAATGTAATAGCTTGAATTGCATATTAAACAGTTAAACAAATAACTCACTATAAGGAATTTATTGGATTAATTCAGTTCCCACCCACCCCCTCCCCCAGCAATTTAAAATTCACTTGAAAGTATCCAATTGAGTTGAGGGCAAATCTCTATTTCAACTCTCTGCAAGTGCAAGCACAGACAGTTCAATATTTTCCTTTCAAGCTCTATCAGTTAATTGAGAGTATTTACACATTTTTTTTGTTTCCTGAATGAAAGAGTGCACATGCACTTCCAGCACAAATAATTGTGCATGTAGTTTAAAAAATTGGTGTCTTTACGTATTTGTGCCAGCAAAACTTGACAGCAGGAACATTCGCAGGAAGCAAACACAAAGAAGACGTCACTACAGATGAAGCAAATTAATTTTCAGATTGAACATTCCCAAAAATACTCTCCAACTACAGACAGATCATTATGCTGAAGTATGAACTGTGAAAAATTAGCAACAGAAAATATGCAGTGCTTACTTTGCAAGCCTCAAATTGGGTAAATCACCTTAGGTCTTGTGGCTGCAGTAGCTGCATTAATTGCTCAAGATCTTGTTCCTAGATAAACTTTTCTGCATGGAAAACAAGTCTTTGTTTCATTATTAAATCCTAATGCAAGCTGATGGTGCTGTACAAAATCTTCTCTTGAAATTCCAGTAGCAGCTCAATTCAGCTTGAAATTGGAAAACTGCATTATTCCGGTTTAGATGTAGGAACCTGTCACATGCTGCTTTTTGTTGTGTTAAAAACAAAACAAAACAAAACCACAAAAAAACAAAGACAGACTTAATATTTGGTTAATATGTTTCTCTTTGCATAACATTGCTGTCTATATGCAGGAAAGAAAGAAGCAGCTGTTGCAAGCCTAACCCTTACTCATTAATCTTTCATCATCTTGGGACTTCCAGTGTTGTATTCTCTCTTACAACACCAGCTTTCCATTCGGCAGTGGTACCCGAGCACAAATTCCCTACAAAACCACCATTGGACCTGCTAGACCCGCTTGTACCAGACCCAGACACCGAGGCTCCGCACACACCGTCACCCAGCAGGGCTGGGGCATGAGGTAGCACCATCTCCACCTCAGTCTTGCAGAGCCTCTCTACTAGCAACTGCTTGTTTCGAGGGGCACATGAGGCACCCCAGGTGCAGTATTTCCTCCCCATAGCACCAGAAGCAATTTCAGCTCCCTTGCATCAAACTGCTGTTCTGAGGTCTGCGCTTACTCAGACACTTGGCAAATAGCCTGAACCTTGGAGTGCCCAAGTTACACCCAGAAACTTACAGATTCAGCGGCAGAGGACTATCTCCTCCTCCTCCTGTTGCAATGGGCTCATCGTTGCCTGATTTTCTTCTCAGCCTCCTTTTGGATGCATGCCCAAATCCACAGATGTGCACAGGAGGTAGATGGCACTAGAGGTGCCCTTAAGCACCTCAGCTGTTACTTCGCACTGCCTCCCAGGTGTTATTAGCAGAAAACATGCATTGCAGAAACCACAGTAGGATTCTCTTTACACCAATCTTGTTTTTAATCTTTTCAAATTCTCAGGAAACAGAGTCAATGGGTACTTGGGAGTCAGAGCTGTACGACTTCCTCCTCCTCATTAGATTCAGTATTTATACAAACATGTAGTAAAGCACATTCTGGTTTCAAACCTCTGTTTGTAGCATGTCAACACTCACTCCTGTAGTAAAGTTCCCACTCTGGCCAGCAATCATAGGCTTGCCCAGCTGACAAAGTAGCATCCCCCACCGCTTGGCTCTGCCCTCAGCCGCCTCTCTGTGGGCGTTCAGGCTATGGGCACCAGACAGGGGAAGGACTGCTGTGTCTGTGCTGCAGGCAACTTCATCCAAAGCCTCACAGACTGTCTTTAAGCTCTTCTGGATGAGTCTGTGGCCTGACATGTCACTGTTGCACTGACTTACATATGAGGTAAATTCAGTGAGACCATTCAGTTCCTCACAGCATGCTCTGATGGTAGGAGGTAACTGGTGTTACTGATACTGTTCCTCACCAGCTATCCATTACCACACATGCACATGCTGGTACGAATATAGGCTGGGACACATTTAAGAACAGCATAAGCTAGTCAGAGCAAGAGTTATGCAGTATTTCTTCTGGAAGGTGCCTGTAGAATTTGTGATGCTTTCATAATACCCCTTATAAACAATTTCTGCTAGCATACATACAGACCGCATACACCAATAATGTGTGTTGCAGAATTACTAAGTCACATAGCACTCATCTCGATGGAACTGAGCATAAAACTAAACTCCTAAAATAGATAATATGGTCCACCTTGGGATTAACTTCTGTACTTCTTTTTATTCAGGTGACACATGTCCATACTGTCTTTCCTTCTGGTAGTCGGCCTGATGAGGATCAAAAAGCACTCTTACCTAGCACAGTAAATGCAAACTAGCTTTCACACTAAAAAGGGGAGAGAAAAAAGTGCCAACACTTATTATTCTTTGTGCTAAGTGTGTTACTTATGCTTACCTCATCTGCGTTTAATAGGTTGCCTTCAAACTCCCTCCATAGAGCTACAGATTCTCATGTTAAACACGGAAGCTCCTGACAGCTTTCTCTTTCCTAGGGCAAGATTGCTCAACTAACAATAACTAAGATACCTTTTGACGAGTGCAGCTAAGAGCCAGTAAAGCTTAGTCAATCTGCATCAGTCTGTCTTGGCACCTTTCTTTCAGTTCCATATCTAAGCGATGGATGCCAAAGTCTCCTGCAATGATTACAGAAAATTATAAAAAGGAAAATGAATGCAAAAGCAGAAATCATATTAATCAGTTGAAGGAAAATACTTTTCCAACTACAATTGTGGCTAAAACCCATAAATTAGATGACTGGAGTAATAAGACATGTGAAATGGCTTTTAAGTCCAATACCAGCTCCATGCAATAAATTTCAAATGACATCCAGGCTTTTAGTGGAGGGGATGATTTATTGCAGTCTGCAGGAAGAGAGCTTTCATGGATTATCTCTAAAGTGGCAAAACTCTATTCTGAATTTTTCAAAATTAGTGCAGCTCAGTGAATGTTACTGACAAGCAAGCCCAAAAATGCTTAAAAAAAAAAATGTAAGAAAAATAGCAAGCATGATTTAGGATATCCATGGAATTTGCTAAGGGAACTACATCTTGTCCTTTCATAAACCAGAAGAAACAAACAAACAGAAGTAGGAAAAGAAAGTTGCTGCATGCGTTGTGTTCACCTGGGCTTCCTTCAACCAGAGGTATTTCACTAGTGAACTTTCTAAGGCAGCATTACTCACCTTTTGATGCTAAAAGTCTAGAAAACAGTTTGGCAGATAGTGCAAGTTACCATAAACCCCACAAACCTAAACGTACTCTTTTCTTCTATTTGTGTCATTAGGCAACACGAGTGAAGCACTGGCCCCAAAAATGCTCTCCAAAGACAACCTGGAGCCTACGTGGTCCCATTTCCTTCGAGCCTCCAGAAACAGACTTTTTTTCCCTCTCCTCTGGTAAAAGGAATCAGACAAAAACTTGCCTGCACTGGAATCATAGGGTGCCGTGAGGTCAGCGTATCAGCGCTGTGATGCTCTCTGCAGGGCTCCTGCATTGCACCCAACTAGTGAAGCGTCGCATGGTGCCCCCGCTCCAAGTCTGCTCCTTTCCCTGGGATGAGGACCACTGGTAAGAGCCCTGGGATGTTGTCACAGTTGCATCCCTAGGTACACCCCTGCTCAACACTAAAAGCAATTGTGTCTAAGGAGAGGATATTCCAGGGGACAGGCATAAACCTCTTCAAGAGGCATAGATGTACCTTGGCTAAAAGCTGTTAGATGCCATTCCCTAATTCCCCTTGCTTTACTGTCTAGTGAAAGTAAATAATTCTGGTAATTCTCAACACATGGAACACTGAATTTGCATACCAATAGCAGTTACAAGTAGGGTATATTTGTGTTAAGTAATGGAAATGTTATATACGGAAAACATCTTGCAGTTTTCTAACACCTTCCATCCAGAATAGTTCTAAAATATTCTATGGACTAAGTAGAGATCTCATTTCACTGGCATTCAGAGTAGAAAGTAAAGATCTATGCTTTAGCCAATTAATTTATATAGAAAATATACAGTGGTGTGGTTTAGTCTCCCAGGAGAGAACACAAGAAGATACCGAGAGTAACAGCTTGGCTTTTACATGACTGTTGATGATGCTTTGGCTTTCATTAGACTCTTTCCTACTAAAGACTAACCATTAGCCTTTAAAAGCATGTGTTCAGAGCTGGCCTGGATTAAGAACAGTATTTCACTAACTCCACGGTACATATAGCTCTGAGATTTCCCCTGCCAGTCACCTATCTGAAGTTCGATAGTAACACTTTATAGGAAGTTCTGGAAGCAATAAGGGATTCATGCAAATATCTTTTAAAAGGAAGTCCATCCTAACTTGAGACCTACACTAAAACAGACTTGGAAAAAGTAAATTAACAGCTTTACCACACAGCCCATTCTCATCTACTGTTTTGGTTTTTTGAGCAGATCACAGCCTCTTTATGAAGCTAGTCACCGACGTTATCTTAGTTTTACAGATAAAATGAGGCACAACCCAGTGAGATTACTGGCTTGAAACTGTTGGCAGGCCAATGACAAAGCTCCAAACAGAACCCAAAGTTTCTCACAGAAGTGCTGTAAACAGTCAGATACACTGCAGGTAGCACTGATTAGAAAGTACGTAACTGGGAAGGCTTTTGAATTAAATGGATAATTTTTACATCCTAACCCTATCTGTGTTCAAGTGAAGCCAGACACACACCCTTCTTCATCCTTGGCTTAGGGTATTCAGGCACATACTAAGCATTTGTCTTACCCAGTTCTCCATGTAGCACAAGCCATGCAAATACACTGAAATCTTTAAGCAATGGCAACTTCTATTCATCATCAACTACAGACAAAATTCAGAAGTCTCTTTTGCTGTCATCACTTAATAACCGCATAATTTCCCAAATGCCCACAGTCAGAATATTGGGATTCAGTCTATCAAAGATCAGCTTGTATCTACTTTGCTGTAGACACAAGATAGAAGACATTTGCTTTGACTAAGCAAATCTCATTCTTTGGATGATGGACCCAACTGAAAATACAATTAAAAACATCTCTTATAGGGCTTTAAGTGTAGAGACTACGTTAATTTGCAAATATTCACAAGAAGACAAAATGGACTTTGTTATCCATGAATACACAAGCACACCACTACAGTTCACTTAAAACATTTTAAGTAAATTACAGGCTCAGTATCCAGAAATTTTCAGGTTTTGATCGTGTGTATATCTTATATTTTAGGCAATGCCGAGTGACCACTTTGCGCATAGTGGCAAAGTGATGATAAATGACAGAGTACTTAGTGCTATTGCAGCACAAGCAAGCTTGTGCATTTTTATGAAAACTAAATGAAGAAAGATAACTTTTATATTCTTTCCCTACATCCTAAAAAAACCCCACCACATAAAAATCTGTAAGTTTTCATGAAAGAAATGGCATGGGGAAGACAAACTGTTACATCAATTATTTATAAATCCACATTGAAATGCATGCAGAAGTCTTCCCTTCTGACCTAAGCATAGAGTTTCATTTGTACCTATTACTTCTGTAGAGCTCTACACCAGTTTAACCCTCCAAACCAAAATTCCTACCTATAGCCTGACTTTATAGGTGGGACTACGTCTGGAGAAGCATTACAGTAAGCAGATAACAGAAGGCTCTTGCCTGACATGTCTAACTCCCTTTCTCATTAATGGGCAATATGCCTGCACCGACAGGAAAATTTATCTCAAAGTCTGTGATAAATCAGTCAGATTTGATCTGCTCTATGTAAAATACACAGCCAACACTGATTAAATGAGCAGTGGAGTGCTCTTTCAATAGTGCATCAATGCTTTTCAACACATAGGCATGGACAGGCAACTTATAGCTATAAATGAAGGGGAATCATGACCTAACGTTTTCAGTCAGTGAAAGAATTAATGTAAAATATGAATAGTGACATGGCTTCCTTTCCCATTTCTGTTCAACATGCCCATTAACATGTTTTGCTGGTCATTCATATTATTATTATTATGTGTGACAATTTGGGGTGCAAAGAGTTTTACATGCACCGCTGTGTCATTTTGAAACACTTTGCAAATGAGCTTGGATTGTAGTGAAGTACATAACCCAATTTTAATAAAATTATTTTTAAAGAACAACTATACTTCCAATCCTCAGTCCTGTTATCTCTCTCCCTCCATCTTCCTAAACCCTTCCTTCCTCACTAAGAAGTCTTCAATAAAGGCTAACCAAGTATGTTTCCTAAAGGACAAATCACAAAAATCAAGCGTCCAAGTTGAGCCTATACTAGTGGTCCAGAATGATCCCAGTTCATATATATGGCCACCCAACCATCAGAAGCAACCCACTGCCTTGACTCTACAAGCAAGTCTACACAGAGCTTTGATCTACAAGCTCTCATCTAGGCTCCCTCTCAACCTGCCAGCCTCATCACAGTAATAAGAGGCAAATTTGGTATAAGTAAGCCCCTGTGAGTCCTCATCAGCACAAGACCCCTCTTCCAGAAAGCCAAGGAAAGGTCTGCAGTCTCAGCAGCAGAGTCTGAGGCTCTGATATTCAGGGGACTCTTCTTTCCTCATGTCATCGAAATCCAAGATCAGAAGGAAAAGAAACTGAAGAGGGAAAATTTCAAGCAGATTTGCCAGAAAAAATATGCTTTCAGAATGATTTCTGAAGTTGCACATAACAGATGAGTTCCTACACTTAGCAAAACTGGAGCCAAGACTCACCAAGACAGAGAGGTTCACTTGGCACATTCAGGAACATGTATCACATCCATCCCCGACAGAAAGGCTTGGTGCCTACTGAGGCAGGAGCGGGTTGAGAGGACTCCTACGTTTCACAGATATTCGCCTTATCATCCTGCTTGACACATGCTCTGGCTAGCGCTTTGCCCACAGGCTCCTTTCCCTCACTTCTAACTTGTAAGCTCCCAAACTTGGTCTTGCAGCTCAGGGTGCACAAGTCCTGTTTATAAGTGCCTTGGGTGTGGACAATGCAAGAACAAACCTGGATCACAGTTTCAAGAGCTCCACGGCAATAGGAAAGAAATATGTGATATCTGCCAGCCCCTTGGAAACCAATCCTTAATAGGAGACAAACTCTAAAGTAAAAAAATCTCTTCCACTGAGAAGCAGAACAAGGAAAATCAATCACAAAATCTGGAGGCAGAGGGAAATGAAGTATTTCACATTAACCTGTCCTTTGCAGAAGGATGGTCCAACATAATTTAGAGGTTCTCCTCAGCTGGGACTCCCAAGTCAAGGTAACACTGCCAACAAGGATCTTAATTCCTCAGACATTTTCCTTTCCAACACAACTTTGAGGGGACTCCCCTTTCTCAGCAGGGTTGCAGCTGAGGGCTTGCAGAGACTCTGTACTGATAGTTCATTCAAGGCACTGACTCGTGTCTTAACCTAAAGAGATCATCCCTATCACAGCATCACTTACCATCATAAGAACACCTCTGGTATGCCACTGCAGGGGTCCCAGCCAGATTTCATCCTCTGTAGACCGTACTCAAGCAAAATCTCTTCCTGGAAGAGAAAGAAGTTTCACATAATGTGTCCATTATGTGTACTATTATGGAAAGTTTTATTTCAGAAATAGCCATTATGAAATCCCAAAGGAACGACAGATGAGGCTTGTTACTAGTGCTAAAGACAAGCAAAAGTTGGCAAACCAGCCTGAGACAAATATATGTTTAAACTGGAATGGCTGGAGATTATTTAAAATATAGATTTTTACCTCCTCAGCAACCAGGGGAAAAACACAGGAAAGTTAGGAAAGTACAAAAGAAAGGAGAAAGAAAATAAGTAAGGGTAGGGAAAATGAATGGCTTTGAAAAGCATGGCTAGAAGGAAAGGTGTGAAATTGAGAGGGAGCAGAGCAGAATCAGGCCAAATAAACAGCAAATGTCCCAACAATGAGATCCATTCATTGTGGAATGATCTCTCTCAGGAACTGAGGCAGAACCCCATTACCTGTAAGGCTTTTCTCAGATATCATTGTAATGAGCTCATTAACACTGGAACTTGTAAACCCAAACTGAACCAAATGCTTGGTAATGTAACACAAGGGGAAAACTTTGCACAGACAGAATGTTTCCATTTCTGTCACTGTAAGAAGCCCTGGATGACTGTGTCTGTGTCGTAGTGTAGTTTACAATGTTCTGTGAGGAAGGGAAAAAAAGGGGGATGAAGATGGGAAGAAAAAAGCTTAGGGGGAACAGCTCATGCCCCACAGAGAGTCAACAACCTAATTTACCATTTGTAAATTCAAAACTGAAAATCTTTCGAAGCTAGCAAGGTAGCCTTTGAGATGAACGCCAAGTACTAATCAGCAAAGGCAGATCTTGCTTGTGTTGCAAAGAATTCTATTTCTTACAGATGCTATCCAGCTTTCACTGAAGACAAAGGGATGTTCCTGCCTTAATTCCAATGGAAAATTGGATTAGGCCCTAAAATAAACTAAGAATCAGCTCTTGAAATTGTTTTCACAGCCCTGAGAAACTGGAGAGAACCATAAAAAAAACATGTTGCTTTTGTTTATTTCCTTGCCCAACACTTTGCAGTCCAGCAAAAAAGATGCCGAGTTGCACAAAGTTTGACTCCATTCTCCTTATTGTGCCAAAAGACCATATGACCTCCAGAGCCCTGAACAAAGACAGGATGCATGCCAAATCAAAATCCTATAGAATCATGCATGGCACATTTCTCCTCATGAATTAAACTACATGCATATCAGTCATAGAGTCGTTTAGTTTGGAAAAGACCTTTGAGATAGAGTCCAACCGTTAACCCAGCACTGCCAAGGCCACCACTAAACCCTGTCCCTGAGCATCTACAAGTTTCTGAAACGCCCCCAGTGCGGGTGCCCCCTCCCCGGGCAGCCTGTGCCGGTGCCTGACCACCCTTCCAGGGAAGAAATGTCCCCTCACCCCCACCCTAGCCCTGCCCTGGCGCAGCTCGAGGCCGTTCCCTCTGCTCCTGTCGCTCCTTCCCTGGGAGCAGAGACTGACCCCCTGCCCACAGCCCCCTGTCAGGCAGCTGTAGGGAGCCATCAGGGCCCCCCCGAGCCCCCTCCTCTCCAGGCTGCCTCCCCCCTCAGCCTGTGCCCCAGCCCCTGCCCCAGCCCCTGCCCGGCTCTGGACACGCTCCAGCCCCTCAGCGTCCCTCTGGCAGCGAGGGGCCCAGAGCTGAGCCCAGGGCTCCAGGGGCGGCCCCGACAGGGCCCGGCGCGGGGGGACGGGCACTTAATAGCACTAAATCAAAGGGACAGCGAGCACCTTTACATCCGTACACTAGATTCACCATGCGATATGTGCCAGAGGACCCTAGGTATTGACCCATTCCGTGAAAAGCCCACAGGTAAACGACTTTTGACATGCAGAATCAGACAAATGATGCATTTGAAGAACCACCTACCAGACACAACTGTCAATGAAATGTGGTAAAACAATCATAGAAGGTTTAGGTCGGAAGGGAACTTTAAAAATCATCTAGTCCAATTCCCTGTCATGGGCCGGGACATCTTTCATTAGATCAGGTAGTTCAAAGTCCCGTCCAACCTGTTGTTGAACGGTTCCAAGGATGGGGCATCCACAACTTCTCTGGGCAACCTGTCCCAGTGCCTCAGGACTCCCATGGTGAAGAATTTCTTCCTAATATCTAGTCTAAGTCTACCCTCTTTCAGCCTAAAGCCATTCCCCCTTGCCCTATCACTACATGCACTTGTAAAAAGTCCCTCTCCAGCTTTTTTGTACCCCCCTTTAGGTACTGGCAGGTGCTGTAAGGTCTCCCCAGGCATTCTCTTCTCCAGGCTGAACAGCCCCAACTCCCTCAGCCTGTCCTCATGGGAGAGCTGCTCCAGCCCAGCCTTCAGAGAAGTAACAGCCACGGGGTAAGGGACCTGTTTTACACTAAAAGGACATAGAGTCCTCAAGCACCCAGCTAAATCAGGAGCAAGAACAAAACTGAACCCTGGCAACAAATAGGTGCATGTAGAGCAGCAGTAATCCCAGAATAGACTTTATTAGATGACCCTGCCTTCTCTTTTCGGTTCTCCTTGCAAGCCAAAGTCACCTGCCATTATCTGCTTATGAAAACCCCTAATGGCATATGCAAAATCTTTTTAGATATCAGGTAGCCAGACAGCTGCAGTCATCAATGGTCATTTCTTAAAACTGAATGAACACCAGGATAAATGCCCCAGCTACAAAAGCTTAGAGAACATTTTAGATATCAAACTGCAGAGGTAATCATTATAGGAAGTCCACACAACAGCTTCTAGAAGTCTTTCATAGTTTAGTT
Source organism: Falco biarmicus (assembly GCF_023638135.1). NCBI lineage: Eukaryota > Metazoa > Chordata > Aves > Falconiformes > Falconidae > Falco > Falco biarmicus. The sequence goes on from NC_079290.1 coordinate 99,501,817, forward strand.
CTAGGAAGAGTTTTGTTCAACTGGGGCACTATACAAATGTACTGGAAAAAAGATGGGTGCTGTCCCAAAGAACTTTCATTCTTAATAAAGAGAAGAAAACAAAAACCCTGGGTGACACAAAAGGAGAGGAACAGGCACGTAACTCTAGTAAATATGAGAGGATATGTTAGGACACCAGCGGACTAGCAGCTGACAAGTTGGCTTGCTCAGTTTTCAGTATTTTATTTTTAAATGGACAACATGAAAAAGGAATGTATGAAGACAGTGTGTATGTTTATGAGGAACTCTTCCCAAATTGCACAGTGTGGAAGAAACACGGGCAATTATTGAGCCTTTAATAAGAAGGATGCAGAAACCGATGTAGGCCATGGAAAAGCAAAAGTTCTATTTCAGTAGTGTATAAGAGATGGTAAGAGAACCTATAAGAAGGCCAAAATGCCTTGGAAATGCAAACAGCTTACATATGATACAATAGGAAAAGGAGGGACGGAGGAAAGATACAGAGAAAGGAATGACTTGGACAAAAATATAGAGTAGCACAGTGATTTTTATATCAGTATTATGGGTGAATTTAAGTGGATTGTTTTTCCAAGTCATGTTTTCTTGCATATTACAGTTTATATATACTAAATTTGTCATTACCTTGTAATTACTGAATCATAGAGTTTTAATTAAGCAAGTACTCTGGAAGAAAAAAGCACATGGTTGCATGTATTTATGCTCCCTCCATTATGAAAAATCCTACAGTCTAATTTTTGTAAATGTGTGTTTTTCTGTGCTGAGCATTCTCCATGTCTGACAGAGAAATGGGAAGTGAAAGAGGACAGATGCTTCTGCTTCCAACATCTCCCCCGAAATCTTCACCCATTTGCATATTATAGCAATAGTGTTCCTATCTCCATGGAATATATGTACTTAAGAATTTGTCTCAGAAATCCATACCTCAACTTTTCTTTGTTTAAGCAACATGAGGAAGGAGCAGAAGTAGATCCAGTTTCTTTCATGAATAAGGTCCTTCATTCATGTTTTTCATGGTACAACGCACGGAACTTTGAAAGTCCCAGTCAATAGCTTGGTCAAACAACCAAATCTGAACTCTGATATCAACAATTCAGCCTTCTGAAACTAATTACTCATATTGTATCCAGCAGTAATTGTGGTTCAACTCCCACAGCCAACCTCAGATTACATTTTAAAAGTAATTTAAAAATCAAAAAGCACAAATTAATGTATTGTGCTGTTTCACATGAGTTTTTAAGCAGGAAACACTGCACCACGTAACAGGCTTTGCATATTTTAGATAATTGAGCTGCTCTGTGTGTAATGGTCACTATTATACTCTCACACTACACTGCTGCCTGCAAACACAGTTTTGGTGTCTAAAGGAAGGAATGTGGGGGACCGAAAATATCAAAAAGTGGACTGAATAATGCTAGGAGCAAGTTAGGACTACTGTAACAGGAAAGTTTGTCCAGCCCATTTTAGTGCAAACTGGAACAACTGCCGTGCTTTCATACCTTACTAGTGGGATTACACACAAGCAAGTACCCGTATTTTCAGTAAAAACACTCCAAATTGGGCACCAGCAAGACATTTTACAAGCTTGTTCAAATTTAAACAGGATGCTTTTGTTTTTTAAATCTAAAAAAAAAAAAATGCCATAAAAGCTAAAAACAATCAAGTAAACTATTTTTCATCAGTTTTAGTCTTGTATAAACACTTAAAACTTCTTGAAAACTAAACAGGCTTTATTCCCAGTGAGTCAAAGAACCATGTTCAAAACATGACGGTTTCAGCCGTTTTAAAGTTAAACTGACAAACATAAAACCTGTTCCATCCAATCTGAAATAATTTTCTGTCTCCAAATTTTGGAACAGTGAACAAACAAAAAGAAACTCAGTTATTCAAATAACTTTGTAAATCCAAAACATCCTGAAGGAAGAACAGCCTACCCAAACTTAGCAGAGATCACATTTACAGTATTTTTTGTTGCTTCTGACTCTCTCAAGATAAGTGTATTACATGGAAAATGGTGTAATACCACGGGTGAGACAGTAGTCAGTATCGCTGCTGACACCTTCCCTGGTGTGAATGGTAACACCAGGTCTTCTAAAATGAACAGCGGGACATACTTGCCTTTGACACTACTGATGTTGGACACTCTACAAGAGACAAACTGGTTTATACCAAGGAAAAAGAGCTAAGAATTATATTTTAGCATGGAAATGCACTCCTCTGTATAGAAGTTTCAGTGAAATTCACATCTACTGGTATATGTTGAAAAAGAGGGTAAGGACAGTAAGTTAATTCTATCTTGTTCATCACTGCCCCTCTTGAAGCATATTTCTTTTCTACAGGCAGGTTCTTATGTCTTATAGAAGTCTATATCTTATGTCTTACTGTGTAAAGTAGTTTAGTATTTAGATGGTCAAATGCTTCTGCCCTCTAAGGTATTTGGGGTCATACATCATTTAAGGCATCAGTTTTAGAAAATAAATCTCCTTGCCATAGAAAGGGACTACAGGGTAACACAGCCACTCTCAGCAGTAAAAAGAGGTTTCAAAACAAAGTATGCCATGGCCTATGACCCACAACATTTCTGTCTAAATTGCTAAATGTAGCCAGTGCCAAGTCAGAAATGCTTCTCCATGTGTAGGACCATGCACTGGTATGGGCATTAGTTCCTCTCACCAAGGAAAAGGGCATTACCACCCAACCAGATCTCATTTTGTGCTGCAACCCCCTGAAAAGGGCTGTGGGCATGTCCAACATGATAATGACTTCTTATTTCAAACATATGGGAGTAACCCAGTCAGATTAATGTTAAAAACTGAGAAGACTTGGGTATTCTGGGCTCTTCCAAGGAGTCTGGAAGTTCAGTCATTTATACGCTTCCCCTACCAAGACACCTCAGTCACGAGAGAAATCTGTTCAGATGAAGATGCCTTAATGCTTGTTTCTGAAAAGCCAGAACTGCAACTATCACACACAGGAATGAGCACACCAAATGTGCACAACAAAATGGATACCTGAACCACCAAGTGTGATGACAGCTAATATTTAGGGTCATCAGCACTCAGCAGCAGCATTTACACGCAAGGTGGCTGATTTTACTACATCCAAATCAATATATTCACAACTCTTAACAACATGCCATTCATTCTTCTGAACTAGAGAATGATATTCAAAAAAGCTCAGATCCTTCTCCCATACTCAGCTGGAGACCATGAATTATTTAATTTCTTGGTTGCCTTTGTGTGTGTAGCAGGGGGACCTAGTTTTCATTTGGCTTGACAGTTATATCATGCTGTATTTCTCTCTCCCAAAGCCTTCATGCAGGTCTTGATATGAAAGCTTAGCTTTTCTGTAGACAACTGTTATTTCAAATTAAAAGCTGCATGCGTTTTTGTCAGTATAAGACTTTATATTTAATTTTCCCTTCATAGTTCACAAAACGGCTATTTCTATAATTCATTCCATGTTACTTCATAGAGAAGATTACTATTGCAGCGTACACCCATCAAAGTCATCTTTCTCATCAACAAAACGTTGTTTGTAGCAGCCACACATCAATGAAACTTCTTCAAGCCTGTGACTGTTGCTTTTTCATAATTATATTTTCTAATCCCCCTTTACACACGAAAGCTCAATTCACTTCCTGGTACAATGCATTAGCATCCTCTTCAAATCCATTAGCAGTACCACAAGATTCACAGCATCTCTCCCTCTTCAAAATAGTGTGTTATTAAGTTACCATACAGCAGGCTGAAGACTATGAATATTTTAAGTCCACTGTACGTACCAAATCAGAGAAATCAATCGTAGTTTTTTACCATATTGGCAATATTTTTTAAGAGACGCTTATGGGCTTTGTTAAACTTGTATTGCTAGCACAACGATAGATGGTATATTTAATAGAGAGATTTAATGTGTAATATGATGGTAACAGCATAATCTCTCCAGTCATTTTCAGCCCGTAGCACTCAACAGTGGGTGACCTCAGCCTACCACCCAAGTCAAGCCCAGTATCTCAAACTTCTGGTAAAACAGAACTAATTTATCTAATGAGTTGTTGTTAAGAATATCAGGTGTGAAACATATTATCAGATCAACTAACAGGGTTTTTTCAGAGCACTTCACAGAGCCTAAAAGTGGGTTGAGTTATACTACAGCCCTTTTGGGATTTCTTTGTATCCACCCCCCCAAGCCTTTATTTTGAAGCATTTGAGGCATTTTAATGAACCACTTATCAAACATTTATGCTAAAATTCATTTAGCCTTTTTGAATTAATGGTAAAATCTGCAGCCAAAATAAACTTGCCCCCTTTGCAAGTACAGCTCCAAACCAAGGCTGACAACCTGATGTCTAGCACAAGTGCAGAAGATGCAGATGACCTCAGTTAATTCCCAGCTCTCACAGGCTCCACCAGCAACAAATCCCACAACTTTTTTAAAGGCATCAGCAAAAAGATCCCTCTTCTAGAGATTTTTCCGTGTCAGAAATCCAGGTGGGTTTACATATAGGTTTAGAAATTCCTTGGTTGGCATGTAGAGCTTCTATGTTTCAGTCCAAGAGCTTTGATCCAATAAAATACACACAACAGCAGCTCAAATCTAATGCTATTCTAATGCATAGCCCTGCAATGAGTTTGAGGTATTCTGCATGGCAGTAATCCATCTCCCAGTGTTAAGAGCGCCGATGGAGCCATGGAGCCACACTGGTCTCCTTAAACTTCCATATGAGCAGCATAGGGTATGTGAGCAGAAAGCAGCACATGATCACATGTCACAGCATGGGTTTGTCCTTTCCTTTTTATCCACTCCACTCCAAAGCCAAGGGAAATTTTGTTTCAACAGTTTTCCAGCATGAGCTAGCCTTTATTTTTATTTGTTCTTTTACTACTTTCAGTATTTCAAAAGCCACATTTTGTCATTTTCCTGCTGCACCTGGGAAATGCTTCTAAAAAGCTTAAAACACAACAACAAAACCCCAACCAATAAGTACTTCTGAATAAAATGTTTAAGCAAGATAACTCTCACGCTCAGATACAGAAACTCTTTTTCAGAGTGGTGGCCTTTCTTCCCAGTTTTACAGCTGAAATGCTTGAACAAAATTAAGGGTGAGCTATTTACCATCATTAGAACATTTTCCACAGGCTGAATTTGAACCCTTCAGGTTTCCAGCAGTTTGCAGTATCTATTAAGCTACAGTTACAGGTCTGGCATGCCTTCGGTTCCTACAAAACAGCAATGCTGCTGTAGCACAAGATGACTGATATCAAAACAGATGCTGACATACCAAAACCAGCAGGAATTCCTCAACTAAGAATCGCCAAATGCTCTTTCATAGGAAATCTGCCTTTCTTGAGCTGCCTGCATCCCCCCTTTGGACCACAACCATGTAGAGAGCCCATAAAATGAATAGGGTCAGTAATTTATTCATTCATTTTATTTAGATTAAAAAGTCATCTATATCATATTTGAAATCATATTAGTAGCTGCATCTGACACAAAAGTAAGTACTTTTGTAGCACTGTATGAAGGTCCAGCCCTATCATCAGCAAATTTGCAACCTGCTAGTCAGGAAAATTAACCACAGGGTAAAGACATAAACCACAGAATAAATAAATGGAATAGAAATATGATGTCAGAGTTTAGGGGATAGTTAACTTTAAATTCATTTCCCCAAATTCTGAGAGCACTAGATGCAAAGGGTTTCTATTTATCACCTCTAATTTATTATTACAAATTGCACATGATTCAGTGATGTCTGCTGAGAAAAAGAGAGCGCATGAGCAGGCAATCAGCGGTGCAGTTCCCAATAATCAGACAGATCAGCCCCATCAAAGTACAGAAACCAGCGTTCCTCATCAAATTCCATGCTTTCCTCCCATTCCCCTTTTGCAAGCCCTGAGTGAGACAGCAGCCACAGCAGGAGACATTAGTCTCTCTAGTTAGTTAGTAGTAGCAATAATAACTATGCACAAATAACATCTCTTTCCCATCTTCTCATTATAAGGCATACATACTTCAAAGAAATTCCTGTTATTAAAGCCATAATATACTATACAAGAATAAAACAATGAAAGAGTTGGAAGCAGCATGGAACAACCTAGTGGTGATTCACAGTGGGAGTTATCAGAGAGGCTTAGTAGGTAACCTGATAATCAGATAAAAGAATTTGGTCAGAAAAACCTCTCATCTCATTATATCCAGGTGCTGCAAGTATTCACACAGAATCTGGTAAAACACAAGCATTAGAAGGTATACATACTGCCTTTATAGCTTTTGCATGTTTACTCAGCATGCATTTGCTTTCTCATGCAGGCTTATTTTGATCTTAGAAGAGCAGTTGCTCTTTTTATAGCTTAAAAAAGTTTTGTGCCTCATACTGACAACTGTAATGTGTGCTGTGAGAAGAAGCTTCACTTAATGGGGTTGATAATCTACAGACTACCTCTGTAATAATTCATAACAGGCAGTGATTCAGCAGCAATCAAAGCAATCACCCCAGAATTGAGTTTGGTCCGTAGAACTTCATGACAGACTGTGTTTCACAGTGCTGCAGTATCATGAATACTTGGCTCTCTTCCTCTGAGAGCACAAGCCTCTCTATGAATGCTGGCTAACCAAGACTTTCTCCATTGCAATAAGAACAAGAAATACATCCCCATTTCACCAAGAGGGAAAAATGAGACCTGAAAAAGTCTTCCAGCATTTTAGGAGTAAAAAAGCAAGTGCTTTACAGGAAGGTAAATAGAATTACGCTCGTTTTACTAAGGTTGCTGAACTACCCAGTTATCCCTAGACGCGTCTTTTACTCCTAGCTTACGGGATGACTCTGACAGACCTCCACCATGCATTCACCTTTCAACTATACTGTACCTGGACAACAAACCTCACAACAAACCAGCTGTTCCTGTGCTTCACATGTTCAAGAAATTTGACACATTCAGGGCATATCACACTTAGTACATGTGCTACAGACATCTGTGCAGCTTCAGATCCAGATGCATCACTGGCACATCAGGCAGCATCATTTTTTGTGTTCAATACAGAAGGTCAGGAACTTTCAGTCTTATAGGTGGAGCAGCAGATTCAAAATGCAGAGATGTAAGTTCTGCCCTGGTTTAACTGTTCAGTCACTCTTTGGCCACCTTGTACCTTTTCCACTCACTTCCCTTCTGGCCTTTCTATTTCATGATGAGCTTCATAAAGCAGGTACCGCCTCTGTTTGGGTTCCTGGTATGCATGCCAAGGAGCTATGGCTCATCTGGGCATTTTCTGAGCCGCCTTCTGGCACAAATCAGCAGTACGAATGAAGCACGAACCTGACAGAAATCACTTTGTCTTGTGATCACCTAGTGGGATTTAGAGGTCTCTCATATTCAAGGCACAAGTTACACAGGGTGTCACCCAACTGCCAAAGCACAGGTGGCTAGTGCTATTTTAGAAGTCATAAAAAGTGCTATTTTTAAGTGTTGTACAGTATCTTACATAGCTTTTACTTATCTCTCCTAGATAGCATGCCTATCCCATAATATCCAGTACCTCACAGAGCCATGCACGTGGCTCACCTTGGGCATCTAAAATGGCATTCACCATTGATAGGCAGCAGACTACTGGAATATTCACTAAACAGGTACATCAGAAAACTAGGGGGGAGACCCTACAGACTAACTTCTAGTAGCGTGCAAATAACTGAATTTCTCATTTTCCCTATTTGGGATGCAAGCAAAATAGCATGTCTTTGACACTATATTGTAAATCATAATTTAAGCCTCACTTGTTAAGTCCTTTGAAGGAGAAAAGAAACGGGTAAACGTTAGTGTCATTGTTTCCTCCAGATCTTATTGTCAGTAGACCTTGGCTGTGGTAACCAAGAACTTTTGTACCTATTCTCACTCCCAGAATGCAAAGGCAGATAGCCATCCAGTTGCAGATCTTTTTAAAGTATTTAGACATCCAACCACTCCGTGTCCCACTGTCTGGAAGCCTCAGCCCCCCTGAAGTAGTGGTCCTGGGCCACACATTGTGCTGACAAACAACTTGTAGACATGTGTTGCGAGTCAGATCAGGGTTAAAAATAAACACTCACTTTCAGAGGACTACTTAAAGCAGCTCACTGAACAGATTAACAGCGTGTGGCCCTACAAACAGTTGTATCAGCACAAGTGACAGGGCAGGAGGCTGTGGTTTGGGGGGTGGCACTGAGCAGCTGTGGCTGCAATGCCTCAGGTGTGACCCTCCTCTTCAAGTTGCTGAAGCTTGAGAATACCTGAGAGTTTGGCCCCTGGTTCTTTAAAAAGTGTGCAGAGGGTCTTTTCCAAATGAAATAGCAAATCATGAAACCAAAGAAAACTTGTCAGAGTGTGATTGCAGCAAATAGCATGAAAACATTGACATGGTATTTCCAGTGAAAAGGAACATTCTGCATGGATCAGAAAAGTCTGGTAAAAGGGAAATTAGTCCCTTTTAATTAAAATTAAAAGTCTCATGTTATTTTCATTCTCTCCCTCCTAACCCCATATAATTCTCTTATACAAAGTAAAAAAAAAAAAAAAAAAACCAACAAAAAAAAAAACCCCAACCAAACCCGAACAAGAAAGCAGGACATATTTAATGAAGTAGGTAAATGTTATGAAATAGCTGAAGTTCTTAGAAAATTATCATTCTTTTGCACTTATTAAAGATCATAAGCATTCAAGGGAATTCAAACTGCCTTTCTGTGCCCTTTGAACTTAATTGACACCAATGAGTATAACTGTGCAGATACAACAGAGGTGGATCAATCCTCAGCAGGTTCCTTTATTAGCAGCACACTGCAATTATCAACAAGGTGAATCAATAAGCATGAAGTACGCTGGGCTGCCTATGTGTGACTAATGCAGAACAAGTTCTGTGGCACTCAGAGCCAAGGAATGCCATGCTGTTGCACAGGTCTTCTACTCTATGTCCTACACCAGTGCCAAAAACATCCACTCCTTGCAAAATGGATGACTTATTAAAAAACAGTTTGTTAATAGGCAAATTCCTATGTTAGAGGGGGGAGCTTGCAAAGCAGAGCTAATGATTCCACATCTTTGCCAACAAACACTGTAGCAAATGGGAATTTCTCTCATTAATTTTAGTGGCTTTGTTTCAAGTCCTTAATGATGAAAGGACTTATTCTATCTTCAATTAAGATACACGTCACTTCAGTCATCGTGATCTAGCTAAATGGTAAGAGCAATAATGCGTTAGCAGTGTGGTATTCACCCACTCATTTCACACCAGCAAGAAGCAACAATCATTTTTACTAATCCAGACAGCCACCACGAGATATTTCTCTGGAAAGTGCTATGCACATGTGACCTTAGAGTCTGTCCTAAAGGAGCAACGACAGTGACTTTCAATAATTACTTTGTTTGTCGTCACAAACTCCAATAAGGCTTAAAATGTGGTAAATCTAGACCAGCACCCATTTCAATATTTTATATAACTAAGTACAGCGTCCTAATTGCCACTTAGCTCTTGTCTTGCATGCAGTATTGTAATAAGGGATTCAGCCTTGCAGTGCTTTCATTTCCAGGTCTTCTGTTATACTGGGATACTGGCAGACACCAACGCCAGCCCTTGGATGGTGTTTCTCTTGCAGTCCACATACAGTCAGCAGAGGAGGGAGAGGTGTGCTCCTTCAGGCTCCAGAAGGACATGCTACACAGAAGAGTAGCATTTATTTCTGGTGACAGGCAATAGAGACAGGAAAATGGGATGAAACTGCACCAGGGGAAGTTCAGATTAGTCGTTAGGAGAAGGTTCCTTGCTGAAGGTGGTCAGTCACTGGAACAGGTTTCCCAGTGAAGTGGTCATGGCACAAAGCCTGTCAAAGTTCAAGGAGCATCTGGACATCACTCTTAGTTATGTGATTTAGGTTTAGGCAGTCCTGTGAGGAGCACAGAGCTGGACCCTATGATCCTTACAGGTCCCTCCCAGCTTGAGGTATTCCATGATTAACTCAGGGGTCCTGATGTAACCTGGCACTTTGACTACAGAAGATCACAAACTTCTCTAGGCTAAGGTTAAGCATTGAGAATAGACTTAAAGCAACTGATTTTCTCATTTGCCTTTGGTACATGTTAAGATAAAGAAAATAATTATTTACTCCAAGAATGTAGCAAAAAAAAGAAAAACATCTCCTAAAATTTGTCCTTTGTTGGTTGCAGCTCCTTCATGCTACTGGAAAAGTATGCCACAGTTGCTAAATGACAGATTTATAAATACTCCTGGTCCTAAATGTGAGCACTGTTCATTGCAATCAGAAGTTACAGACATCCCCAAGTTATGAGACCTTTCCCAACAACGTTAGCTTCCTTCTTCCACAGAGCAAGGCATTTTCTGCAGCCTTCCCTACCCGTTCATAGGCAGTGGCAGCCAAACATAACCAAAAGTTGTCATAAAGAGCTTTAACATCAAATTTTAAAGTCAGCCAGTCTGCCTCTGTCTCTCAACTTTTACATTGCAATGTCATTGCAGCTGGTGCAATATTCACACATGTGAAGGGACACACACATTCTTGAGCATCACAAACCAAATCAACAGTAGCCCAAGCTACTAATTAGCTACCAAAACCCAGATCTCTTGGGACTATTTATTCCTCCTCAATTTTATTTTTTTTTTAATGATACCAGGAAACGTTAAGATTTTTTGAGAGGTGCTTTGGGTATTTTATGAAGATGACAAATCACTGAATTTGGACTGAATAATTTTACAGCAGATTTCCACAGGAGTCTAGAACATGTTAAGTGTAAGGCCAGCTACTTACCATAGGTGAGTTCCTCTGCTGCCAGGGGACATACTAGAGGAGGCATTGAGGCTGCTTAAACATGCATTTGTTTGCAACATTTGGTCCTTTATCTCCAAGTTCAAAACCAAAAAGAATTTTCTGGTAAGGTATTGGCACTGGACCATACTAGAGAACTCCTTAATGAATTCCTGTTTTTAAACTGCTGTTCCAATGCCTTTGCATTAATGTTTGTTGCCTTGCAGTAATCAATACAGAGTTTAATAAGTCCATAGCATATTAGTTATCCTGCAAATGGAACAGCTGGCTCTGTAGCCATTTGGTTTTTTTTAAATGAATTTATAGCATCTTATCAAACACCAGCTAGTGTCATAAAAAGATAACTTGAGGAATTTAAAGAAAGAAAATAATATTTGCAGTAGGACGTCAGATAGGAACACTTGGGATACTTATGCAGAGCCCGTTCAAGGTTTTTGACCTTCTTGGTGGTCTGCTCTACTCTTCTGAGGCAGTCTTGTCTCAGTGTAGTTTATCCCTTATTATTATTTTCTGTTGACTTACATAACTTTGCAATTTGAGCTGAAAAAAGAATAAACTCCATATGCATTTCCAGTATAATACTAACTGCTTTGACCTTTATCATACCTCTAGCAAGCGAGCCACAAAGAAGAACCTCTGCTAGGAAAATGTGAGAATTAATAAATGCTCCTGGCTTTAGTAAAGATAAAAGTCAAACTCAAAAAAGGCAGAATCATGAAGAAAAATCCTGACTAATGATCAACAAATTCTGCTTTTGGTTTTGACCACTTTAACTTTTTCAACCTGAGATTATGTTTCTATAACTAAAAGCTACAACTTTAAGTTATGAAAATGTCAATATGAGATGTTTTGACAGTTCAAACCCTTCCTTTCACACACACTCAAAGATTTTCACTTTGAAAAAGGCTCACCAATAAGCCTGTTCACAAAGCAATTCGTAGTTTGTGAAAACAGCCATTTTTGATTAAGAAAATCAATTTGTATTGTACAGTGTGGGGCCAAGAGGTTATATGTGCCAGACTGTCAAACACAAGGACATATGGGCTGCCCTTCACTTTCAGAGGAAAACAACCTCAGAATACCTTGCCAAATCCAACGGGTACCCATATCTTAAACAAATGTGGGCTGGGATGGAGTGTCTGTTACCGCTTGCTTGGACAGAAATGCTTGTCACTCAGACCCCTGTTATTCCCCATGCAATTGTCGTCTTGAGTTTCTGGCAATGAAAAGCTTTTTAAATACCCACAGCATCACATATTCTAGGCACAGACGTATCTAGTTTCACTCCTTATGTCCAAGCTTTATCGTCTCCATTGCACACCTTGCTGCTTTACCCCTGGCAGCTCCATGCCACACTCCAGGATTGGGGGCTGGATGCGGCTGCATGGCTCGCAGAGCAGTTAGGGCTGGCACAGGGCTTCCAACGAGGGCAGGACACTGCACCAGGGAACATGAGCCTCCTAACAGCACTCTGCACGCACAGGGAGCCTGGGGGAAAAGCAGGCTCTTCCTGGCTGCAGCCCTTTTGGGTCACATCATCTGGTGCAGGAGAACAGGGAGAAAAGGAGGGGACAGAGAAAGCCCTCTGATAGTCACATGAGTTGCCATACAGAGCTTCACTTGTCAAGGAAGAAAAATCCTGAGAAGCCTGTATATGGTTCCATCAGTCCCATGTCAATGTGCAGGGTAGGTGAGGAATGCTACGCCTCCCTGCTGCAGATACCTAAGCAGGCAGTGTGAAACACTCCCGCAGCGTTCCATGCGTTCCATTTTTTCCTCCTCTCACTGTATCTGTGCCCACCAGCTTTTAAATGCCACTAATTTACCATGCTTTCAATATCAACACACAGATTCCAGCTACACAACTGGTAGGTTTGGGGGTTTGTTGATTTTCTTTTAAATATAAAAGAGGTAAGAGCAAGTAAACATATGAATTAGTTTCTGTGGAGAAGCTAGCAAGTTAAATACTGCTTTGACATTATTGCCGTGGCTCAGGCTTGCACTCACTTTGCAGACCTGAGGAGCACAGAGTCACTTTTTTTAATGAATGCATTGAAATTCTTCCATCACTGCAGTTGGTTCATCAATTGTTTCAAAACCATGCACACAGAAGAGGCCAGAGCCTTTCAGAAAATTGTGTTCTCTTTCTTAATAGATGTAACAAAACACAGCAACAGCAAGCAATCACGAACCCAAGTTTATCCTCCTTACATTTTTGCATGTGTCAGGCTTGCAAGAAGTTGATGTGTAGATGCAAAAAATCAGGTATTTTCAGACATCACTCCCAAGCAAGAATCCACACAGCCATACATTAATCTAGTTGCCAAGTTTGCACCTATCTACATATACTAGGTGTGTGCAACATCCACAAATAATTTAGACTGTCCCAGTCTTGCAACTGGCTATAAAATACCAGCAAGTAACACTGAACTATGGCCCGGCAAGTTCAGAAAATACTGTGAAAGGAAAAATTAAGGAAAGACGTCATTTCTGCTCTACCTGTTTAATGCTAATCAAGGCTTGTAGCAATGACACCTTCCCGTGTGTTCTGATCCTACTGTAAATAAATTGGAAACACACATTCTGGTACACCAAGCCCCGTCAAAAGCATAGGTCCTGAAAACAGAATAATGCAATCTCTCCCCTGATGTAGTCAATGTTAAAAGTGAGTACCTTAAAATGCCTGATAAACAGTATACAGCTCACACATGCTCAGAAAGTAGGCTGGTTAATATTTTATAGTTTATCTGATAAAGTTAACAAAAGAATTTAAGTCAGAGTGGAGGCATACACTGAATATTTCATCACCTTCTTAATTGCAGAATACAGACAAGACATTTTTTTTCCCTTTGGGAAAAATAAATGTTAAAAGTTATTACTGATGGGAATCAGTTTGGCAATTAGGTTAAAGTCAACTGAAACCAACCAGAATTGGAGTGCTGAAAACATTACAGAGCTAAAATACATTCAGCCCACTCTATTAATGTACATGATGAAGCAGAAATGTTGATAGCATAGCTTGTCTAACTCTGCAAGTGAGGTTACATTAACACAGAAGAAAACACTGCTTTGTGCTTTTTCCTTATAGTTAATTTGCAGTCTTCAGAAGCTGCTATTCTTTTGCACAGCAGACAATACGATATACCTAAGGCTTTTCATTCCAACTTCTGATTTAAAGGTCTTCAGCTTGTGCTACAGACCTTAGCCTTGAAGCCAAGTGCAAATTAGCTTTAAATCAATGAAGCTGATTAAAGCTTCATTGTAGCTGAGCCCTTTAATAGGAGAAGGGGGGTGGAGGGGAAGCAGGGTGGGCAGAGAAGACACGCTTGAACATGGCAAAAGAGCTGCCTCTCCTCTTGGAACATATGTAATGCTTTTCAGCTCCACTTTACCCTGACAAAACCATGAAGGGTTTAAGGCCATTTACCTGATGACAGGATGAAACCAAAGTCCCAGTTCAGTGAGAAAGGCCAAAAATCAGAGATGTTGCTATGCAAGCTTAAAATAAAAAGTTGCTTTCAAAAAACAGTGGGGGAAGAGAAGAGGGCAGAGGCAAGGAGATAGACATCAAAACATCTCTCCAGGATGGAGCCAGGCAACAAACTTCCTGCCCTGCTGCTGTAGCAGCATTTTTAGGCTGGTTTGTTTTGTGGGTTTTTTGGTGGGTTTTGTGCTGGGTTGGTTGTTGGGTTTTGGTTTTTTTTTTTTTCAGGGGGTGGGTGGGATGGCGAGCGGTGCTAAATACAGAAGTTCCTATTTAGAGAAGTAAGCTGTAGGCAAGTTGCAGCGCTGTGAAAGGAACCAGCTCTTTCATGGAGTTCCATTCTCAAAACAAGCCACTTGTCTCCAGGGGCTCTCTTTCACTTGGAATGCAGACAACCTGCCAGATTCACCTTTAAAAAACAATAACAGTACCAAATGAGAACAGGGGAAGATCCTTGTGCTGCTTTGAATACCACCGTGGGAATTCGCATTGCACAAATGCTGGGATTGCTCTCCTTTCTTTCCTTACCCTTATGTTTAGTACAGATCAAATATCTGTAACTTCAATAAAATGGCTGATAGGTGCTTGTTTTTTAAAAAAAAATATTTACATACATATTTAGGAATCTTCACAAAAGGTTAAAATATAAAAACATTGTACTCCATGATACTGAAATTCACTTCTCCCAGCAGAGTAAATAAAGCTCAATGTATTGCTAAATTACACTCAGAGCACCAAGAAAAAATTCATTCCACTCTCCTGTTTGAAATCTTTGCCTTGAAGACAAATCCCTCCTCTGATGACAACTCAGTCACACCAAGTCCCTCATTCTCTTACATTTCACCTCCAGACACAAAAGACAACACTGAAATACCTCAGACTGTAAGATGCTGCAAAGGGTGAAATCAGTCTGCAAGACATTGAAAACACTAAAAAAAAAAACAAAACACAACATAAAAACAAAAACAAGTAGCAACAATCACACTTAAGTTAAACAATGAAATATTAGAGCAGAAGATTAACAATACAGGCCAGTGTTTGACAAATAAATGTTTGAATCTATGACCTGAAGAAATTAAGAACTGATGCGAGGAAAGCGATCCTGGATAGCTTGCTTGGTGTGCAAAAGTTATGAGGTTAACTTTTAAGCTAGCTCTGCTTCACTTACTCTTCCCCGATCTATTTATTATACAATTGTTCTGAGCAGATGTCAATTTAGCACTAGCACCATACTCCACTAACTTCACGTAAGTCATGATAGATGGGAGCATGTTGTTACAGAATGTGTTACAGAACATTAAAAACCTGCCACGAGGATTCATTCACCCAGGACTACTTTTTGGAAGATAAAACCAATCTCACAGATAAACTTGGACTTCAAGATTCCCTCAGAACAGAGCTTAACACATGGGCAACGTACCAGTTGCATCATTCGATTCCCCGACTTTACTACCTGTACAGCAGCCCTTAAAGAAGATTGTGCCATTTTCAGGAGTTATCAAAAACATTTAGGAGCACGTAAACTCTTCATTCCACTATCACAACTCACTCACATACTAGTTATGTTGACTGGGACATAAATATTCCACAACTTTGACGGAAGATCATTCGTTAGACTTCAATACGGAGGATGAATACAGCCTGCATAGGCAGTGTGTTGTCCTGGGCCTCCACAGATACCTGATCAAGTTGACCACATACAAGGCAAGGAGGTAAGTCTGTAGGGAGCTACATCACCGTGGATTATCTCTTTCCTTCCTGGATTTCAGTAGTGATAGACCTACACTGCACAGGGAGAAGCAAATATTTGTTCTTCACTACACAGGCTTCTCCTTAGCCAACCTACACATCATCTAGAATGAGAAGCAACTTTTCACCACAAAACTAATCAAAATAAGATATATTTTGAATGACAGCAATGTGGCTCTGAGTGCACAGAGTTCCAGATGACAGTAGCCACCCACCTCATACATCCAGGCCCATTAACAAGGGACCCAGTGCAGACCCACTCCCGGTACAGATTTACAGTTTTAAGTGCTGGTCAGCAAGTTGGCAATTCACTTTTGGAGGCTTGTGTGCTTTCTTGCTTTCTTTTTATTATCTACTATAAAATGTCAAGATTTGAAGCAAGGAGGTGTATTTGCTGCACCAACATTAGCCCTTGTTATGTCATTTTTATATTTTGTTAGTGGGCATCTCAGATGCCTCAAATATGGCAACTTTTAGTTTGGCCAGAGCAGCAATAAAAGGATATTGTAAGTGAATAAAAATCCTCTTCAGTGGTAGATATTTCCACTCTGATACATTTCATATTTTGCTGCTTTTTAAAAAAAAAACAAAAAAAAAAACAAAAGCAAAACCACCAACATCAGTCAGGCTGGACTTCTGTGTGCTAGCATTTCCCACTCAAATCTTCTGCTACTCATGGAATATAGAGGGATTAATATTTTCTGTAGCGTTGACTAATTGGCAGGGTGTAGAGGGGTTATGTGTAGTCAGTATTTATGGCACTCTGAAAATGCATTAGTTTGGAAATACATGAAGAAATAAAACTTTTCCATAGATCAGCACTCATATTTACCCAAAAAAATTGCAATAGACTTCTCAAAGCTTTTAAGGCTACTGAGCTACTATCCTATTTAATACTGATAGCAGTAGGTTAGACATCATAAACTGACAATTTGCTCTCGGTACTCTCTGTAATAGGAAACAGACAAATTTATAGGAGCCAGTTTTCAGATCAGACCTTAGCTCTTCTTGGCATAGGATTCAGAGACCTCATTTCACATCTAGCTGCACTCCTCACAAATCTCAGAAGTGAGCAGCATCACTGCTCCATTTCCAGTCTGGGAACAGCCTCCGGTGCAGAGCAGAACAGGCAGAAGGACTGGTACAACCACAGTGCTCCACACACAGGGTTTTTTCCACTATCCCTACTAAAACAAACCTGTTATGCCACTCAGGGGCTCAGATCCAGCAACCTTCCGATCCCCCTGTGCCAGGAGACACAGCATACTGCAGAACATGTTTTTTAACAACTATACAAAGCTGCTACAGACAGGACTTGTAACCAATTGGTTCAAGGCATCTTAACACTAGGTGTCCTAAATTAAAAGAAATATCAAGTGCTTATAATTCAAGGAATCCCAGATAATTGCAGGAATACATTTAAGACCAAGAAAAGTCAAACATTACTATATGTGACCTAACACTTCACAACCATGGGCAGAAGGAACGGAGTTTTGGAGAGCCCTCAACATAGAAAACAGCTAAACATTCCTAAACGGCACTTATCTGCTAGCAAGAGAGGCACCGGCTACTGCTACATCACAACAGTATTTGCTGGTGCAGGAAGAAATGTGATCCAAACACTACAGCGTGCCAAAGAGATCTGTATCATTTTCATCCATCCATTAGGGATCAGAGCACCATTTCTCACCATTTTGACTCAACAAAAGATATAAAAGAAATAGCTGATGACGTTTGTCATTTCTGCTGTCACAAATCAAACCTCATTTTTTCCATGACTCTAGATAGGGTTTGTCTGCAACAGCAGATTTTTGGGAGATGTTTCCCTATGTTATGAAAGCATCTTAGGGATCAGTTTGATAAAACCCACCTATTGCAAGACAAGTAGGACACTGAAAGCTCCTCTTCCCTCTCCCAGTTCACAGCTTGTGACCCAGATTCTTAAGTACATTAAAATCATTTTGCACGGCACAAAGTAGCTCTAAAACCAGGATCACCACTTGTAACCTTAAATATACCTCACCTGGTTTTCAAAGTATAAGCTCACCTCTTCACCTACACAATTTTCCAAAATTTATAACTCTAAAATCAAGACAAATGAAAAGAAGGATATAAAACATGGCATAGTTAGTTTAACAGTCAGCATCACCTACTTCGTATCCACAAAGCTGACAGAAAGATATAAGGCAATGAGGAAGAACAGTATGTTTTCTGGTTCATTTCTAATTCTCAACCAGTGAAAAATAAGCTGGGATTGCTATCTCCTGGAACATATTTATACTTTGCATAAGATTGTAGAAGTGCAAATTGAAAAGTCTGCTAAGGAATTTCTAAATGCAGCCAAAACATAGGCCTGAGCTTGTTGCTCTTTTTTTTTTGGTTACTTAGTAGTGAGCATGAAGACAAAAAAAGCAGGCCAAGCACATTCACCTTTTTTTTAATATAATTTTATTTAATAAAATCGGATGAGATAAGAACTTGGCTTATATTCTTATCGCTTCTCAGGCAAAAGTTACAGTATACAAGCTCACATTACTACTGTTTTGATAATTCTGGAAAATTTAGCCCAAGCAATATCTTCATTATAAAACCAACACCAGAAACTAAAGTTGATGCGTCAAAACCAGGTAAATGGATACAACTAATAGGACCAGAAGTGGGTTTGCCATTTTTTTGCATACAATCCGTACAGCATAAGGTAGAAAAAGCTCAGTTGAAAAATACAGCAACAGCTTCATTCTGCTTTGAAAAGCACAAATTATCAATTTTAAAGTTAAGTCAATCAGGGGATGTCATATTTGATGACAGTAAAGGGAATGAACAAAAGGAAGCTGGTCTTTCTGTTGATAATAAAATCCACCTGCCTCCCTGAAAGACATGGAAAGAAAAAAAACAAAAACAGAAGAGTTCAGAGCGGGTATTACCTTTGAGAAACCAAAGGGGCGATAATATGTATTGCAAGAAAAGTGCAACAGGCCATCTATTTGAAATTTGTTTTTCACACAGTTAGTACAAAAACAACTGCTACTGCAAGAGAGGTCAATCTGCCCACGCATTAATCCCCAATCAAGCGGCACTCTGAGAATCAAAATGTGATTGCAAATCTCTTGCATGCCAAGATGAAGGAGTTTTTCACTTCAGTCTATTACTATCAGCATTTTACATTCATTATGGTCAGGGGTGAAGTGACTACTAGGTACTTGCTGTTCTGAATGCCAGCACTTTCTTGATTGCATTACCAGAGAATTAACATACAGAACCTGTATTAAAGCAGTACAAATGGGCTTACTTATGGCCACTTTCCTAGCTAAAGCTTTCATAGCAGTCTTACGTTCCAGCTCAGAAGGTTAAAAGGTTAAAAGGTTAAAAAATAGCTGTATAACCTATCCATTGCTACAAAGGCAGGGCTAAAAGCCTCAAACATTAGAATGACACGAAGGCTGTCTCTGCGCTTGTAAGCATTTCTTTAAAACACACTGTTGGCTGGGAACCCTTGGCTTTGAGGGCGGGGGTTTTATTTTGTTTTGCTTTTTTTTAAAGCTGTCATTGGGCAGATCAAAATAAAACTTACAAAACATTTATACAAACTCCAGATCTACAACAGGCTAGCACAGGTATTCACTCTTCACGGTAGAGATTGCTACAATGACAAGCTACATTGACTCCTATAGGGTCATTACGATCTGCAAACCTTGGGGAAGACCCAGGAAAGAACTATTGAATGCATTAAAGGCAAAGAGGATCTTACCTACAGCAACAAGTGGAATAAGCAGTCTCAAGAGAGTTTAAGAACTTACTACACTTCTTGCAGAACTTCCTTTGCCATTTACATCATAAATGCAAAGCGCCCCAGTCAGGGACCAAAGTAGTGAACATTTCCATAGTGGAGTTATGCATTAACTCATCTGTATTAGGAGTTTAGATGCCAAATAAATGCATCAAGGGATGAAAAGCGAGGAAAAGGACAGTGACTCCTCTACAACTGAGGCAGTGTAATGTATATTATTAGCTCTTGTTAGCTGCATGAGAGATTGTTTAATCTAATAATTCTTTGAGTTTACAGTGTATTTATACAATGACGATATAAAATAACTTCTTTGAGTCTCATATAGGTTGCATACCTTTTTTTTTTAAGAAAAAACAACCTTTTTTTTCCCATTGGATTTAAATTATTTCAAAGAAAATGCTTTTTAAAAAAAGCTTCAGCATGGCACTGCATTAATGTAGATTTATTATTTCCAAATTCTAGTTCACTTACACATGGCCAGCTCACACAGTGGGCAGAGCTAACTCCAGGGGGGTTCTAGGAGCAAGAAAAAAGGAATGCCTGTCAGAGCTATCAGCTTCAGGGCCAGCAGCTGAACCGGCCCCATTCTCTGCTCTACAGAAACAATCCAAACACCTTATTAAAAAAGAAAACGGATCTAACAGTGTCATACCCCATACTACATCACACATGCCTTGCTGTGAGCAATCAAATGCTAAATACGCTTGGATATTAGGCACCAGTTCTGCTGCTAAAACAACTAAAGAAAGACAGAGCTAGCTGGATTACAGTGCTCTACCTAGAGAGCTAGATCTTTACCACTGTAGGGGTAAGGCATTCCTTGACATGTGCTGACATGATCTTATGATAACAGGAATCAGAAGAGAAAGCAAGTCCTTTCACCCAGAAGTTCTCCAACTCCAAAGAACAAACAACAGACAATACCAGTTACAGCTACCTGAGAAATAATACCAGGCAATTTTCTGGACAACAACCTGGTGGTTATTAATCCAGTAACAGTTATTCTAATACCAAGTTCCAGCCATCACCAACACTAAAAATACATAATCACAGTTTTTTCAGTCAACCAGTAAGTGGTCATGGAAGCCAAATGCACGCTCCTCTGCTAAACAACATACCCGCTTAATGAATCGGCAGGTTCATCAGACTAAATACAATACAGTACTAAGTGTAGACTGAACCACATAGAAATAGCCTCATGAAAAACAAAGGTTCTCACACCCTAGTACTTATTATTCCATACTTTGCAAGTTTTTCCTCAGTGGGAGGTTCCACCAAGGTTCACTCAAGCTGGTTCACTGCTTTGCACTGGTTTCTTTCACTTTGTTCCTACTGACCGGTCTTGCTATGTTTGCTGCAGTTTCAATGTTTTCAAAGCATTTCATGAACTCAACAAATACAAGATGCATACAGTTGCATGAATTCCAGTTAACAGTCAAGGGAACCACTTACTATACGTGGTCTGTTTCCACAGGAATAGGCAAGTCAGGTGATCATTTAGGAGCCAGATTCTACAGTTGTAAAATACTTTGTGGGTTCAGATGACAGGTTAGACAAGCATTTGTCAGGAAAGACATGGTACAAGTGATCTTGCCGAAGGATAAGGAGATGGACTGGATAGCTTATTGAGGGCCCTTCCAGCTATGCTTTTGAGGATTCTCCATTTTCTATCCTCTTGAAAGCTTAGGGAGAATAAACCAACATGTCTTTGCTTCTCAACATATAGCTTATGGTACTAAGAACAAGGATTTTGAGACGTTTGTACAAAGTTTCTTGTGAAAGAAAGCAGCCACCTTGCTCAGTAAAAAAAAAATAATAAAAAAATAATTTAAAAATGCATTCTGAAAACCTTTTCTGTGGCTTTCTACAAAAGAAAACTTCTCCCAGAGTGAGGAGGTTAAAGCTTCCAGATACTGGGAACCAGCAGAAGCCCCTTCCCCATTTACATGAATGAACCCAAGACAGAGTTTGCAGCAGAGAACTCACATCAAAAAATGAGGTCTTATTTGATTTTAGCTGATGCCTTGGCACCTAGGCAAGAACATACTTCTCCCTTGCAATCACTGGCCAGTTACCCCTGAAGCACATAAGCTCATCTCAGAAACGATTGCAGTCAGAAGCAACAGCATCATACTGCTGTTATACCAACCTTACAAAGGAGAAATTCAGCAAAACGCCCAAAGGATTTACAGGTACTTTGATGCTACTGAAAGTCAATGTGAACAGTGACAAAAAAGGCTGTTTGGGAAGCTTCTAACCAACAAAAGAAATGGAAATATCTGTTTGTCAAGTATTATTATACAGCATTAATATTATTTCAGGATTGTGGCATACTAAAAGCAGCAATGGAGAAACATGAATCTGCTTCACAATCGACGTGCCTTACAGCTTCCATGGAATGACTGTATCCCAAGAGTTGTTGCTGCCGAGCATTTTACCAATGAAAAGTTCACAATGAAGAGTTTGCACTCAGCAAGCAACCAGGGAAGCAAGTTAAACAGAAACTAAGACAGGAAAATACGTATTTGACAGGAGTTCTTCCCACCTGGAATTCACTCCTGAGCATCAGTAAATGTTTTTGGACAGCCACCCACCTGGGTATTTATGAAACCGATTACCCAGATCCTACGTGTCCCTTCTTCTAAGGGCACCGGGGAATGGTCATTAGCATCCAAGACATCTGGGGGCTCATTAAACAGCAAGATGCATCAGGGTTGGGGGAGGGGAGGAAAAATCAGGAGTTTATTTCAGTAACAGTCACTTTAAAAAAAAAAAAAACACACAACAAAAACATCGTTTATAATGTAGAACTCCCTCCAAAATTAGCTTACACACTGATATAAATTGGTTTTCTTTGTGGTCTAAAATTGACTTGCAGTTCACTACTTAGTCAGAAAATAGCTACTGAAAAGCCCTGGCCTCAGAGCTTTTGGACTGTGGACTCCTTTCATCGTGTAAACAAATGCTTCAGATTTAAAGCTTTCCCATAATTGTTATGCTAACCTTGGAGTGAAACCTCTCCATTTGCATTTGAAGGAGCTAAATATTAGGCAGGAAAGAAAGTGGTCTTTTTAAAAGCATGAGAAAATGCTCCTTCTTTTTGGTCCTCAACCATCTGGGCAGGCCCTGCTCCTCTCTCTCTCCGTGGCAAAGGCAGAGAGAAGGAAAAGGGGCACGGATGGCGGTAATCTGGCTGAAAGAGAATTAAGAAATTCCTTCAAAACATGAATGAATGAGACTTCCTATAGGGGAGGGGAGTCTGTGTTCCAAAGAGATGTGAGAGGTTGTAGGCAGGGGGGAGGGAACTGGGGTACAAATACATCACTGAGCAATGTAAGAAGCACCTACGTTTTATTATGTTTTTCTCTCAACATGTTCTGGAACCCAAAGCCAGATTTCTTTATAGACCCCGCGTGTGAACCCTGCAGCTAATGGGATGTTAATGTTTCCTCTTGCGCCCTTCTGAAGCCAGGAGGGGTATTTGCCTGCGTGTGCGTGCACACGCATACTCATGAGAGCATATGTATACAGGTAAGCAAGCATAACCATGTCAAAACAAAACAAAAAAAAAGAAAAAAAAAAAGAAAAAAGAAAAAAGAAAAAAGAAGAGCCATGGATTTCAGTCCCCGGTTTGTGATGAGGAAATTTCATTGAGTATTTCAGCAAGGGCAAAAAGGACAATACTTGCATGACCCCCACCCCCCAGTTTTGAGATTTCTAGTAACGGGGTTTAAATAAAAATTTTCACAAGAAGAATCATTCCTGTTTTCAAACAGGTCTATGAGGGGGGCTGTCTATCACTGCACAGGTCAAGGGATTACACTGTTTCGTCTGTTTAGAGTCAAAGCTGTAATCAGTAGAATAAATATTTGATATTACCACAGTATGCATGTAATAGAGAAAAACAAGACTGACAACCTTCTTAAAAATAATCTAGGCCAAATTATCTGCTGGCACAACTCTTGCTCTTGAAGTCATGCCAGCAGGGAGTTTGGTGTTACATTTTGAGCTGCTAAAGGAAGTTATGACAACACACTTTCTCCTAACAAAAACAAACACAAATAATTGTACTGGAAGGAAACTGAGCAAGGATTACCAGATTACCACCAGCCAGAACAACCGAGTTTATGTCAGCTGTGTTACCAGTTTCTGTTTTCCATCCATTTCCTTGCAGAGCAATGGGTCAACATTGTCACCTTATTTTCTGTTAGTATTAGGAGAAAACTGATGGTTGAATGAGCAAGTGAGATTCACTGCAACTCGGTCATATAACATGAGAAATAGACTGAATTCCCTTGATATTTTCTGTTTCATATTAACGTTCAGGATTGTATTTGAGTGAAGATTCCCGTTTCTAGAGGGAGGACAATTATGAAATACTGTTTGCCCATTTTACTCTGAGATAAAATAATTGATGTGTTTCATTCCTGGGCTGCACAGTAGCAAGCAAGAGATCTGACTACCAGGAGGACTCCACAGAGATTTCCTGGAACTGCCAGGTATCCTTGCAGATGTAAACATGAGACAAGCCCAAGAGGACATCAAGGGTCACCAAAACAGTAGCCCTGCATTCTTAAGCATCATCTTTGTGCTTGACTGCACAAAGTGAAATTCATCTCATAAAGGCCAAGGTATATGGTGGGATTTAAACTGACTTCACTTCTAGAGAAGTCATAAAAGATACTAAACACAGGTAAGACCAAACCTTGTCTTCATCTGTACAAGTACAGGTCGTGTGAAGTCTCCCACAAAACTTTACTCAGCAGGAGGATGGACAGATGTGAAGAAAACTAAGAACCTTATATCCTAAAAAAAAAAGGGCAGACACATTCATTAAGCCTTGGGACAAGTTCTCCTCTTTCTTTACCAAAAAGTAAACTATTTCCTTGCCTCCCTCCCAATAAATAGAACAACAAACCGGAAAATGTGACATTGGATTGGATTTAATTGCCATGTACATGTTCCCTACTGACACATTGGAAGAGGGTGCATGACAAACTCCAAACTCTTCTTCAAGTGGGATGGAGTATAACACTTTTAACAATTTTTACTGCATAAGTTAGACTAGCAGCAAATATTACAATTTATAAAAAATTATATTTGAACTCCAGTTTTTGGTATTTTATTCTGAGAGTAATGCCAGCATGTGAAAACATATTTTGCATTTATATAGCTTGTATTGCCTGTACCGAGCAGTATAAATGTACTCAAGGTACCGTTTTATCAACTGTAGCCTCTGCCAGTTGCAGAGCCTCCATTTTCTCGGGTAGGGCAGAGATCTAAAGTCAGCAATCTCATCCACATTTCACCAACCCATTGCCAGGGGAAGCAAGGGAGAGGAGGCAGGTGGTAATGTCCTAACAGTTGGGATACACCATGCAACAATACCTTATTCTGATACATCTGGGGTTTGGAGTTTATGGGGGTGACATGAGCTTTTTCCATGCAAAAGGTCCCTTTTAGACTGACACAAATCCTAGCAATGCCTCAAAAAAAAGGTACACATCCTAAAAAAGCTGACAAGTAGTATCCATTTTACAATAGCTCAGAAATCAGTTACAAATTGTATATTTATCAGCTGAATTATTGAAGTTTTTGTTCCTAAGGTGTTCAACCACCACAAGCTCAAGAAGGAGGAAGGTAGTAACTCATTCACCATTTGCTCTCAATCCCCATTCCTTGCCAACCCTGTTTGTGACAGTTATTGCCAGTTCCAGATCAGGGTGCTGGCAGTTCACTGCCCACCTGCTCATTAATAAAACCTTTGTTCTATTTGTTGGTGTCCAGTTCCAGGCAAAATGGAAATTCTTTATTGCTCGCACCAGATACAGCAGAGTACTTTTCCATTGGATGTACTGTAATGAAGCCGTGGCTACATATATACAGGAACAATGGTCACTAGCCAAAAAGCGAGGCCATTGACTCTAAAACCAGATGTTTCTGCAGTAGCAGAAGCTGGCAGCCAGCATTATAGTCACTTCATAGTGTCCTTTCTGTGCCCACCAGGTTTCTTACCCGACCCACCTCGGTACAGCTTTGGATGGAGCCCAAGCTCCCCAGCGGCGCTGAGCTGTTCCTTGGGCAGTTAACCATTCCATCCTCCACCTCTCCCCACATCCAGGGATCGCTTTTCCAGATGCATTAGCCAGCTGCTCACAAACATAACAGATGCTTAGTTTGACTGGTTTTAACCCAAAAGATATAATTAGTGGCAGTTTAACATAAACACCAAAGAATAAAATTTTTAACAAGATAGTTGTACACAATCACGCTCAGATAAATGTTGATGCTGAACGTACAGGGGTACGTGTGGTTGGAACCTGAATCTGCAACACACAAGCTATCTGATTTTTAAACTGTCTCACCCTCTTTCTCCTAATAGCAAGAGAAGAATCATCTTCCTTGGGGGAAAAAAAACCATTTGTCCTCATCAGCAGATCACTGATTTTTACTGCATGGCTATACCCTTGATACAATACCTACTCGCTAACAATGAGTTAAAGAACATTATTTCTGGGCTGATTTCTTTTCAGGGCATCAGTTATGCAGCCAACACATGCAGCTATTTGGGCAAATTCTGAACTCTGGCATCACGTGCTTTCCCATGTAGCTCTTTACGTTCTTTCTCAGTACATAGTATGGTTGCAACCTGAAATCTTACAGGACTTCATCAGTGTTAAGAGTTAGGCTATTCTGTAAAACATCTGATGAAATAAGGAAACTCCAGTAAAAGCTGTCAAATGTTACTGCCTCAAGTCAGACTCCAAGCTCTTTATCTTGACAGCCGAAACAGACATTCTGTTTCCAGAGAGGATGAGTGACCCTATCATATACTTTCTTTGCAGTTCCAGTTTTAAGCAACCAGAGCATGATAGTCTTGCATAGATCCTAATTAAAAATGAAGTTAACAACAGACTTTGGAATGTATTTAGAGCTTTCAGATGAAGTTAGACACGCTTGATGCCAGATGCTCAGTGTGGCATGACACACCCAATAGGACTTAATATCTTTAAATTCACACATTCCTGAAAACAACAAGGATGCACTTCTGAATTTAAGCCTGACATCCATCATCTTTCACAGAGAGGGTTCCTACAGGGTTCTTAATCTAGAGAGCAAAAGGCAGACAACAGACAAAATCCCTGTTGCTGTTATAGGTGGTGGACTCTTGTTATCAAGCTCTTGGCAGCTATCATAGAAGGAAGGGGACATAATTACACACACTCGAGGCTTCATTTCCTTCACAAGCACACTTCATTAGTGCTCACTGGTAAATACACTTGCACATCTTCAGAAAGGCAAACACTGCTTTTGCAGGATGCCTCATCAATGCACTAATTTGTGGTGACAAAACACATAGTAAATAATTTATCAGCATTTCTGTGGTCTTTCCATACACTGGGGAAGTCACAAGCTAACCCCACATCATCTGTTGATAACAAGGGCCAACACATTTCATATGGTTCAGTCTGCTTTGTTTCCTGCCCATCACAATTAAAAACAGCCAGGTATCCCCTTGGAATAGAAAGGTAGGCTATCGGCTTAAGCGATACCACAACTACCTTGTAATAGAGTGCTACCTGAATCCCATTCAGAACTGTAAGGTGGCTGTGTCAAACTGGGAGATGCTGTTTGGAAATCAATAGGCTGGACTCCCACGGACTGGTCCCACTGCTGTCACCCGGCAGCTCTGCGGTAACAGCAAGGTCGGCTGCAGGAAGAGCTGAAGAAGCAGAAGGCACTGGGACAGCCTGCCCACCTGCCTGCTGCCCGACGACTAGACTGCAATACCCCACGGTGCCGTGTTATTTACCACCAGAAGACCAAGTACTGATGTCATGCAAGTATCCTGTTTTATTTTGCATTTGGCTTTTTTGTTGGTTTCTTTAAAAAGTAAAACCCCAAACTCTGCTACCGACTTTCCCTTTCCTTTGGGCAAGGCATTTCACCCCCTTCCCCTCACATCTAGCCCGTATGTTCTTTGGAGCAGGAACATTTCTATATGACACTTCCCACAAGGGATTTTGTTGGAAGTGTCTCAGGCTGTGAACTCCTGGCTTAATTTCCTTGTCCACTGCAGACTTTTTATGTGACAACAGGCAAGTCAGTGAGGCCATCCACCCTCCTTTGAACACCTCTAAAATGGACAGAGAGCAGCACTGTGCATATTGCCCCATTAGTAACAGAATTCACAAGATGACTGTTGTGCTGAGGATTCTTGGGCACTGGTAATACTCAGGTGATAATATCCTGTTTGAATCAACATTCCTCCCCAGCCCTTTCATAAAGCTTCAAATCAGGTTTTTATGATGCTACTAACTTACAGCTTTCTACTTTTTAGACTGTCTTGCCGAGCTGTAACAGAGTAAGATTTCAGGGAGACATCCCGTAATCCCATGCATTCTCTGATTTTTCCAAAGGGCAGATAGCTCTCCCAAATCCTGCTCACATGTAAAACATAGGTACTGTCCCTCTCCCTCTCACACACAAACAGAAAGAGCACTGATATTCCAGACAGCAATTTTATTTCCTTTTTTCACCCTTTCCTCTAATTTCCCTTCTAAAGCCTCTGTGAAGTTTTGGGACATCACCAGGCTTATAGAAGCAACAACCTCTCCTCTCTGTTCATTCATAAATTCAAAAGTACCCTGCACAAACCAAAACCTCTTAGTGGATAAGATGAGGTACATATCATTGCATTAGCCATATTTACGAAGCTATAAGCAAATTACGTTTTGCATCACAGCCGTGAAGACAAATATAGTAATAGAATCAGGTACCTTTCCAACCAGATGGAAATTTGCTAATGCAATAGGAAGTTGCTTATTAAATACAATGAAGTTCTGGTGTCAGGAGATACAAACTGCAAGCACCGCCAGGTGAAGGGAAAATGACTACTGTAATGATCCTACACACAGATACATAGATTTTTCCTGATTAGAAAAAAAACTGTCAATACTTAGACTCTCCTAACCAGGGTTGTTAGTTTTCTGGTGTGGTTTTTTGTATTGTTTTGGGGTTGGATTTATTTTTTTTCATATACATCATAATTTACTGCTAAAGAAAAGACTGTTGTCATCTTTTCACAAGTGGGAAAAAAAAAAGAAAAAAAAAGCTGTTAGGCAGGTCTTGACTTCAACCCAATACTGGCAGGCAAAACAAATCCTTTAAAGCACTCCTACAGTAGCCTTTTATACAGACATTCTAGACCTTTCAAGCAGAGATATGGCCTGAGACAGGCTGTACTGATATTTTTAACAAGCAACACCTAGAACAAGAGAACGGTGCTTGCACCTAATTTGTAAGAAACCACATGAAGTGCAACTTGTGAGCTGCAAACAAGCAGAGCGAGAGAATTAGCAACACATTTGTCGTTATCAGAAGAAAAGTTCTTTCCATAGGCATAAATCAACTCCAGGACGGGAATTAATGAACAGCTTATCTCTTGTTGATTACTTCTGCGCAAAGCGTACCAGTCACTGAGCAGTAATTGAATGGTCCCAGCTTGCCATGCCTTGCAAAGACGGGTAAGCCCACAGCCTCTAAGCACTATACACGGGTCAGGGAGTGGGCTCCATGAGGGAGTCAGAAAATAGTTTCAGAAATAGTTTATAAATATAGGGACAGAGTGGTGAACATCTCAATCACATCTGAGATATTATGCCATGCTGTTTAGAAGATGGGATTTTGATAAGGTTCTCAAAGGAATCCGCTTTCTAGAACACTGGTCAGTATTACTGGATATTTTTTTTTTAAATCACCCTCAGCTGTCACCCATCCAGAAAAACTATCGATGCCAGCCTTCTCTTCTGCTCATATTAGGCTTGCAGTCATCACGGCAAAGCTCACACCAAACCCACAAAAACTAAAATTTCACCTTCACCTGTAAAGCACATCATCTGCAAACCAGACCCTGCACGATGAGGCTGCACATAAAAGATACAGCCAAAACATACAACTATGACAAAGCTCCAGAGGAGCAAATTACTTTTTTTTAGGTGCACTGAACTGATTTACTGGAAAATGGCTGGATGAGAGCATCTGGGCTTGAACTGCCTGACAAACTGTTCTGCCATGGAGACGGATAAGTAATTCCTGTTGGAACAGTCCTCCTAGGTGCCTGGATAAAGGGCAAACTTTATCTTTTTATAAAAAAAAAAATAAATATAAAAATTAAGTCCAAACCAGCACAGAGGTGCCAATAGATGTTCCATAATTAAGGCTCTATCAGTATTTTCTTCTTAACGGGTACTTGGCAATTTTCTAATTCTCTTCCACCTCAAATGTTTTGTTTTGGCAGTGCTCTCCACAGCAAATATTTGCCATGTGGATTTTCTAAGGGTACTTCCGGGTTTTAGAGGGCTAAACTAAGCAAGAGAATTTTTGTTCTGGGTGGCAAACAACAGCACACAGTCCATTCAGCATTTGTGCACAATAACCCACCTACTTTCTTCATAGAAAAAATCTGTATTGCAGGTCAATATTTAAAGAGGGGTTTGTTTTGTGCTAGTTTTAAGTGACAAAACTGCTTGCTTATCCTGTCAGAAGGCTTCTAGCAGAAGCGTGCATTTTCAGTCCAAGAAGCTGCCACATCAGCATAGTTCAGGGACACAATAGATGTTACATCGTCCACCTTCTCATCCTTCTCTAAGAACTCAACAAAACAGCCTGCCACCCACCACAGTAACCCAAGACAGAAAACACCGAATCATACTTGCAGAATGAGAGGAGCTTGTAAGCAAAGCCAAATTCAAAAGACATACACACTAAGGCTATAGCTGAGCATCACAAAGCAGTGTCATAGCAGGTAACAGCTCAGGAAATATCCCACTAACACACTGCCACCTCTCCTACACCCAGCTTCACCTAACCGACGCAACACAGTACTGCTCAGACCCACTGTTGAAGGCTCAGGCTCAAAGATCCATTTCCTTACATCAAAACTGTCATTGGTAAGCGTATGGTGTTTGCCAGCTTAACTGCCCAGGAACTATGGGCTAAGGAATGCATCAACCTGAGGCTACAAAAATGCCACAAGCAGTACTCTCGCGGGAGGTAAGTCATGTCTGTTGCATTTGCTCATGTGATCATTGAAGTGGACTAAATGGGATCCACCGAGGATTAAAGGGATCAAATAGAAATGAAACTTTAACAGTATGAAATGCAAGGTCATACATTTAAGGGCTAATCCCATTCTTGAGACTATGGGTTTAACACTAGAAAAGGACAAGGAAAAGAACCTAAGAAAAGCAGGTGATCACTGGATGAAAATGAGCAATCCATGTCACAGGGCAGCAAGAAGGAAAAGAAACTCTAGGGTGTATTAATGGGGGGGGGGGGGGGGGGGGGGGGAATTAGCAAGACTTCATCTCAAATGCCAATGTCAAGCTCCAGCTTCCAATCTCTGATTTTACCTTCTCGAGCGAGTTAAAACAACTGCTGTAATGGGTTGTAAAAGTTTCACTGCAGAAATGGATCGCTACAAGGCAAGAATACTTTGGGAAAGGGGCCAGAATGCATTGGGAACCACTGCAACAACCTCGAAGAGACACATCTGGATGAAGTTAAGCTATGAGACCACCAGTGAACTGTCCTGCACTGCACAAGTCTCACCTTTTAAAAGGCTTCAGTTCCAAGAAATACCAAGACAGACACACATCCACTAAAACAAACACTCTTTGTGTACCCGTTAGTGCCAGACTGACTGACTGATATTACTGGTTTGGTGTACAAGACATACAGTTTGCCTCTGGGCACAAGATGCAAGCACTGCAGACATCTACATATCATAGAGGCTTCAAACCTTCTACAAAACTCTGCACCATGCCTCTATGCCCTCTTGGTGAATCTTTTGCTAAAGCAGGCATAACACATTTCTTCGTGTTAGCTTATGCCCACCTTTACCTGTGGAGGTACGTTTGTGCAGGAAGAGAAAAGACTTCATGGCACCTTGTGTGGAAAAACACATTTAGTTTTTCCTTATTGACCAAGTCCATTAAAATTACCCAAAAGGTGAACATTTTGCTCTATTACTGAAAGATTGTTGCACCAGGGTTTCAAATCCAGCATTATGTCAAGAAATTCCAGCCAGCTAGTAAGAATATAGTGTCACCAAGCCAGGTTTCTTTTCCTTGTAACTGCAAAAACAGTAATGGAGAAGAGGAAAATAACCCCAAAGCCAGTCCTCTGTAGGTCCTGCTGTTGTTTTTTCTTTAAGCTAGCAAAAGATGCCATACAAAAAAAAAAAAAAATTGTTTTAATTACTAGAGCATTAAAGAAATATATTTCATTTTGTAGGGCTTGAAAATTTGACATCATTCCTGGCTTCAGTATCATCCCCAATTAGAAACCCCTAGACGAGTGAGAACGACAAGAGGCATTAAATGTGTCACAACACGAGGTGAAGGGAAGAAGTGCTGGAAGAGGCTTTTCTAAGAAAGCATAGGAAATCATGCTGCAAAATGAGAGCAGAATTTGGGGACTTTCCCCCCCTGCCCCCCCACGACACACACATTTTATGGCCTAAAAGCCAACGCAAAAGGGTGTGTTCTTTCAGGTTTATAGCCTTGACTAATGGAATTGCTCTAAATAACATTTTGATCTTGTAAGGTCACACAGAGTGCTATACCTTTCCTTTAATGATTCAGGTCTGGACGAAGCATTTCCCAGAATTGAGATGGTAATGAAGTCATTAGTTTCTTCCTACTTGAAGCTCTGGCTAGGAAAGTGAATTCTATGGGTAAAGTCTGAGAGGGTCTTTTTCATAAAGCTCATACCCAGCTGAGCTGTAACACCTGTTACATTTTCCCAGGAGCCTGGGCTGCGGAGCATTTCCAATCTATTTGCTCTTCTTCTCCTACAGCACATTGACAAAAGCTGGGGGAATGGGTTTTCTAAGGGAGTGCTAATTGAAAAAAATCTATGGCTGGTGCAAATGTTAACTCACATCCCAGCTAAGACATTGATGATTATTTCCTTGTTTTCTTGGACAATACAAGCAATTCCAGACGGCATTTAAATTAAAATACATGTTTGAACCAGCTTCTTTAATAATTCCTCACCTTCTGTATATGATATAAAGAAGGAACGATTATTCCAAAGAAACCTATTGAAAACAAACCTTTATGCTAAAAGTTTTGATACCAAGATACACTACTCAGTGGAGAAACACAACACTGAGTAAATACAGAATTAATAATTACATAGAAATTCTTACAAAGCCAAATAATTTTTCTTGGAGAAACATTTTTAAAATATGGTTTGTTGAGCAAACAGAACAATAAGCCTGGAAGATCAAGTTCTACCTCTGAGTATCTGGGGGGAGGGGTGTGTTTGTTCATTTGAAGCAACAATACATATAATTTAAGGAAATTCCAAGTCACTAAAGGACAACATATCCACAAGTTAGACTCAAAACTGAAATACTTCTAGCAAACAGAGCTATTTCAGTTAATACCTCTATTAATATAGTAATAATTTATATTAATTCTGTTAATACAAAACCATCTTGTTTTGCCAATAGTACCTTCTCAGGTCTCCCTCCAAAGTGAACTCATTTATAAAGTATGTTTCATAGAGCAGACTCAGGTATCCAAATGCACTTTAGCCTCACCAGCTAATTAGCGCACATGCACACACACACACAGAGTGATAGAGCTCATTAGACAGGAAGGTGGTAAGAGGACATTCCTTGACGTAGGTGTTGTCTTCCTCCTACCAGATCAAAGTAACCCAGACTTAGTGAACCCCAGAACATGGCACCAAAATCAGCTCTTCTCTGTGGTGAGTCTAAAAGGGAGGACACTTCTTTACTCTTTTTGCCACAGACCTACCTGGCAATGTTCACATTGAGGCTTTATAGGCAGAGGTTCTGAATAAATGTCTGACTAGATACTATCCCCAGTGTCCTAAACCTAATGTTGAAGCTTCAGTATACCTATCATGGGAGTCAAAGTACCAATCTGATGCATTGCACTTCGGTTCCTCACTTATCTCTGAAAAGCAGTTCTGAAAAGCCTCCAAAAATGACTGGGGTTTTTCAGTTGGTGGTGGTACGGGGTGTTTTGTTGGGTTTTCTTTTATATTTTCTATTTATTTTATTTTATTTCTACACCATATTGCACAAACTTATAGTATAAACAAGTGAAGTATGGAGTGGAAGATTTTGAGCATCTTTATAACACTTAGGAAGTCCATATGCAAGAAAGAAGGGGTATACCACTAAAATATAAAATTAATCTTGAATTTAAGAAAACAGAATGTGCATTCAGGAAATATTACAGTCCTCATTTTGTGATTGTTATTTTAAAACATCACACTAGAAATAAGCAAAGCATTCATTATGACAAGCTACAGTAGGGGCTTTCTCTCTTATACCTTTCCCCCAGAAGCATCAAGCCAAGATATTATTGTTTTTCTTTTAGTATTACAAATCTTAATGAAAGATCTTGCTTTTTTAGAAAGTAGGCAATTATAACAGACTAATTTCTGATCATTTTGCTCACAGAACACAGCATACTTACCTTCCTGATTTGCCAAGTCTATTCTACACAGCTGAGGGAAGTAACCTTGCTGCCAGGCTTTACTAAAGGTTTTGTTGGTTTCCCAATAAAATGAAGTGGAACAGCTTTCTCTCAGCGTTTATATCCCCAAAATCACTGGGTACAATCACACATCAGAAAATGGCTTACACAAGGAAGCATACCTGAAGGTTTATAGTGTAAGTATACTTTCATTTTCCTTTGCCTTTGGTTTTGGTCAACCCCAGCTAGGCAGGTAATCATGCTGTATCACCCCAACGAAGGAAGAATCTACAATCAGGAGACAGCACCTCCCAAGCCTTTAATCCCCATTCTGATGAGCTCAAAATAGCTTAAAATTTTCCCTTGTATAGCTCAGCATTAATTCTTCACTGTAACGCATAAATTTGGTATTTAATGCACCTGAAACATACCTACTCCCATGTTTTAACCATGTCCCACCAGCTACATCCCCATCCAACGCTTCACAGAGTCACAGACTGGTCGGGGTGGGAAGGGACCTCTAGAGATCATCTAGTCCAACCCCCAGCTAAAGCAGGTCCACCTAGAGCAGGCTGCAGATCCATAAGTATTTTCTCATTTCCTTCCAAACCGCCCCTTCACTCAGCATGCCATGTCTTCCCTGTACAAAACCGTTCCACTTCTTTAATTCAACCAAGTAAGCTGCATAAAGTCCAGTTCATCCATTTCTAAACACTTCACAAGCACCTTTATCTGTTCCTGCTTTACACTGGTTACCTCTTCATATCAGTACCCACTTCTGAAAGCAAGTATCAGGATCTACTGGTACTCTGTGAAGGGCCAAGTGCCCCAAGGTGGCCAACCATATTGTCTATCCCAGACTAAGCCTTCCTAGACAGCAGTGGTTCCCGCACCACCTGCAAGCAAAACCTGCTGGTGGAGAGGTAATGGGAGCTCTGTAAACTGGCCTTTTGGAGAACACAGGCAGACCCTGGCAAATAACTGTTTGGAAGTGACTGTTCCCTAAAGGCTCCAGAACCTTCACACTTCTAGTTGCAATTTTCTCCATATTTATGTATGAGTTGGCCATGGCCTGACAAAATGGCCAGACTGGAAACCTGGGATTTAAATGCTTTAGCTGTACTCTGGAATTTGAACAGATGTAGTAAACTGATTCATTTCAACTCCATGCTTGGCACGAATTGCTTTCAACAGATTGATGTAGTGCAATGT